>NC_087154.1:21669526-21747026 GCF_035594125.1 Scylla paramamosain
CTTGAAAACTTGAAAAAAATATATATAATCATCTGATGCAATCACTCATGATACCCCTCTCAAAATAAATTTCCTTGTAACAACTAAAATGACAAAAATTTTTTTTTTTCTATCCCTACAAACACTTTCTTTATTCAGAGTGAATTCTTCAAAACATGAGACACACAGATGTGGACTGCCATCACATTGATTACACACAGTTTTTACTCTCCTAGCTTTTGCAGCTGCAGTTGCACTTGCTTCATTTAGACTAAGGGTCTGATAGCACCCTCTGCACCTTTTTCTTGTTGTTCTACATTGACCTTGCAATTCAACAAGGAAATGAGATGATCTTTTACCTCCCAGAGAGAGAGACTCTCTTCCAATGCTTATTTTCTCTGTTGGAGTTCTTGTGATAAGAGAAAGAACTAAAGGCTCCCGGAATTCCTTCATTGAAAAGGCTTTCTTTGCATGATACTTATTAAAACCAGGAAGGAATTGACTACTGCTGTTCCCAAAAGCAGCTCAAATGATATTTTTTTATACCACTTGCGAATTTTGCGCAGGGGTGAATAGTAGGATGACATCTGGTCAGAGTAATCTACTCCCTTTTTGGCAGCATTGTAATCCAAGACAGATTGTGGTTTCTGAGCCTTTGTGCCTCTTCTCAAGATAGTTGTCACTTTTTCATCAGTATGTTCTGGAACAGTTGTTAGCATCAGAACATTGCGCTTATCTTTCCATTTGAGAACTTTTATGCCTTCTGAGTTTTCTTTTCCTTCAACTTCACCTTTTTTCAGTTGCTTGTCTGTTACAATTTTAGGATTCTCTTTCCTGTTACTCTGTAGGGTTCCACACACATATGTTGATTTTTCAAGGAGGATTCTGGCCAGGGCTACAGAAGAATAAAAGGTCAATATACAGAGTCCTACCTTCTCTCAACAGGCCTTCCATTAGTGACATTGCAACATATTCTGAATGTTTTAAATCTTGAGAAGTGTCTCCCTTACCTCTGTATATATTAAATTTCCAAGTGTATCCATCAACTGAGCAGAGTTTATATATTTTGAAGCCATACTTGTGTTTTTTGTTGGGGATGTATTGTCGTAATATTGTTCTGCCACGGAACATAACTAGGCTTTCATCAATGACGACCTTTTCCCCAGGTGTAACTTTTTCAAAGTTTAGAGACAGAAGTCTGATGAGTGGCTTTACTTTATACAAGCGGTCACTTTTATCTTCTTGACTGTTGTCAGCAAAATGGAGAAAGCGTAGGATTAGCTCAAATTTGTTTCTTGGCATAACATTCTTCACTAGCTCTACGCCATACATTTTACTTTTAGCCCAGTAACAATCAAATGTTGGTTGCCTGTTTAAGCCCATCATGATAAGAATTGCAAGAAACTGCTCAATATCCCTGGAGGTTACTGGTTTCCATGCATTCATCTTAGAGAGCCGTGTAATAGGCTTTTCAGCAACAGTTTGTTCAAAGAACCTATTAGTTTCCCTAACTATCAAATGAATAACCTCATCAGTACAAAAAAGCTTGTAAACATCAATGGGCTGAATATCTCTGTCAGATGATGATGGTAAAGTGTAATGCATCTGCTCTCTTGCTGTGCATACAAATTTTCGTGTGCTTGCAGTGATGTTTTGCCATGCAGCATCATGAGAAGCAGCAGGCTGTTCATTCATGGTAGCATCATTTGATGAAATACTTGCTGTATCATCATCTGAGTCAATTGTTCTGCTTGCATCAGATTCATAACTTGATTCCATTTCATCTGGTGACGCTTCATAGCTTTTATCCCCGTCACTGTCATCAGAAGATGACATTTTACGATGTCCATAAAACTGATAAGTCTCCATTCAATGGTTTCTGAAATATCAAAATGTATATGCATGTGTTATTCTGTGAAGCATAAAACTTAAAATTTATGGCACTGAACCGCATTTAGCCTAATAACTAAAATATTCAGTATGAATAGTATTTGTTTCATCATTTGAGCCACAAGTGCATCATGAAATTTTATGACCACCGGTGGTTCATGTGGCGCTGCTGAGGTGCTCAGACTAATGTATCGCCATATGTACCACCCGTGTAACAAGACTTTGACAGGTCTAAGAGAATCTATTTGAGGAGCAAAATGCATACCCACCTTCTCGCTTCGCTGCTACCACAGCACTGACCGCTGGAGCGTGGTAAACATCATGGCGCCACGGAGGAATTCCCGATCTGCCTTATGGCGGTTAACGTGTTAATCACCTTTTTTTCACACAGACTCTTGCCATCCTATAGTAAGGAGAGCAGAATAGTACAATACAATTCAAGTGCTGCCTAACCAAAGCCAATTATAAACTAAGAATCACATTACATTGACAACTGTAGAGAAGATCAAACATCCCATTTGATCTGTTGTAAGCATTAATATGCTGCTTTCTGGGCTGGAGATGAGGATCATGTAGGATGTGCTAAAGGCTAGAAAACTTTTTTTTACTTCAGGCTTCTGGGCCCATATTCACAAACTGGTCCTAGTGAGTCTTAGCTATGAAACATATCATAGGACAAAATGGCACATTTTTGTCATAAGTCTGTGGAATGCTAAGACTGGGTTCATCCTGTCCTAGCAACTTATGACAGATGCTTCCAACAGCCAAGATGGCCGCCCCACAACATCTTCCACTCAGGAACTATTTACCCACATAGGATGTATTGAATGAACTCATCAGAAGATATTGTTTAGACCCTGCAGTTATTCTCTTTGTCACTGATCTAGTGATGGGAGCCTAATAATGACACAGGAAAAATCTACTTAACCCCAATATTAAGATGATCATAACACTTAGATAATTTGCTGCTTGGAAAAGCTACTGGGAAAATGCAGTTATGCAGTAGTGATGACCTTGGGGATTGTCGAGAGTGCCATCTGTGCCACCAAACCATTTGAACACTGTGTTTACATTGAGGCATTCCTACAGGATCACATTTACCTTATTTCAAAGGTTGAATTACAGTAAAATCCCTCTCATCCGGCATTCGAGTATCCGGCAGCTTCAAGTATCCGGCACATTTTTCCCTGAGCCTTAAAATCAATAAAAAATCAATGTGTACTCATAAAATTTATTAAAATTCCTGCGTGAGGCATACTTTGTCCCCTCACCACCGGAGCGCACTGCTTCGCGCTACCCACGGCCCACTGCACTGTGTTTACTCAGTGACTCAGTCCCGCGTGTGCACTGTTTATTGCCTGACACCTTCATCATGCCTAAAGTTGTAGAAAAGAGGAATCGTGTTGTGCTTACACTTAAGCAGCTGATCAGATCAGTTGCTGATTAAGATCAGCTGATCTTTGTTATGGTAAGATGCGTGAGTGTAGGGTGGTGATTGTGGACATAATTTCACTTTTATTCAAGTATCCGGCATGTCGGCGGTCCCATTGATGCCGGATAAGAGGGATTTTACTGTACTATCTTACCCACTGTGTCTCTTATCTCAGTATATAAAAGTGAAAGAAATATTTATAGAAGCTATAAATCAGTAGTATTTGCCAGTTTTTGGTTCGTCTTTTAGTATTTAAAATCAAGTAAATGCTACATATAGCAGACGGTTATGATAGACAGTTTCAGTCGTGTCATAACTTATGATATACGACTTATGATAAATGATAGATGTTCTAAGTTATGATATGTATCTGCCATAGCTATAAAGAGTGCAGCCCCTGGTCCTTTCCTTCAAGTATTTTTTTGAAAGGGTGTCAGAGTTGCTTAGGCTCATCCTTGTTACCAGGTTGTCTTGAGAATCTTGCATTGAGATATTTTGCTTCTTGTTCATCTGTTTCTTCTTGCTTGTGCTTTAATTAACAGTTAAAATTGCTCTCCTCTTCCTTTTCAGTGATACTGATCTCACGTCACATCTTGTAAAATCCAGTTCTTGGGAAATAGAGATAGGTGACAGTGGTTTGCAGGGCAGTGGAATGCCCTTGGCTAGGAAAAAGTAGTAGCATGCTGGCTGAATAATCAGTGTGGGAGGGGATAAATAAGGAGCCTATTTCAGACAAAAATTCAGCAGATATGTTTAGTATACCTATAATAATTTTTTTTTACAATGGTTCTAGGAATCATATTCGTAAATGCTTCAGATTTTCATTACCACTATTTTCTAAGATCACAGAGATAATCAGCTGGGTTATCATGGATGTTTTCCTCATTAATGATGCATAATCTTTGTTAAACTATCACTAAAACTATGAAAACCTTAGTAACTTCCACTTGAGGCTATTGGAAACTGTCAGGATAAGATAAGAATGTGAACCAAGGCGCATAGGTGGACGTTATCACAATAATTTATCATAATAACAATATCAGTTATCTGATGATTATTTTTCGTGTGTCAATTCATTGGTATTGCTGATACTTTTGGTTTCAATCTAGTGATAATGGATAATTTTAGTTTTTGGAACATGAACATGTTGAAGTTTTAAATTTTCTAATTCATTTGTTATTTTGCTTAAAACAGTACTTTTCAGTAGTGAAGAATAGGATAAACATTGAATTTGAATTTTTTCCAAGATTTTTCTAAGTTTTCAAGATAAAGATAAAGATTTGGATTTAGCAACTTTTTATTTAAAATATCAATATTGTTATCACTAGTATCATAATTTTGGTTTTATCGATTTTTTGGTTATTGGGCAATAAATTTATTGCCAGTTATCGATTATCAGTTATTGCCGATAAGGTTATTGTTATCGATCGGTTATGATTTTTTTTCTCTCTCATTATCATGCCCAGCTATGCCTATGATAATTTTTTTTCTCCTTTAGCTCACCATGCTGGCTTAGGATGTATTGGCAGAGTTGGTAGAGGGCTTGCCAAGGTGCATGGTCACAATATCTTTATCTGTGTCCTGTACCTTTCCTCTACTAGGTGAACAGTAGCTACAGCATGAAAGAAGACAGGATATGTATTTGATAGGGATTTAAACAAAGAATGTGTTGGTTGTGAGCTGAGCACCTTAACTATTATACTAATGTGTTGCTCAAAGTTTAGTTTAAAAGTAACTAACCATGGCTTGAAAAGCAGTCATATTTCTCTATTATTTTCAATTACATGTTTAAATTTATTTTCATAGTGATTGGATGGATGTAATAGATATAAGTATATTATGACAATTTGTATTTCTTCTGTTGCATTACAGCTTCATTTATTATAAATTATTATTTGCAGAGTGAATTAAAGGATGTAGTGGATATCAGTGATCCTGATAATAAGTCTGCTCCTCAGCGGAGGGAGGAAAGAATTACCCAGGAAATGAGCCTCTTTGATGAAGATCACTATTTAGCTGACTATTTTGATGTGGACATGACACAGCAGTTCACTGAGTTCATCCCAGAATTTTACAGTATAACAAGTGATGAAGGTAAGATATCTGGGTGTGGATGAATAAGAATAGATGTGAATATTACTTCTGTAATTAGTACACTTACCATGTGTGTTTGATTATCATTTGTACCACAATCACAGTAGTGACATCACATGAATTATAAACATAATTATGGCATGGTAGCTTAGCAGAAGTAGAAATATTAATTAATCACCACAGCGTTAATTGTGTAATTTCAAGCCTGCAACACTCTTCTTGCTTTGGCAACAATAGCATTAATTTAATGTTGCAATAGTAACTATAGCAACCACTCCCTCATATATTGGCCCTGGTAGGCTGAGTAGTTTCTACACATTGCCACAAGATGGTAAAATTGGAATCTGTTAGGAGCCCTGTTATGTAGAATTTGTGGTGAGTTAAATGGCCTGCTGTACATGACATTTTTGCTACCATTGGTTGACTCGGAACCACCCACACACCTTTTCCTAACCACTGCCACACTTGTAACACTGCCAAGTGTTACAAGGTGCTGTTGATGCATTGTTTTCACATTTTGGGTAAAGCTTTCACTGGCCTGTTATGTCGGATTTTAATGATGTTTTGAGTTATAGGACATTCACAAGGTATATAAATCCAAGAAATATATATATATATATATATATATATATATATATATATATATATATATATATATATATATATATATATATATATATATATATATATATATATATATATATATATATATATATGCACCTAGAGTCAGAGTAATGTTAGCGCCAAAAATAGAAAACGGAGAAAAAAGCGATCAGAGTTTTGCAACATTCAGAATGCAATATCTCCTCAATTAATTGAGGTATGAAGTAGGACTTGTCTTCAAAATATTTGTTATTGCATGTGGTTTCCAGCCTATACCTGGGCATTTAGTGAAATTAAAACATTCTGAAAGGCTAATGGATGACTGCTTTTTTTATTTGGTTTATTTGTGGAAAAAAACAACACTTGCAATATTTTGTTTATCAAACATGCATGCATTGTTTATTCCTGTTCCTGTGTCAAGTTGTTTCAACAGCATGTAGTTTATTGAGATTCACCACCATTGAAGCCATTCTTGATTGATGTACTAATTTTATTAAGCAAAAACGTAAGCGACACGTGCATGTACTTCCTAATCTGACCACCAAATAACAGGGGGGGATGATAAACAGTGGAAAAATAGGTTCTGTATGTAGGCATTCTGTAGTGCAAAATTACTGATGGCCCAAAATTCCCTGTGCAAGACTGTGGCTATCGGCAATATAATTTTATCATAGCAGCCATCAGCACAGGGAGGCCCCATTACCCACACCTGTATGTGATGGCCTGTAGACCTGCTCACGTATGCTTCTCCCATATTCCTTCATCTTTTAGCTAAGTTTTTCTTCCATTCTGCAGGATTACGCATACTTTTCCTTCCCCTAGAGGGTTCTGGCTCCTCAGGGGGGCAGGTTGTTGTCTACTATAATGATACAATCTTGCGTATTAGTGTAAAAGAAAGGCAGAGTGTCATTCAGTGGTGGTGAGCTGGCGGAGGGTGCATTAGTGTTTGTGGGTGTGAGGTGTGGGGGAGGCAGGCTTCTGTCAGTCATGTCATGCGAAGCGCAGCCTATGCCGTCATTGGCTCGCTGGCTGCTATGTGGGAGTTACTTCATTCTGGCACCAGCCGCTTATCACCTTGCTTCGAGAGCGACACAAAGGGTCTACAGATAACTGCATTTGGGTGGATTTTCGACCCTATTGTGGTGTCCATTCTGACTTCTACTCAGCTTCCTGCCACAGTAGGAAGGTGGGGGAAGACAATGCAATAAAAATGATAATTTCGGCCAGAGTGTCGCTTACGTTACTCTGGCTCTAGGTGCCTCATATATAATAAAGAGATATGGCCTATATATTTTCAAAATATACATGAAAAAAAAAGAAAATGAAAGAGGGGAAGAACACACTAAATTTACAACCTTATCCTGTCAACTCATTGATGCTTACCGTAGGCCTATGCACTTGATAGTCCTCCCTGATCCCATGCTAATAGCATCAGTGGAAAGAAGCTAACACAAAAGGAAATTGAAGAGTTGGCTAAACAGCATATGGACCAGTACAATCACTGACAGCAATCTGTCTGAGGATAGTGATGATAGCATAATAGATAGCATTATGAATCTGATTTTGATGATTAAGAGTCATCAAGAAGTGTTCAACCTTAATTTTATATTATCTTAAGGTAATTTATGCAAGAAAGGAGAAGTTGAAAATCAACTGATGCCAGCACACTTCTGAGCTCTACATTTGGCTGATGCTGTATAACTTAAAGACAGCATCTAATATAAACTCATGCAGTACTGTTTTCACTATAGTGCCCACAGCAATTGTGCCGTGCTCCGATTGTAGTGTTGTATGTAGCTACATGCAGTGAATTAATCACAAGGTCACAGCATGTTTAAAAAATAAAGAATATAACCAGCTACAAATATGTCAGGTTAAATGAGGTTCCAGATTAAATGATGCTGGAGTATTGATGGTCAACCTATATCAGCAACAAATTATACTCACTGGCTAAGATACTTCAGTGTCTTAGAATGAAGATTAACTGTTTATACATGTCACCTCACACCACAGCTATTTATACTTGACCTCACCATGAGTAAGGTGCTGAGGACTTCTCCATTGCTCATAACACCTCTCACCATTTCCCAATCAACCTAAGGAGTTATGTCAGGTGGGAACATCAAGGGGGGGGACAGCATCCTCAAGGGTGCCAGATAAGACTACCCAATCACTCATGCAGATCTGATTGCTCACCACAGCTAGACTAATGCACAACTAAACTCATTGCCAGTCACCACTCATCCAAAGAAATTCAGTTGCTTCAAAGAGGCAAATTGATCATGCATCTGTAACTTCCCATAATCATTTGTAGAATAGAAAAAGAAATTGCCCCTGGGTAGAATGTAGAAGACAGTGAAGAAAAAAAAAAGTGCTGGCAAATGTGCATGAATCCACTTATGTTGGATAGTACAAGCAAGCTATTTACACCCTATTCACCGTCCATCTAACAAGTTCTCTCGATCTTTTAATATCACTGACCTCCATTTTTCTGTTTGATGTCAGTTCCTGAGAAGTTATTATCATGAGAAGTGTTAAATTCAAAGACAAGTTATAGAACAACTTTAAGTTGCATTTACTTATTTTTATATACCAATGATGACACACTCAGCTGTTATAAAAAGTTAAAGTAACTGTAAACATCACAAACAATGTAAGTCATTGGAATTGTGTGTAACTGCTATAATTTTTTCTCTCTCTCTCTCTCAAAGAATTATTCTTGTTTTTTGTTGTGTAAAGAATTTTCAGAATGCCCTGTCACCTGTTATCTTTTACTGACCAACAGTAACACTTGTCTTCCTCTAATGTTGCATTTATCCTCTGCTTTGTTTATACTTATCTAAAGTAAATATTGCATTACCATCAATAGTATTTTTGCCTATCTCTAATGATTCCAATCTTCCTCAATATTATTATTATTATTATTATTATTACCAATATTGTAGTAAGCTGCTTCATTTACAGCATATAACAATTTTTGTATGTTTAACTACTATGAAGCAGACATTTACACAAAGTTACCAGGCCAGTTTACATTTTCCCATAGTAGCATTATCACAAGTGACCTAGGTTGTGGAGGTTCTTTACACTTCAGACCAAGATGGGGAGCGTAGTGAAACAAAAATAGACACTATAACAACTTTAATTCCTATAAATAGTAATACACCATGCTCACACCACCACTCATGAATACAAACACAACCAAACAACAAAGCCCTCACCACCACTTTTGTGGGTGTGCACTTACACAACAGTGTAAGTGCACACCCACAAAAGTACAAGCACACAACAGCACAAAAACACAACAGAACAAGCCCAACCAAACAAGCTCATAACCACACTGCAGGAACACACCATACAGATACAGCATGCAAGCCCTACAGCTATGCAGCTGAACTTGCCTGCTGACTCACCTACCACAGCCCCTGCAACATACACCCCGCCAGCATTGTCCAGACGCTGGCACCACCCTCACAAATATTCAGTCTCTCTAGTGCCCACACTTGGGCATTCAGGTAATCTCAAAACTGCTCCCCCCCCCCCTCTCTCTCTCTCTCTCTCTCTCTCTCTCTCTCTCTCTCTCTCTCTCTCTCTCTCTCTCTCTCTCTCTCTCTCTCTCTCTCTCTCTCTCTCTCTCTCTCTCTCTCTCTCTCTCTCTCTCTCTCTCTCATCTGAAACTAGACCTTGCAGTGGTCTCTCACTGGCAAACACAATATAGGGAACTGTGTGAGTCCCACACACACAAACTATGCTGTGGCAGTGGCAGGAGGTAGGAACAGACTCCCCATCCTTTCACACCCCATTCCCACTTCACTTAGGCCAGTGGGGGGGGGGAGTACTTATTTGCTTGGAATACAATGAAACCCCCTACCACTGAAGCATTACCAAATCCCTTTTATCTATTAGACCTGACAAGCATGGAAGCGCACCCTATATTTTATAAAAGTTTTTGACAAGAAATATTCTAGAGTAAGACTTTCATATGAAACTTACTTGAAGTTGATATCTTTTTAGAAGAATTATTGTTCTAGGCTTTAGGAGCATATTTTCTCAGTTTTGAAAGTGGTTCCCTTTGGTTCTGGGAATAAATCATTAATACAGTCTTATGACCTATAACTATAATCTCTTAAGGTAAAAGTTGCATTGTTGTAAAATTTTGTATTCATTATTTTTTTCTTTTCCAGAGTCACTAAATTGTGTTAGTATTAAGGAATTCAGTTGGTATTGAATGGCCATTTTACATAGGTATAGCCTATTCAATATGTATAGAACTTTTACTGCTACAGAAATTAAAAGCTGCCTTCTCAGATTTTAAAAAGCCAACAATGTGGTTGCATTGAATATCAGATACATATTGTGTCTCATGTTACTAGATGATTTATCCTGCCTTCATATATTTTAGTATTTCTGATGGAGACCGTTAAGATTTTATATATATATATATATATATATATATATATATATATATATATATATATATATATATATATATATATATATATATATATATATATATATAATTCTTTAATTTGTGGTGTTTACTGTTCTTGCAGTCGAATTCTCAGAACAAGATAAGCAAGACATGTTGGAGCTGCCTCGTAAAGAGCACCTTTTGGACAAAGGGACCAAATCCATGGCTTTTCTTGGATTAGCTGATATACTGTATGCCTGGTGCTACAACCACAGGATTACACTGGGAGAAAATAATGTTGAATCAGCATGGAATGTTGCAAAACTGAGTTCAACACTCTCTTGGCTTGATGTGAGTATTTGATAAGCATTTTTGTCTAAGGATAATTCAACAAGAGATATGTACACTCCTGTTCCATGCCTCATCCAAGAAATTAATATAGTTTAGAGGTAGAAACTTTAAAGTGAGACATATGTTCACAGACTTGGCAGATTCCATGCACTAACAAATCAAAATGGTCCTTAAAACAAAAGGACAGGTGACAAATTATCAACAAAGGTACTTTGGCTTTATGTTTTATTAGGAAAATGTTGTTTTTGTCTGTGGGGAAAAGGTGGGTGGGGGCGGGGCTTCATCTTTTTTGCGGACACTGTATGTTACTGACACACTCCACGAATTGAAGTGATTATGATAAGATAAATGCCAATAAGCAACAACTCAATCCTCCACCCACATGCCTCACAACACTTTAACTTCAATGCATTTCATGATTCGGTGAGTTTAAATCCTTCATTTGAGTATAGTTACATAGCATTGAAATTGTAATAACTTTCTTTCTTATCTAGAGGCATTAAACACTTGAAAAGTAACTGTATTGGTAATACATGCTTTCACAAACACTATTTTGTTGGATTTGCCTTTAAAACATTAAAGGAATTTTGCGTTGAGATAATATTTAAAACACCGATAACTCAAAACCTCATTTTGCTGGGTTCACTCTTCCAATGCTAAATGCCTTATATGTAGTAACATTACAGAGAATGATAACATCCTATCTTTTCTGATTTTTAATCAGTTTTGTTGTCTTTCATCTACTACATTTCTTTCTGTTCTAATGAATCCATGAATTCTCCATCACTATTTTGTTTTCATTGTTTCAACAACTCTTCTAAAAACTTGTATGTTCCAAGTGAAATTTTCTTAATCTTTTTTAACATTTGAACATTTATTTATAACCCAGATACAGTTATAATTATTATTACAACATAGATAAAATAATAAGGTTAGCCTTTATTTAAGCAAAGCTTTTCAGGCATAAAGATAATATACAGGGTGTTAAAAAAATGTGTACAAAACAAAATGGGCAATAGGGAAGACTTACTTTAATATTTTGTACTCCATGGAGGTATGTCCATAAATGTTTTCTTGCAGTGCTACAGTGACAACAGTTTCAGCGTAATTTCTCTAAATTTTTACCCAAACTTCTCTATGAGTAATCTAGTCTTGGTGCCAAAATGAAACGGCTTCATTTACTATGCAGTTCTCAGTGATTTTTGATGACTGTTAACCTTGTCGACTCCTAAACAATAACTTTTAGTGCTGAAATAAAACAGCTTCGTTTACTAAACAATTCTGAATGACTGTTAATCTTCACTTCAGTTTCAAATATTCTTTTGTTTTTACAGTGTACTGACATGAATAAAGTAATGTTCATACTGTTGTATACATTCAATTATTGTGTTTGTATGTAAACGGATTATTCACAGAGGATAGGATAAAAATTTCGGGAAGTTATGTTAAAATGTTTTCACTGTAGCACTGCAAGTAAGCATTTAAGAATATACCTCCATGGAGTTTAAAATGTTTATTTTGGTGCTCCCTATCACCCATTTAATTTCCTACACGTTTTTTTAACACCCTGTATACAACAATGATAATAATACATGAAAAAATAACAAAAGTAAAAATGATAATAGTCTTCTGTGACATGTCCCACTATGTAACTTCTCTTGTCCTTTTTTTTTTTTTTTTTATTCTTATTTTCAGGAATTCTGTCTGACATTTCCATCTAAATTTCTGCTAAGTATATTCTATACAAAACTTCATCTACCAATATAAATACAACCTTCTCTGAGAAAATTATCTTCCATTTTTTCTGTTGTGTTTCTTTCCCAAACATTGTGATTATCTTTCCTAATCTTCATTGCCTCCACTGTGTCACACAATTTAATTTCAATGAAGCCCACAACCAACAGAAAGTGTAAGAAAAATTCTAGGACAACTGTTCATCAACTGACCACATCAGTGACTTCAGTCAAATACTGTAAATTTATGCCAGATACAATTATGTTTTATTGTGCATGATTTGTATCTGTGTAACAGACTGAGATTTCCCTGAAAGGGAGATCTCACTGATACTTAGATTAATATGATCACAACAAACTCTGATGAAATATAGAATTTTTTTGAATTAATTATATTATCTTTTCTATCCAGTGTGATGAAATTTTTCTTCAAGTTATTGATGGTATATCACACAGTTTCTGATTTAACACTGTATTTTCAGTCATTCACCAGCTTGAAGGATGTTGCTGTCAGCAGTATCCGCAGGTCACTCACATTCCCACTGGTTAGAAACTGGCTCTTGGCTCAGCAGGTTCTCAAAGACACTGCACACGTGTTATCATTAGGTATGTTCTTTTACTGATTGTTGCTAAATCATTATGTTATTAGGTTTACTTTTTCTTAATTCTCAGTTTGTTGAAAGTATAAATTTGTTTTCCTTAGATCTTGGATGTAAGAATTACATTCCTTAGTCCATCTCTTCTGGCTGGTTTTTACATCTAACAAGAAATATTAGACACCTGTTCTTGCTTAAATTTTCATCACCTAAGTACTCGTAGATTACATAAAAAATGTTGCTACCTCTCACCAATTTGTCATATTTTTGCGAGGCAAGAAGATTGGTCTTTGCAATCATGTTCTTTCAAGTTACCTTGCTTTGAAGACAGACAACAAAAGCCAAACATAGAAAAATGGGTGCCTTATGAGCAGTATAACTGTTGAATAATCCTGTTCAAATTCAAGAAAAATAACACCCATCAAGTGAGATTCTCAAAGAAACACCTCTGGAAGTATCTTGGGCCCATCTTGATCCTGTTGTGAAGGGAGATAAAGAGAAGAAAAGTAATATATGCAACAAACAGCTAGATGTAAACATTGTGTGGAAATTATGTGAAATAAGTAACATTAAATGCTTGCACATGAGGAAATAATGATATAATACATTCATAGATGTGATTAATACAGCTGATGAAAAGCCATGAAGTTAGGTTCAATAGATTGAGGCTACTAGAGCCTTGTGGTAAATTGTCAGCCTGAGACTAGACCTGTATGTACTGTACTGTACATTATAATATCTATAGAAGTCAGTCAAACATGCTGAGTTTTGCATTTGTCACATCACCTTGAACTGTGTTGGTTAGTCTGAGGGAAGCCCTTGAAACAAAATGAAAACAAACCTTCCCAGTAACAGACCCTTTGGAACAAAAAAAAAAAATACATGTTAATGTTTATTCTTTTTTTTTTTTTTTTTACATTTGTAGAATATGAAAATTTCTGTGACATGTACAATATTACCACTTTCATCATATGAAGAGATTGTAATATGGAGTGACATCACTGGTATTGTACTGCAGTGACCACTATAATTTTTTTTCTTTTTTTTTTTTGGCTTAGTATTTGACAAGTGCTGAGCACATAGATGCAAATTGAATAATAACATAAGGGAAGCTGCAGGATCCCAGAAGGCTTAAACGTGTCAGTCCCTGTACGAAACATACTTAACTTGTATATCTCTCATCCCTATCCATAAGTGTCTTCTTTTAAAGTTCTCTAATGACTTGATATTACACTAATTACTGAGTCTGCTCCAATCATTTACCACTCTAAGAATTTTTTTTTTTTTTTCCCCAATTAATCAAGCTTTAACCCCTAAAGGACTCGGGGGGGGGGGGGGGTGATTTTACTGTACTGCCAGGACCACAGGTTGAGCTCAAAACATGTAAAATAACCTGTTTTCACAATGAACAAGTGAAAGAAAACAGTATTCACCCCACAATCAACTCCTTTTTTAAATGGCCCCCATCTGGAAGTCTATAGGTGCCATCGTTATGGAGATATCATGAGTTGAATGAGGTGGTGTCAGCATATGCTGAGCATGGCTCAGCCAATGCATCTGATCAGCTCATCCAGCTGTGGCTTGGGGATAAAGAAAATGGGTTCTACGCAGTTTTCCATACACAACATACCTGGCCATTTTCTCTGTCCCCGCACATTACAGTGGCTGATGGTGTGGTTAGCTGACCGTACCAGACTGGTTATGCCCTGCAGTGGAGGTAAGGAAATGCAGGAGTGAGTGAGCCAAATTAGACGCACTTGAATCATGTTCCTGGGAACTTGCCATGACAGAGGCTAGCTGTAGACTTACAACCCTTGCTGTCTGACTTGAAACCAGTGTAGTGACAGTCCGGGCCAACAAATCAGGCAGAAAATAGCATAATTTGGCTTTATTTTAGCAGACATCAATCAATGTCTCCAGTCCTTTAGCAGCAGGATGTTAATTGATGTCCCCAGTCCTTTAGGAGTTAACCTTCTAGTCTCATCCTGATTGCTAACTCTAAGGAATTTATTTATAAAACTTCTGTTATATCTCTTATGCCTCTATCATATATCCCCTCAATTTATAGCTGTCAAATGTAACTTTTCAAGCTTCTAATCTGTTGTAAGCATGTTTTGCATCCCATGCATCTTTTTAGCTATTCTTTCTAGTACTGATTTCAACATACCTGTATCCCTTCAGTAAGCCTTTCATTTCTTTAGCATCAGCTGTATTTTCAAACAAATGACCCCATAACATTGACCACTTTGTCTGCAGATAGAAAAACCATTATATCCATCATTCCACAAAAATGTTACATCAAACCACCTCATTATACAATGGACAGTCCCAAATTTTTCACACTTCTTATACATTGGGATACATGGTGGAAAATTGATCATTGCACATTTAGAACTATCAATAGATTGAGTTCCAAATTATCACATTTATCTGAGATTACCTTGAGAAAGTCTAATTAGTCCTTCTACAGACAGAAAGACACACCTCCATTATAGCAGATAACCTAAGGTGAACTGGAATAATGATTAATTGCTGAAGCAAGTCTTGGGTAGTAGTCACCTGCCAAAGTGATGATCACTCCCAGTGTGGACTCACAAGCACTGGATCAGGCGGTGCTGTGAACTTTCCAGTGACTCAACTGTTACCTCACAGAACATTTCCCTTTGTTTCTCACAAGACAAGGGGGCAGTCACAGCCTGCCTTCTAAAGACAACTCTTTCTTCACACAACTGCATTCACTTAGTACACACACTCTTTACCAGCCTTGAAGTCATCATCTGGGGAGGGGACCACAGATGTCCTCAGGTTAGACTGTCTGGTATCGACCCTAAGTGTCTTGACACCCCCATCAACTTTTTCTTCATTAACTTCTGCAACATTTGTGGCCTTAGATCTAATTTTCAATCTGTGGAACACCAGATCTCCTCTACTAGACCTCATCTTCTTTTTCTCACCAAAACACATGTTTGAGGCAACTGGTAGTAGCCTCTTCTCTGTTCCCTCGTACTTTCTCTATCCTCATTTTCAATCCAAAGCTAGATGTTGTGTCTTAGTGCTCAATTGTGTAACTTGCTCTTGTGCCCTCAATCTTGAATCTTTTGAATTATCTACCTTCTGGCTATGACTATAGAGCCACTCTCATACTAAATTTATCTGCTGTATATCTCTCTTCTAATCCCTCTGACTAAAAAATTCTTTGACTGTTTAACTTCTGAAGTGGACCACATCCTGACTCTTCCCTTTCATGGAGATCTCCATTCTCAATGACCTTCAATGTTTAACACCAGCTTTGGCTTTCTCTCTTTTCACTAACCAGCCTGGTGAACTAGCCTTCAACTTTGCTTGGAGATATCTCCAACATTCTTGACATTTTCCTAACTTCTAATCCTGATTATGCTGTCACTATTCTCTGTTAGGCTCCTCTGATCACAACTTCATATCAGTATCTTGTCCTATCTCTCCAGTTCCCCCTCAGGATCTGTATAACCAATGGTGTCTCTGGCATTTTGCCTCTGTTAATTGAGGGGACCTGAGGAGGCATTACTCTGATTTTCTATGGAATTATTACTGCTTCAATGCCAGAAACCTCTCATGTGCTGACCACATACACAGGTGATAGTGTCTGGTATGGAGACATATATTCCTCATTCTCTCATCCTAAACCTTCCAAACCTTGGTTTAACTCATCCTCTTGTTATACTGTACATCATAGAGAGGCACCTTACAAATGGTACTTCAGCCTTCCATCACCAGAATCTCATACTCTTTAAACTTCAGCCTGGAATCATGCCAAGTCTATTTTTCAATTAGTCAAAAACTCCTCCATCAATAGAAAATATCAAAATATTTCAAGATCTAACTCCCTTGTGATTTCTGGCACCAAACCAAAAACATCTCTGATAACTTCATCTTCTCTCCTTTATTTCAACCTGATGGTACCACTGCCATCACATCTAGCCCTAAAGGTGAACTCTGCTTAAACCTTTGCCAAAAACTCTACCTTGGATTATTCAGGGCTTGTTCCTTCCTCTCCTCCACCCTCCAACTACTTCATGCTACTCATTAAGATCCTTCACAGTGATTTTTTCCATGCCTTCATTAGCCTTAAGCCTCAGAAAGCTTATGGATCTGATGGAGTCCCTCCTATTGTTCTTCAAGACTGTGCCTCATTGCTTGCTTCTTGCCTAGTCAAACTTTTCTAACTGTCCATCAACATCTACCTATCCTTCCGACTGGAAGTTTGCCTACATTCATCCTATTCTTAAAAAGGGTGACCACTCTAATCCCTCAAACTCCTGTTCTGTTGGTTTAGTTTCCTGCCTCTCTAAGGTTTTTTAATTTATCCTCAACAGGAAGATTCTTAAACATCTATCTCTTCACAACGTTTCATCTGATCACCAGTATGGGTTCTGTTGAGGTCGTTCTACTGGTGGTGATCTGGCTTTCCTTACTGAATCTTGGTCATCCTATTTTAGGGATTCTGGTGAAACTTAGATATATCAAAAGCTTTTGATAGAGTCTAGTACAAAGCTTTGATTTCTGAACTACCCTCCTACGGCTTCTGTCTTTCTCTTTGTAATTCCATCTAAAGTTTCCTTTCTTACCATTCTATCACTGCTGTGGTAGATGGTCACTGTTCTTCTCGTTCGAGTGAGTCTATCAACAGTGGTGTTTCTCAGAATTCTGTCCTGTGACCTACTTTCTTCCCATTATTATTAATCACTGATTTAAACCAAACTTATTGTCATATTCACTCCAATGCAGATGATACCACCTTGCAATTTTCCACATCTTTTCATAGATGTCCAACCTTTGAAGAAGTAAACAGCTCATTCAGGGAAGCCAGCCTGACTTCTGATCACTCTAAAATTTTTGGTTGGGGCAGAGCAAACTTAGTATTGTTCAATGCCTCAAAATTCAATTCCTCCATTTATCAACTTGACACAACCTTTCAGATAACTGTCCCCTCTTTTTCAATGACATTTAACTGTCCCACTCTCCTACACTGAACATTCTTGGTCTGTCCTTTACTTATTATCTAAACTGGAAACTTCACATCTCATCTCTTGCTAAAACAGCTTCAATGAAGTTAGGCATTCTGAGTCATCTCTGCCAGTTTTTCTCACCACCCCAGCTGCTAATTCTATACAGGGGCCTTATCTGTCCATGTATGGAGTACACTTTACATGGGTTTAGGGGGGGATGGGATTCCACTCAAACAGCTCTTATAGACAGGATGGAATCAAAAGCCTTTTGTCTTATCAACTCCTTTCCTCTGTCTTCAGCCTCCTCTCTCTCTCTCTCTCTCTCTCTCTCTCTCTCTCTCTCTCTCTCTCTCTCTCTCTCTCTCTCTCTCTCTCTCTCTCTCTCTCTCTCATCACTGCAGTGTTACATCTGCAATCTTCTACTGCTATTGTCATGCTATCTGCTCTTCTGATCTTGCCAACTGCATGCCTCCCCTCCCCCCAAGGCCTTGCTACACAAGACTTTCTATTGTCACCCCAATTCTGTTCACCTTTATAATGCAAGAGTTAACCATTGTTCTCAGTCATTCATCCCTTTCTCTTATAAATTTTGGAACTCCCTTACTGCTTCTGTATTTTCTCCTTCTTATGACTTGGACTCTTTCAAGAGGAAGAAATATTTTTTTTTCTTTTTGGCATCTTTATGGGAACTGGCATTAAAATAGGCATCTTTTCTTTAAAATTTTTGTTGTCCTTGGCCAGTGGTTCTCGTACATAAAAATAAATTAATAAAAAATTCAGCAGTGGTGTATAATAACCTGTTACATCAAGACTGGTGCCACTTTACCAGATGTAAAGTGATCACAAAACAAGTCTCTTTACATGTTTGTGTCCACACACTTCATGCTTCAAAACACAAATCTCTCTCAAATACCGTATTGCTGTATTCATTAGATCATCACCACTGCTGCCTTTTCCCTCATATTAATTTATTAACATCTATTTGTCTCACACTTTGCCTCAGTTTACCATGTTGATACTTCCCACATTGCCTTAGGTGGGATTTCCATGTAAAATGTAAATTAATTAGTGTTCATGAAATAACAACTCATTATCATTTTAATACTTACTGCATACTGCACATCATAAACTTAACAAATAACTGACCTGTCATTCTGTAAATAAGGTAAAAAACTGCCTGTTGCTTTGCACTGACCATTGTCAGCATCGTTGATGCTCCGTCATGAGGAAGGATTGCAGTTCAGTGTCCTTATTATGATGGTTTCCTCAGCTGTCACTGCCAAGTCCTGTAGAAGGTAGTGATATTGGTATTTGTAGTGAAAGAACAAACTCCATGTTCAGATAGAAAAATATGAAGAATAATTTCTGTACACTATTATTCCACTTACAATAAAGCCCATTTATTGCCTTTGATATTTATGCCAGGATATAGAGAAATGCCAAAAAAGATAATTAATTACTGGGCAAACTAGGCACCAGCTTGGCTCCGACTTGTCAAGGAGAGTTCATTTCAATAAAAACATGGCTTGTTCATTAAACAGTACTGTCTTTTGATACAGTATGGGAATGGAACCCAAGACCTAGTTTGGCTGTAAAGAGGCTAATCCAGCAATGATGTATGAACATCAACAGCTTCCCTTAAGGATATGGCTTACCAGAAATTCAGTGACTACTTTACACATATTTAGATTTGTTTTCACTATGAACCATGAACAGCTTGAAAATTTATGTTCAAGAAAGATAGGAAGGAATTGGTTGTTAAATAGAGTGGTAGATAAATGGAACATACTCAGTAATCAGGTTGTTAGTGCTGCTGAGTCATTAGGAAGCTTTAAAAGAAGATTAGACAAATTTATGGATGGGGATACTAGGTGGAAATGGGTACCACAGGTATGTTTCATACATGGACTGCCACATGTAGGCTTGATGGCTTCTTGCAGCTTCCCTTGTTTTCTTGTGTTCCCAAACAGAATCTTCTAAAATGCCACTAATGTACTACCCTACTTAGCTGTACATACACATCAAGAGATAGGGCAGCATGTGTATTTTACACTTTTTTGCCACCACACAATCTCTCTTGTTAGCAACTTTTTCAGTACTGTGTGATTTTTACATATAACTCATGACTAATTTTTGTCAATATTCAGTTCTTAGTAATGCTACATGCTAGAATTATGTTTCACCAATTTGTTACTCTTTTTTTATTTTGTATTGACCATTACTTCAACCTCGAGCATTTTCACAAGTAAAATGAGGAAAATTGATCTTCATGCAAGTCAACAGACCAATTTTACCTAGCAAAAATACAGCTTTAGGAATCAGTTCATAACAACTTAAAAGCCCTTGTTCTAGACCACTTGAATCACATAAGGCATCTCATGCAGCTTTCTCATCTTATCTATAAACCTGTTTAATCTTCTCTAAATGCATAGCTAGTGTAGTGAATGTCATGTCAAGTTGATGTGTCTAACATCAGGATAGTTATCTTTGCAATTAATTAGTGAAGAAACCAGAGCTCTTATAATTAGGCAGACTTAAAAAGACAGGAGAGTGCTCAATCATTTAAATAATAATTCTGGTTGACTATGTCAAATTTATCATGATGGCTGCCTATATGATTAAAATAAGGCTAAATTTTCATTAACTGGTTGACTATGTTGTCAAATTTATGATGACTTCCTAAATTATTAAAACAAGGCTAAATTTTTGTTAATTGTTGAAGTATTTCAAGGCTAAATTTTCCTTAATTGTTGAAGTATTTTATCATTCTGATGTCATGTTGTTTTGATGTTTTATTGAAGGATGAAAGTAATCCTTCCTGTTATGTGATTTAGCAATTTCTTTCAGGAAGGAAAAAAGTTCTAAAATGTCTTTTTGAAATCAGAAGATTTTTTAGTGCCTCAGAACCACGGTACATTCTCAATCAGCTTTATATCAATGACTATTGTGTGTGGCTCCAGAAAGTTAAGGAGAACAAATTCATCAGTCTTGGTGACTCCTTGAGGAAGGTATGTATTCATGTCTTGTGTCTTTTATTAAATTTGATCCCTTAATTTATTTTGTAGGAAATTCAGGTTGTCATTGAAAATCTGCATCCCACATTTTTATTCAAAAAGAGGTTGAGGCTAATAATATTGCTAATATTATCGAAAAAAATGAAAGGTATCATACTGGACCATCTGGCAAAACTATACCTAATGATATTTTTTTGTGTACATTATTATTATTATTATTATTATTATTATTATTATTATTATTATTATTATTATTTATTTTATTTATTTATTTATTTATTTATTTATTTATTTTCAATCATTGATAAGACTTACTGCATTGAGCTTTTTAAAAATAAACCCTCCTCTGAGATGGTGGCCAGTGGACTAGTCATTATTTTCCAGTAAGCAGTTTTGTTGGGAAGCAAGCAAGATGTTGAATAGCCCCATAGCATGCTTATTTCAACAAAGTAACATCAAGAAAAAAAAAAAAAAAATGAAAATAGGTATCCACATAAAGTGAAGGCAGAAGTACTTTCCCTTTTCTGCCTCAGGCCAAGGGGCTAAGAGAATGTATGAATGAGAAACTTATGTACCTTGTCTTTACTATCCTCCTTTTTTGGGCAGCATTGATATCTGTATGTATAATACCAGCCAAATTAGTAATTGCTGATCACCTGCTCAGCCAAAATACATCCCACCCCAATTTTTGGGGTGGTATTGAACTTGGACAGGTGTGTAGTAAGTACATGCTGGCTGTAAGTGACATCTATCCCTTTCACTGCAGTACATGATGACAACCTTCAGTTTCAGGTGGTTGAGACTGATATTTGATGTCACTGCTCCAGTGTGAACTTGTGACTTAACTTGCATTAGACCTCATTTTGTTTAATTTTCTTACAAAATTGATAAAACAAATTTCTGCTGAACTGGAAAATATCTTTAATTGTACCACTGTATAAAGTAAATATTGGTAGAAATTAAATTGGTGACATTTGCATTTGTGGCCAAGTGCAAGATGAAAAAATCCCTGGTGGTAGCTGTGACCTGCTTGAACATACAGCTGGTGGCCATGTGGACAGGAAAATATTTCCTAAGACAACTCAGAATCCTGGCAGTGAGTGTAGGCTTTCCTTCTAATAACATAAATTGTCTTAGGTGATATTTTCCTGGCTCTTGAGATGTTTTCCCACTCAGCAGGTTTGTTTTTAACCATAAAGGTATACAAAATGAGGCCAAATGCATGGCAAGTCACTAATTGACACTGGAGCAGCGATATACATCACTCCCTCAGCCACCTAAGTCAAGCTGTGTTAGGGTTATCATCATGTGCTGTTGGGGAAGAGGATAGATGTCATACACAGCCGACATGTAGTACTTAGAATTGAATACCACCCTAAAATTGGAGTGGTATGTATTTAGGCCAAGGGAGTGGTTGGTAAATATTCATTTGGCTGCTACTGTATGCATGATAGAAGAGTATATGTGGAGTAACATAGAGGGGCAGAAGAAATTAGATAAGAAGAATTGGTGTTTTAAGGAGGTTTTGCTGGATGGGCAGATCAGTATGTTAAAATGGTTTGGGTATGTGAAGAGAATGGAGGACAGAAAACTAGTAAGGAGAATAACAGTCAAATGTGCATGATAAAAAGGTTAAGAGGCTATGCCTGGAATCAATGAAGTGTGTGAAGAGAGCACTGAATTAGAAAAGAATGACTGTGCAGCAAGAAAAAACAGCTATGCATGATAGAGGTGAATGGAAAGCAGCAGTGATAATTGCCTGAAAATTATGCAGTCTCGTCAATCTCTGGGAGATGGTGTGGGAACATCTGACAGGACCTATTGATGTGTGGACCCAGGTGCAGGGCACTCCATAGGAAGTACTGTGCATCTGTTGTGGTCTACATTTTTTTTTTTTTTTTTTTTTTATGTAGGAAGGATACTGGCCAAGGGCAACAAAAATCTAATAAAAAAAAAAAATGCCCACTGAAATGCCAGTCCCATAAAAGGGTCAAAGCAGTGGTCAAAAATTGGTGGATAAGTGTCTTGAAACCTCCCTCTTGAAGGAATTCAAGTCATAGGAAGGTGGAAATACAGAAGAAGGCAGGGAGTTCCAGAGTTTACCAGAGAAAGGGATGAATGATTGAGAATACTGGTTAACTCTTGCGTTAGAGAGGTGGACAGAATAGGGGTGAGAGAAAGAAGAAAGTCTTGTGCAGCGAGGCCGCGGAAGGAGGGGAGGCATGCAATTAGCAAGATCAGAAGAGCAGTTGGCATGAAAATAGCAGTAGAAGACAGCTAGATATGCAACATTGCGGCGGTGAGAGAGGGGCTGAAGACAGTCAGTTAGAGGAGAGGAGTTGATGAGACAAAAAGCTTTTGATTCCACCCTGTCTAGAAGAGCAGTATGAGTGGAACCCCCCCAGACATATTTGAGGTATGAGGAATGGAATGATAAGGAAAGGGCAGGGATAAACAAGTGTATGCTGTTGGGCCTTGCTGTGGAAGTACGTGGCCAGCTGTGCTATGCCAAAGCTCTTGGGTTATAGTAGAGTGGTCCACAAGACTATCCCTTTCTGCCAGGGGCTGAAGGGGTGACTAAGAGTGTGAATGAATGTGTGATGCTTTGTCTGGGCCACCCTGTGTGGGATTGTCCCTGTCCAATCCTGAGACCACACCAGATGCAGGATACTTCCTACTTTGTGCCCTACATCCTAATGGGGGCCATATGCCAATGGGCCCTGCCAAGTGCTCCCTCATTCCTTTCCAGAGGTTGACATCACTGTCATGCATCCCTCCTCTGTTGCTCTCCATTCACCTCTGTCATGCACAATCACTCTTGCTTGTTGCACATTCTTCTTTTATTCAGTGCTTTCTTCACACAGTTCATCTGCTTCAGGTGTGGCCTTCCTCTTAAACTTTCACATTGCACATCTGACCACATTATTCTCTTCACCAGTTTACTGTCCTCTACTCTCCATATGCCCAAACCATCTTAACACACTGATCTGCCTTTCCAGCTAGTTCTCTCAGGGCATCAGTTATTCTTACCTCTTTTCATTTCTTATTCTGTCCCCCCATTTTACTCCACACTTAATACTTCTCAAACACCTCCATTTCTTCCCCACTACTCCTGTATTCCATGTTTGAGCACCATACAGCCCAGTGGGCACCTCTATTTCCTCATATAGCCACTTTACACTCATACCCAATGTCCTAGGTGTAAACATATTTTTCAGTCCAAGTACTTTTCCTGCTTCTTTCACCATGCACTTCACCTCTGCCTCAACTTTTGCACCCATAACTGTTGAAGCATCCTCTTCCATTTGTTTGCCATCCATTCTTACATCTGTCATCATGCCCAAACTCCCTCACCAGTCTTTGTTAATTTCTCTGAGTCAGCCATCACAATTGTATCATCAGCAAATAGTAGCTGACTCAGATCCTGTACCTTTTCTTTCCCACCTATCAAACTCAAGCCTCTGCCTTAAACCCTCCTATTTGCTTCCTTTACTACAATATCCATATGCAAGTTGAACAACCATGGTGACAATAAATGCCCCACAGGGGGGCAACGGGGGACCAGCGACTCACTAGGGATTGCTGTCCCCAACCACTGACCTCCGTTCTATCCGATCGGCCAATGGTATGGCATGTCTTTACTCCTGACACCTCTACCAGGGTTAGGCACATGTACACTCTACACTTTTAGGCCAGCAATTTCTCCAGCTATCCCTTGGGGTGGGGGGGCACCCTACCTGTCCCCTCCTTGGGGGCCCCACAGCACAGCGATGTTGCTCCTGGGGTGGCCGGAACATGAGCGAGCTGTCTGCCACCATCAACTGCATTACCTTCCCTGGGTAGAGGTGCCAGCAGGGGTTGCAGTGCAGAAGGGGTCTAATGGCTTTAGGTCACCAGCTAGGCTAAGGTACCTCCCCCTTGATGTTGCTCCCCCAGTGGCCAGGAAGTGAGAGAGCCACCTGCCAACACCAACTGCACTGCTTTCCATGAGCAGAGGTGTCAGCTGGGGCGTCCAGGAGGGGCGTTATGGCTCAGGGTCACTGGCTAGGCTGGTTGGGGTGATCACTGCTGGTTGCTGTCAAGGTTTGTTGGTGAGGGATAGCACTCAATGTCTGTAGAGTTTTCCTGATGCCCCAGGTGTCCTTCATGCCAGTGCACTGCTGCACTCACAGTTGGTGTGGCATTTGGGATGCTTCCACTTGTGGATATCATACTAGCTCACTGTACACTATTGTCACGTAATACACTCCAACTATCCCCGGGGGTGATGGCGGTGCCAATGTGGGACATCCCCCCGGTGCACCATGAGCACAAATGTCCACACTCCTTGAGTCTAAAGATGGGACACTACACGTTAGTCTTAGCCAGTCACAAGGTGTGGAGTCAATCCTCTGGGAAACAGACAGAGACGCTGACAGTAGGCTTCCTGAAGGTGGGGCTTGCTGGCACACGGCCTCCACTCGCCAGAGATACCTTGTTTCTGTCTCAACTTGTCACAGGGTGTTGTGGCTCTCCCTATCCCGACAAGGAGGTCTTTGTCACCAGCGCCAGGCCTCCTGTGGTCCACATGAGAGGGGTCATGTGGACAGTGCAAGGTCAGTGGTTTTTCATATAAACATAGGTCTCTTGGCCATCTACTACCCTCTCACAGTTCATGTGTGTGCCCACAGGTGCATGGCTACTTGTGTGTGGGTGCATGTGTGTTAGGGTTTGGAGCATAACGTTACCCCCATCCGTGACAAAGGTCATCCACAGCTGATGACACCACCAGGGGCTCTTGGGGTGCAATATGGCTGTCAAGGGCAGACAATGCCCTTGTTGATGTGTCTAGATGTCCTCTGTGAGCCAGGCAGCGCCTGGCTCACCAGCAGGAGTTCTTGGTTGGTGAGGCCGCGAATGGTCTCTTGGCCCCAGGTGAGGTCCAGCAGCCATGACAGTGCATTCTCGTGGGGTTGAGTTGTGCCGAGGTTCTTGATAAGCCTCCTCTGCAAATGGGTCTATGAGATATCGTTTGGGAGATTCGCCAGGAAGGCCTCTGCCTCAGGGCCAATTGTCAAGCAGCACCAGGTTGCCTTCTCATCATCCTCGTACTTGTGGGCCTGGCAGTGGAACTCGTAGTCTGTTCCATTCCTTGATCGTCTGCCGGGCAGCACAGAAGGGAGGGGGTTCCTTTGCATCCATGTTGTCTGGCCACGCCTGCAGTGCTTCTGAGGAGACCTGTTGGAAGTAGTTGTATTATCTCTCTGCCTATTGTGAGCATGACAAAGCCATACTCACAATGTATTGTTAGGTGTCATGCACTGAGGAAGAAACCACTAAGTAGCATAGCTGGATGGCCAGGGAGGGGCCTAACTTACAGAGTGTGCTCTAGTTGGGGGCTGAGGTGGCTGGATGGTGACTTGTGGCTCTTATCCTCTTGCTGTGGTTCTTTTCCTCTTAATGGGTTGTTCCCTCTTCTGGGAGCCACAGGGGGGAGGGGGGTGCCACTACCAGCTTCCACAGCCTCATCCTACCTACCTACCTGGGGAGGGCCAACCAAATACCTTGGGTCATCTGTTATGACCTTACACCTTGGTTTATGCTTGGGTGTGTCACACTTCAGCATGTCTCTATCCCTCATTGTAGCTGGTCATCTCCTATGGTCCCCCTGTCCCTTGATGTGGCTTGTCTGGCTCATTTGATGCCCCGCTGGGCCTACAGGAGTCACATTCAGCTCTGGGCTCAGGCATGTCTCAGGAGGCATCCTCTTGCGGCATGTATAGATTATCTGAGTGGCTTGCCTAACAAAGAGTGGGAACAGGATCAGTTGCAGACCAGGTACTGTCCCCCAGCCACCCGCTGCAGTACAGCAGATACAGACACCACACCTGCTGGAAGGGACTGGGTTCCTTATTCCCCTCCTCATGTGCTGACCTGTTGTCCTTCCCTTATAGTGTTTGTCCTCTCACATGCAGATGCTCCCAGTAACAAATAGCGACAGTGTCCAGAAGGGACCCTAATGACTGTGACCACGTGGTAGCCCAACAGACTGCTACAGTCAGCCAGAAGCATTTGCCACGCAGTCATAGTCCACCAGTCACTCCATCCATTCATACTCTGAGGTGGTGGGTACCTGTCACTGCCAAGTAACCTGCACTTACTACCGGGCAACTACCTGCTTGTCTCAGTTGTCTAACAGCTAAGCTAGGCCATGCCAGAGGCAAGATCGAATCCGACTGTTACAGTCAGCCAGAAGCACTTGCCACGAAGTCACAGTTCACCAGTCACTCCATCCATTCATACTCTGAGGTGGTGGGTACCTGTCACTGCCAAGTAACCTGCACTTACTACCGGGCAACTCCCTGCCTGTCTCAGTTGTCTAACAGCTAAGCTAGGCCATGCCAGAGGCAAGATTGAATCTTACTCACTGTGCTTATATGTTATGTCCAACCGGGGGGTAATGGGGGACCAGCAACTCCCTAGGGGTTGCTGTCCCCCACCAGTGACCTACATTCTATCCAATCGGCCAATGGCATGGCATATCTACTCCTGACACCTCTACCTCTAGGTATCGGGTTGGGCATGTGTACAGTCTACACTTCTAGACACTCCCCGACTCCCCAGTGGGACCCCTCCCAGACCAGCAGTGACCCCCAGGTTTGCTTGTCATCCCACCCAACCATGCCTAAAGTTAGGATACATCACCCTTGACATTGCTGCTCCTGCGGTGGCTGGGACGTGACCAAGCTGTTCACCACCATCAACTGCATTATCTTCCCTGGTTAGAGGTGCCAGCATGGGCATGCAGGAGGGGCGTTGTTGCTCTGGGTTACCAGCTAGGCTAGGGTACCTCCCCCTTGATGTTGCTCCCTCAATGGCCAGGAAGTGAGAGAGCCACCTGCCACTGTCAACTGCACTGCCTTTCCTGGGCAGAGGTGTTGGCTGGGGTGTGCAGGAGGGGCATTGTGGCTCAGGGTCGCCAGCTGGGCTGGTTGGGGTGATCGCTGCTGGTTGCTGTCAAGGTTCATTGGTTGAGGAATGGCAATCAATGTCCATAGAGTTTTCCTGGTGCCCTAAACATCCTTCGGGCCAGTGCACTGCTGTGCTCGTGGCTGGTGTGGCACTTGGGATACTTCCACTTGTGGATGTCATACTAGCTCACTGTACACTATTCAGTCCTGTAATACACTCCAACTAACCCCTTGAGTGCCAAAGGGGCATTGGTGACAGAGGCACTGACGGGGGATGTCCCTTGGTGCGCCATGAGCACAAGCGTCCATGCTCCTTAAGGGGGGTTGTATGATCCGGACCTGAAAAAAAAAATAATAAAATAAAATAATTTTCTGCGTTCTTTTCCACTTCTTTTGATATATGTAACATTTTGATAATTTTTTTTTGCCTTATGTAATGAGATCTGTCATGAAATTCCTGTTTCATCTGCCATGAGACATGTATGATAATTTTTTTCCCTTTTTTCCCCATATTTTTCTGACATAACCATTTTTCTTTGGTCTCCTATGAAAATTTACGGTTCTCTCGAAGCAAACAACATTAGAGGGCACAAAATTTTAGGGGTAACTATTTTTCTCAGATTTATGTACGGAAAATGAAAATGTATAATTATTTTTTTGTAAATCAATGTATCTGCATCAGATACCTTTTGCATTAATATTTTATTTATTTTAAACAGTTAAATACTGGTTTTTACTTAGAAATTGTACAGCGAAATATAACAAAAAATCCCTTTCCCCCATAATAAAGTGTGAAATCATGAATTACTTTATGCCTGTGTACAAAACCAATTGATTAACTCAGTGAAACTATGTTTACTTTTCAACATATTCTGATGTACATATTTTGTGAATTTCAATTCCCTTAGCTGCAATAGGTGAATTATAGTAACCCCTTAAACTTTATGATGTGATCTCAAAATGGTGGATTTCGGCATATAAAAATTATCTCTATTGTTATTCCTGTTTCACATATATGGGCTACTTCAGCTTATGAAACTATGAGAGGCGAATAAAGTCTGCTATCAAAATTTTTGTTTGAAGTTGATTTTGATTTTTGAGAAATATTTTAAAGTCAATTTTTTTTTGACTTTTCATTGAACAAAAAGAAAAGTTTTTTTTATTATTGTACAAGAAAAAACGATAGCAGACATTGTTCTCCTATCCTTCCTGATTAAAATGCTTGTTAAATTAAAGAAATTGATCAATAGATAAGAGAGGAGATATGAGTTGAACATAGGCAATTTAACATGGGATTAGGAGTTTTACAACCCCACCGTTCAGTCTGAAGATGGAACACTACATGTTAGTCTTAGCCAGTCACGAGGCGCAAGGTCAATCCTCCGGGAGACACTGACAGAGATGCTGATGGGAGGCTTCCTGAAGGCAGGGCTCGCTGGGCACAGCCTCCACTTGCCAGAGATACCTTGTTTTTGTCCATGATTCATTCCAGGAGTGTCGTGACTCTCCCTATCCCCACAAGAGGGTCTTTGTCACTAGCACTAGGCCCCCCTGTGATCCACATGAGAGGGGTCATGTGGACGGTGTGGGGTCAGCAGTTTTTCATATAAACGTAGGCCTCGCGGCCATGTCTAATACCCTCTCGCATCTCATGTGTGCACCCACAGGCATGTGGGTACTTGTGTGTGGTTATGTGTGTGAGTGCTTGTGTGTGTATGTGTGTTTGGGGTGTAACATACATTATTGTTATTATTACACAAGCCTGATGCAGACCTACTCTAACAGGGAAGAAGTCACTCACATCATCACTAACTTTCACACATGCCCAGCTATTAACATGGAAACTTTTCATTCCTTCCAACAACCTGCTTGTAACTCTGTATACTTTCAGAACATCCCATAGGTCTTTTCTGGCAATCCTATCATACACTTTTTCCAAGCCCATAAACGCTGTTAATACATCCTTCCCTTTCCCCAAAACTTTTCACACTACTGCCTTACTTTGAAAATCTGTTCTACACAACCTCTTGCTTTTGTGAAACCTCCCTATTCCTATTAGATGGCTTTTTCTGCTCCTTCTCTTATGCTTCTTTTGAGCACCCCTCCATATAGTTTGAGCAGTCCTTTCTATAAGGTAGTTACACGCATTTGTCCAGTACTCTGGCACCCTTCCAGCAATAAAGCAGATTTAGGAACCTCACCAATCACAATATAATGCTGTGTGTACATTTCTTGATTTCATTTGAATATTTCTGAAGACCTGTTAGTCTTGGAGTGAGAGAGTGAATCCTACTCTGGTGATATTATAAATACTATTTTCAGTCTTGAATTGCTGAATAGTCCCCAGTTTTTTTTCCATCATGTGAACCTCTCTACAATATCCATTGTCAGCAGTTACTGTAGAATCATTTAACATCCATATTGCAGTTTTCATGGAAATGCTGTCATGTCATGTCATGTCATCTTGATAAATACTGGAATAGGAAGCTTAAGACTTCTTACTAATTTAATGCATAAACATTTCTTTATTTATAAGAGATTCATCATTTCCTAAATTATTTAGTCTTTGCTTTGCCATCATAAACTGGCAATGGAAAGACTTGAAGACAATGGCTTTGTGCTTTAAAAGATGATGGGAAATCTGTTTCCTTATGTTACATTTAGATGTTTCCTGATGGAACAAGGCATCAGGTATTAACAGATGTAGAAAGCAAAAGATTCTGATGGCTACATTACATTGTTGTCTTTTTCTCAGGTAAGGGTCTTAAAGGCAGATGTGGGCCTTGATTTGGATGACTTAGAAACAGCTGCACATCTTGTACTAAAGGAAGAGGAGGAAACTTTAACACCTGAACAGAATATCAACAACATTGTGACAGACATGGCAGGGATGACCATAATCGAGAATGGAGCAGTACTGGGAGTCAGTAGTGATGAAGCTCTTCTCCATGAACTCCCAGACAACAACACAGAACAGAGGGATTTGGTTAATCTGAGTGATTCTGATTCTTCTAGCAGTGACAGTGATAGTGAAGAAGAAAGTGATGACACAAGTGATAGCAGTGACTCCAGTGATGATTCCAGTGATGATTCTGATGGAGAATCATCATCAGATTCTTCAGATTTAGATTCTGATGATGATACATTATCAGAGAATGATGATAACTGAAGATCTGTTTTTATTGTTAAGGCAGATGTTTGTGGAATTGCTATGTTCATTGTTTCATTATATAAAATTTTAGATACATTTTTTGTAAGCAATTTTGCTTTGCCTTACTTATAACAAATTATTTATTCAGTCACACATTGAAAATTTATCTAAAGATCCACTGTGAAATTCTTAAGTAAAAGTTAAATGGGTTCCTGTTAGAAAATGAAAATATGTATGACTTGCCAGTTGTACTGTTAAAGTTCAAGTTTGCTAATATCATATGAATTTCATTATTAGAGTGGAACCTCAGTTCTAGAACTTAAATCGTTCCTGAACACCATTTAAAATTTGAAGTGTTAAAAAACCGAAACTATTTTCCCCAAGGAATCAATGTACAATTGATTAATCCATTCCCAGACACCAGCCTACCCTGTCTTAGCAGCTTATGATAGACGCTCCCCACATCCAAGATGGCTGCTTCAAAACACCTCCAGCCCACAAATGATTTATCCATAAAAGATGTATTGAATGAACTTAATGACATAGAACTCATCATTAGATACTGTTTAGAGTGTGCAGGTATTTTTCTTTGTCACCGATCTAGTGAGAGAAGCCTTACAGGACACACAGAGGAGCAACCCACTTACCACCAAAAATGAAGGTGATCATAACACATAGACATCTTGCTGCTGGGAAAAGCTATTGAAGAATGCAGTTGTGCAATAGTGATGGCATTGTGGGTCATCAAGAGAGCCACAAGTGGCTCGTGATTACTCCTGAGCGCCCAGAAATTTGTTTAAATCGAGGCTTTTCAATGGGATCACATTTACCTTATTTCAAAGAATGAATTACTGTCTTACACTGTGACTCTCCTCCAAATATATAAAAATGAAGATAATATTTATAGAAACTATAAATTAGTAATAAACAGCAGCTTTTGCTATGTCTTTTAATATTTGAAATCAAATAACTTCGTTTGAGAACTGAATTATGGTACTGCAAGTGAAGCAATTAGTTCAAAATTTTGTGAAATCCAATTTGTTTGAAAAGGGAGACATTTGGTAACCAAGGTTCCAATGTATTATAATATTCTTATGAATATTAAAAACATTGCTTAAATAATTTGAAATACATGCATGCTTGTCTCACAACTGAGAGACAAATTGGGTTTATCTTCTTTCATACTGTAGCCCCCTGTTCAACTAGCAATGAATAGGTACAGGATGTAAGCTAATCATCTGTGAACTTGCCTTTCTAGCAGGAGTAGAAGAACACTAAGAATGCTGCCCTTCTTTGTGTGTGTGTGTGTGTGTGTGTGTGTGTGTGTGTGTGTGTGTGTGTGTGTGTGCACTTTCTCCTAGAGATAAGAATGTGCCACACTCCAAGGGGTAAATAAGGTGAGGTATAAGATCTTAAAAGTGGATAGACCAAGTAAGAGGTCATAGTTCGTCTCCTCGTGGGAATAGAAATAAATAGAGGACTTCCAGCCTCCTTACTATTGGTTATTTTTTCTTCTTAACTTCTTCCATGCTTATTTATTTTCTCCTTTCATACTTTTTCAAGGAGAAATTTAACAAAGTGGAAAATTTTCCACTATGCAACTATGCAGTTATGGAAATTGGAAAAAAAAAATCATAATAAAATAAAATAAAAATATAAAACTTCAGTTTAGTGTGAATGAGTAAAAAAGAGAAAAATGAGGCATGGAAGATAACACTGTACTTACACATAAATGTAAAGGTTATCAGAATGTATGTAACAGTTATAGAAGGAATAGATCTGTATAGTGTGCTAGGGAACGTTGTGCAGAATTTAACTGAGATGAAAGTTGGTGAAGAGCTTGGAGGACTTAAGAAAAGAAAAGGTTGTGTAGAACAGATCTTTATCAAAATGAAACTTGGAAAAAAAAAAGTGAAAACTTTCATGGGGCTGTCATGGACTCAGGGAAGGCAAATGATAGTTAATATGGAAACCCTTTGGAATATCCTTGAAATTTGTTTTTAGAGGAGGGCAGTTGTAGCAAGGAGTTAAGACTTTCTGTAGGGAAACAATTGCCTGTGTTAGGATGAAGGAAGAGCTTTGTGAAAGTTATGCCACAGAAGCAAGAGTGAAATCAGGGATGAGTGCTGATTAATGATGTATACAGTATGAGGAAGGCTCTATTAGGAAATGTTGGTGCAAGGTTGAAACAATGTGGGATAGGCTATAATAGTATCATGTATGCTTAGAGAAGGAACATTTACTAGTGGAGTGAAAGGGAAATTTAGAGAGTGGTGGACCAATTTCATAGTGTATGTATGAAACAGAACTGAAGGTAAGTGATGGAACAGGTGAAGAGAACATTGAGATGTTGTGGCTATATTGAGAAGATTAAGATTGAAAAGTATGCAAAGAAGGAAGTATATATGTGCAAAATTATTTGAAAGGTGGAAAGATAGGGTAAAAGAGTATGTGTGAAAGGGCTGTTATTAAAGGTGGATTACTTGCAAGTTCTGTCTTTCCTGTATAATTCTTCCATTTTAACGAGTATCTGTCATTTCCATTTGTAAAGCAACATTCTTTTTTTCTGTCCCTCGCTGATACTTCATTCCCTTTGGGAGCATTCCTCAAGGTGATAACCATAACAGAAAAGCCTCCATCTCTACTTATCCTAATTATTTCCTCCCTGCTCTACTTCAATGAGCTTACCCTGCCCTCCCAGTTTCCATAATTATCTTAAGTTCTCTTGGTATCTTGTACCTTTTTCCTGCCTATCCTTTCAATAGCCAACACTATGCTCACCCTCAGTTTACAATTCCTCATGTCATGTTCTCATCTACCTCTATTTTAATCTTACAACAATTAAACTGTATGAAGATCCCTCTTATTACCTTTCCCACCAACACATCTTCCTTCAGCCTCTCATCCACTCTTACATTGTTTAATCAAACTCTTATATCTTTATCTCTTTCATCCTTTCTCCACATGCACCTATGGATATTCTATTGAAAGCCATTATCCTGGAACAATCCCCCTTCCTGCACCAGGTGCTTCTCATTCCCATTAACTCCATCTATACAACATTTTCTTATCACATGTACTACTATACTACTTAAAATGTTTCCATTTATATCTTATAGTACATTCATAAGACACTTATTCAGATAACCTCAGCAGAACTTTATTTTCTCTTTCCACTTTTCTTTTTCTTTTTTTTTTATATTTATAAGTGAATAATGATTCACAATTTATTTTTATTATTTTTTTTTCATATTTACAAATTGATACATACTAAGCTATACCTCAGTTAATGTTACACTTCACATTTTTTTTTTCTTCATATTTACAAGTTGATTCATATTTACAAGTTGATACATGCTCAGCTATACCTAAGTTAATGTAACTAACCTTGATCCTCTTCAAATACAATGCTTTGATACCTTTCTATAATAAAAAGAACTTTAATATCAGGAAAGAAAATACCATTTATTATTAAAGCCTCTCCAAATGGTCCAATACATTTCTTTGGCTAATAGGCAACTGATATGTGTACAGTAATTCTGAAGACAACAGAACTTAAAAAATTAGAGTATTTTTTCTAAAGACAACAGAACTCCTTTAAAAATTAGAGTATTTTTCTAAACAAAGCAACCTCTTGAGCTTTACACCTGCTTTCCTCTGAAGGCATAGCAATAAACTTGAGAATTGCAAAACTCAGGATATTGGAAGCACTGTAAAAACACATTTATTCTGGCAGCATGACCCAGTACTGTGTGTGTGTGTGTGTGTGTGTGTGTGTGTGTGTGTGTGTGTGTGTGTGTGTGTGTTTGTCCTCACATCTGCTGTAATGCAGTGCTGTGGCATCTAAAACTGTGTGTGTGTGTGTGTGTGTGTGTGTGTGTGTGTGTGTGTGTGTGTGTGTGTGTTGTCCTCATCTGGTGTGAAGCAGTGCTGCAGAAGTGCAGTGCCGCAGCATCTAAAATAGTGTCTATATGTGTTTTATCTTCACATCCAGTATGACACATTGCTGTGGTGATGCAGTACCACAGTTCTAAAACTGTGTATGTGTGTGTGTGTGTGTGTGTGTACTCACATCTGGTGTGATACAACACTGTGGCAGTGCAGTGATATTGCATCTAAAACTGTGTGCTTTGTCCAGCTGCAGCAGTGCAGCACCACTGCAGCTAAAACTGTGTCTGCTTTGTCCTCACATTAGTGTGATGCAACACTGCTGGAGAGCAGTGCCACTGCATCTGCCACAGTAGTGAGACACCTCTGTGTTTTTTCACAATGTGGCAACACCAGTGCTGGCATTCCTCTCCCTTTTTCTCACATGCAAGTCAGAGTGGATGTGTTGTGGCTAACAAGTGGTTTATCAACATGAAAAATTTATATGTTCAGGTATGAGAACTGAACACTGAAATATATATACAATACATAGCATGTATGTATTTATTTTTACTATCTGGGACACCAATGATAGGAATGTGTGATCCATATGTGACGAAAGTGCAGAACTTGGGGAGATAATGCATGAAGGTCAGGATGGTATGAATTTAGGACAACAAAAAATTTGAGGATTGCTAAACTTGGATACTGTAAAACTCAGGGTGATACTGTATAAGTAGTACATGTAACAGGTATAATTTGTCTGCTGACAAAAAAAAAAAAATAAAAATAAATAAATAAATAAAATAAAATAAAATAAATAAATAAATAAATAAATAATAAAAATAAAATAAATAAATAACTAAAAAAAAATTACTGAACCTCAAATGTGAGACAAATAACAAATAACATATGACACTATTATGTACATTAATGACAGTCATATCTATTACCATATCATCACATATATTATGTATTACATTACATATCAGTGATAATGGGAGACATCAGTGTCACTATACTCGTTTATATAGTAGTGTCATGCATTATAACTCAACACAAAGCTAACACAAAGCTATTGCTGGTTTAGCTATCTTGTTTTAATGAGATCACAGATAGACACATTCATGCAAACTATCATGTTCGCTAGTAGGTGCTATTACAAGGAATGAGAGATGATGTGATGGCTACATTGCAGTGTGCGAAATGAGTCAACAGCTGAATGGCTGAGTTTGAATGACATATCGAATCATGATATGCCAGCTTCACCACCTACAATATCACCTACCACCCTCAAAAAAGGCAGTCTGATGTAAAGATGCCTATCATTCAAGCACTTTTCCATTGATGTTTACAGTTTCTTGGGTCTTTTGCTCCTACATAAGACTTACCTACATAAGACAGATGGATAAGATAATTTTCATAGAACAGATCAACTAATATATTCAAATAAAACTCTGTAGATCATATAAATACCCAAAGGTAGACTGATATTCTTTTCTTTCTCTACACAAAATTTAATATTTCACAAAGGTTCAAAATATCAATTAAGTTAATTGTAGGGCACGAGTCATATTTCAAACAAAGGTTGTATACCAAGCAAATTTTTTTTGTCCAAACAGGATGTATATCAAGTTGGACTTATTCCAAAGTGGACGTATACTGAGGTACAACTGTATATATATGACCAAAGGAGAAGAAAGATAGAAACAGGTCAAATAGAAGTGTTGGTCAATAGGCTCATGGTGCCATTTATATTTTGAAGTTCTTCAGTATGGCTATAAAGTTTTTGCCCAACATTCATATTAATGAGGCAATTTTGCAAGATGGCCAGGGGTTAAGTGTACTTTACTTCACAAAAGAAAGTGTTTTCATGTATGGGGCTACCAATTATATATATTTTTCTATCAACAGATAAATGCTGTAATAACATTTGCTGTCTCTACAGCTTTTTGTATATCAGTTACCTATTTGCTAAAAGGAATGCATAGGACAGTTTTTGACTATCAACAAATGACATTTTCTTTCCTGAGATGAAATGTGATATAGGAATACATATCCTTTTCCACCTCCCACACTTTTTTTTATCCATACCACATCATGCTGTTCCTCCTCTCACCTCTAACTGTACTTCTCTTTCCTTCTTGTTCATGCAGTTCATTACTCTCCATACTTCATGTGTATCTCCTGCATCCCTACAACATGCAGTCTTCCCCTTTTAAAACTTTCTATTACACTCATTTCATTTATGTTGGATGAGGCCATTCTCATTGAAACTCCTCCCAGTGCTAGAGGATGGTCTAAAGCCATCTTGTCCTTCCAAAATTGAGTCACTGGCAGCTGGCTCTCAGTGAAATATTTGTTAAAAGTTAATATATATATGGGTATAGTGCTTAATACATGGAGATGGGCAAATGTAGGTAAAATATTTAGGAAAGTGAACTGATATGAAATGTCAAACCATTCCCTTAATAGTTTAACGTCAGTATTGGTTAAATACTTTAGCCTATTATAGATAAAAGAATATATGAACTCTTAGATTAGGATGGCTTCATAAGGAATAAACCGTCCAACAAATCTTTATTTTTTATATGGAAGTATTTCAGACAGCAGATAATAATAATAATTATGGTGCAACATCTTGATTTCAGTTAGGCCTTTGATAGTTCCCCAGTTGAGATTATTAATCAAAATCAATTAATGGAATAGATGACAAGGTGTACTGCTGGATTTAAGTATGGCTTAGTCATATAATTATAGAATACAGTGAAACCTCGGTTTTTTAACTTAATTTGTTCCTGAATGCCATTTGAAATCTAAAATGTTAAAAAACTGAAACTATTTTCCCCATAGGAATCAATGTAAAATGGATTAATCCATTCCCAGACACCAGTATATCCTGTCTTAGCAGCTTATGACAGACACTCCCCATAGCCAAGATGGCTGCTTCACATCTCCAGCTCACAAATTGTTTATCCAGAAAGGATGTACTGAACGAACTTAGTGACACAGAACTCATCAGAAGATACTGTTTAGCTCATGCAGGTATTCTATTTGTCACTGATCTAGAGAGAGAAGCCTTACAGAGTGACAAAGAGAGGAGCAACCCACTTATCACCAAAATGAAGGTGATCATAACACATAAATATCTTGCTGCTGGGGAAAGCTATTGAAAAAATGCAGTTGTGCAGTAGTTACAGCATTGGGGGTCATTGAGAGAGCCACAGATGGCTTAGGATTACTTCTTAGCACCTAAAACTATTTGTTTACATCAAGGCTTTTTAACAAGATCACCTTTACATTATTTCAAAGACTGAATTACTGTCTTGCACTCTATCTCTCTCCTCCAAACATATAATAATTAAGTAAATATTTATAGAAACTATAAATTTGTAATCAACAGCAGCTTTTGCTATATCTTTTAATATTTTAAAATCAAGTATCTAACTTTGCTCTAAAACTGAATAATGGTACTGCTACTGAAGCAATAATGACTTCAAAATTTTGTTCGAAAACAACCGATCTGCTAGAAAAGAGTATTCAGTAACCAAGGTTCCACTGTATAGCAAAGGGTACAGGTAAATCAGTCAAAATGGGGTAATGTTATAAGTGGTGTTCACAGGTATTTGATGATTGTGGATGCAAGGTGGAGTGCTGAGTACCCATGTGATATATTCACTGTTATAACATCACCTTCAATAATAAGTGCTGTAACTCCAAATTGGAGATGTTTGCAATTCTTCTCACCTGGTTCTCACACCAATGATCTTATCCTTAGACTTTGCTGAACATATTGCTACTAATGGTGAGTTAGTCAGTCTAGGGATTGTTTATAAAGTTGAGTCAATACAGGAAGAATTATAAGGAAGGTGCTTTCAAACGTGATGGAAAGAATATTTTGAGGAGCTAATAAATGTGCAAAATCAAGGTAAAGTGTATGTATATGTGAGAGGATGGTAAAAGAGTATATGATAACATTGAAAAAGCAGGGAGTAAGACCAATTAAAAAGACCTAAGTGTGGAAAAGCATCAAGCATAGATGATATTACTGCTGAAATATTGAAGCATGAATCATGTAGAGAATACTATAATATACTGTACCAGATTCATATACATGCAGATCACCATGGAGGGATGAGGAGGTAGTACATAATTATAATATGAAAACTGTAAAAATCCTAATACATAAAGAAAAGAGATAATAACAGTATGTGAGCTATTGAGGGATTGGTTTATTAAATATGGAAAGAGGATCCTTTATCCAGTGAACATGAAAAAAATGACAGGAGAGAAAATATTATGAAGCTATGGAAAAAAATGAGTGAGGAAAGCATGCACAAAATACAAATGTTAACTGGTGGACACATCTGCTAAATGATGGCTTCTAGAAAACACTTAAATTCAAGATGATCCACCAAAGGTTAGTAAAAGATCTCAAGAAAATGATGGACTATATATGGCTGTGGATAAAAAAAAGTTGAAGGCAGACACAATGAATGCAAAATTTGTAAGAGGCACGTTTGAAGGATCTTATTATTGTACTATAAAAATGAAAATTTAAATAAGTAATGGAAGGAAACTTAGGAAAAAAATAATGGAAAGAGGAAACAGGGTTGAGATCAAAATGTTAAGGAATTAAAGAATAAGAGAGAAATGTATTAAAAAGTGACATGTGTCAAATGTTGAATGAAAAAAAAAATATATAATGGAGATGCAAATGCTGAGGTTCTGAGATCATCAAAATGTGCTGCTGGATGAAATGAATAAAACTGAAGGAAAGAAATGCAGTGGATGGAGAAGCTCACAGTAAAGAGAAATATATAAGAAAACACTGGATAGAAACAAGTGCAAGAAAAGGGAATGTATAGAACATAAAAGGAAGATGGAATCAATGACAGAAAAAAGAGTAACAGAAAGGTACACAAAGATATACTTCAATACCTGATAGTAATAATCATCTTATACTAGGGGTATGTAGATTAGCATTCATTAGACAGAATACTTTTAACATCTGCATGTGACTTCCAAGGTGGGTAGGCAGTCATGGTTGATGTGACCTACAACTACTGCCTTTCAATGAAACCACACCCTTGTCTGCCTACATTAGGGAAGCTTTGGCAGATGGTATTTCTGAGAAATTGATGAAACCTGGAGGTGAAATTATAATCCATAGGTTTTATTTGATCCTGACTGATAAATTATGTATTATTCTCACATGTAAAAGGGTCTGCATTCTACCTATAGAGGGAGAGCTGTGCAGTAAAACTAAGTAGCCATTGCAATGTTGCTCTCTTCAGAATACTCACATTTTTGTTGCTGATACAAATCATAGGATATCATGGTGCTTTGTTGTTCAATAAATTGCTTAATATTTAAATTAAGGATCAGTGCTTGATATTTTATATTTTGTAATTATTATTATTATTTTCTTTTTTTCGCAGATTTTTCATTACAAGAACTGAAAGTAAATATAGTATAGTGTAGGGGATAACTGTAGTTTTGTGGTCTATAAATTACAGACTCTGAGATAGTCCTGTATCTTGTCACCAATGTTCTATATTATTTATTTAAAGCCTGACACTGGCATAGTGCATGAAAGCCAGCTTTTGATATATGGCTCCTGTGGAGTGTTATCTGAAATATCTTGTTTGGGGAGTTTTATCTTAAAAAGGTGATCATGCATGAAAGAGATTAAGAGGATACTTAGAGGACTTGTGACTGAAGCATGTCATATGATGCTGCCTAGAGTTGCTCAGAATAGGAAGAGTGGTGGTTTGGAGGTTCACTCAAAGTGATCCATGAAAGGAAATTTGTGGATGGTGGAAGAGCATGTTAAATCCTTCTTATAATTATGATGATAGCCAGATGTGTTAAACTTGCTGTTTTCTTTTTCAGATAGAAAACTTTCATGCTTATCCCTTCTGTGTGTCCCATTGCACATGCAAAGCTTGAAAAGTATGCATAAGAATTAACAGATTGTTTGATTGATATTGTCCTTCATGTCACATTTCTTTTTTTTTAGGACACCGGCCAAGGGGAGAGAGAGAGAGAGAGAGAGAGAGAGAGAGAGAGAGAGAGAGAGAGAGAGAGAGAGAGAGAGAGAGAGAGAGAGAGAGAGAGAGAGAGAGAGAGAGAGAGAGAGAGAGAGAGAGAGAGAGAGAGAGAGAGGAGAGAAAAAAAAAAAAAAGAAGCCCACTGAGATGCCAGTCCAGAATAGGGTCCAAAGTGGTGATAAAAAATTGAAGGATAAGTGTCTTGAAACCTCCCTCTTGAAGGAATTCAAGTCATAGGAAGGTGGAAATACAGAAGCTGGAAGGGAGTTCCACAGTTTACCAGAGAAGCAGAATGAATGATTGGGAATACTGGTTAACTCTTGCATTAGGGAGGTGGACAGAATAGGGGTGAGAGAAAGAGGAAAGTCTTGTGCAGCGAGGCTGTGGGAGGAGGGGAGACATGCAGTTAGCAAGATCAGAAGAGCAGTTAGCATGAAAATAGTGGTATAAGATAGCAAGAGATGCAACATTCCGGCAATGAGAAAGAGGGTGAAGACAGTTTGTTAAAGGAGTTCATGAAACAAAAAGCTTTTGGTTCCACTCTGTCTAAAAGAGTGGTGTAAGTGGAACACCCCCCAGACATGAAGTATACTCCACATATGGACGGATAAGGCCCTTGTACAGAGTTAGCAGCTGGGGTGGTGAGAAAAACTGGCAGAGACGTCTCAGAATGCCTAAATTCATAGAAGCTGTTTTAGCTAGAGATGAGATGTGAAATTTCCAGTTTAGATTACAAGAAAAGAACAGACCGAGGACGTTCAGTGTAGAGCTGCAAGGAAATGTTCACAACACATAAAAGTCACCACATGCAAGCATAGTAATAAGAAGTATAATAAGTAGGTTACCATCTACAGCAAGTTTATGAAGTACCCATCACTACAGCACAATTTTCTTTACTATATATTCTATTACCTATTGTAATTGAGACCATAAATACAACTTTTCTCCTCAAAAACCTCCTAACTTAGGTATTCGTTGTAGTATCATAACAGATGTTTGACCCACATTACCAGTGGATTGTGCATAACATTGTATTTACCTAGTTGTGCTTTATGGGAAAAGAGCTATGCTCGTGCAGTCCCATCTCCATATCTTTTAATATCCAACTTAGCCTTGAATCCATGTATACTTTCTGCATTTACTATCTCCTCATCCAGACTGTTCCATACATCAATACTTCTATATGGGAAACTATACTTTTTGACATCTCTTCTACAAGCACTCCTCTTCAGCCTCTTTCCATGTCCTCTAGTGTTCTATGTATCCCAGACTATTAAGTCGCTCCGGTCCACCTCCTCTACTCCCTCATATGCTTTATATATCGCAATCAAGTCTCCCCTTTCTCTCCTCTTTTCCAATGTTGGTAGATGTATCCTTGCCAGTCTCTCTCTTCTTATGACAAGTCCCTGATACTTGGTACCATCTTCACAGCTGCTCTCTGAACTCTCTCCATCTTCCTTATATCCTTTTTCTTGTATGGCGACCACACTACTGCTGCATATCAGCGACACTATCATCTTCCTGACCATCTCTTCATCCATATATGCAAAGGCCTGCCTTATTCTTCTCAACAAGTTATAGGTTTCTCCTGTAATTTTGCTAATGTGTCTCTCCGGGTTCAGGTTCCCAGTCACTGTAACACCGAGATCCTTTTCCTCTTCTGCTCCCCTCAACCTTACACCATTCAACACATAATTTCCTTTTACTCTTCTTGTACTTTTTCCAAATTCTATTACTTTACACTTCTCTAAATTAAATTCCATTTCCCATCTATAACTCCACTCTGATATCTTGTTCAGGTCTTCTTGTAACGTTCCACAGTCCTCTGCACTCTCAACTTTCTTCAGCAACTTTGCATCATCCGCAAAAAGGTTCATGTAGCTGTTCACACTCTCCATCATATCATTTATATAAACTGCAAACATGACTGGTGCAAGTACTAAGCCTTGGGGTACTCCACTTCCCTCCATGATGATTTTTTTTATCTTTTACCACCATTCCCATTTCTCTGTTTGTCAAGAAATTTTCCATCCGTCTCAGCAGGCCCCCCCTTAACCCACCATTATGCTTCAACTTCCACAACAATTTCCAGTGTGGCACTTTATCAAAGGCCTTCTTCAGGTCTAAATAAACACAATCTGCCCATCCATCTCTCTCTTGCATGATATCCACCACTCTAGAATAAAAACTCAGTAAGTTTGTAACACGCGATCTCCCTCTCCTAAATCCAAATTGTGAGCATGTGTGTGTGTGTATTTACCTAGTTGTGGTTTATGGGAAAAGACCTATGCTTGTGCTGTCCTATCTCTATATCTTTTATTATCCAATTTAGCCTTGAAACCATATATACTTTTTGTATTTACTATTTCCTTATCCAGACTGTTCCATACATCTATACTTCTATGTTGGAAACTATACTTTTTCACATCTCTTCCACAAGTACTCTTTTTCAGCCTCTTTCCATGTCCTCTAGTATTTCATGTATTGCAAACCATCAAATCATTTCGGTCTAGCTCCTCCACCTTCCCATAAGCTTTATATAATGCAATCAAGTCTCTCCTTTCTCTCCTTTTTTTCCAACGTTGGTAGGTGTAACCTTGCCAATCTTACTTCCTATGACACATCCCTGATACTTGGTACCATCTTCATTGCTGCTTTCTTAACTCTCTACACTTCCTTATGTCCTTTTTCTTGTAGGGCAACCATACTGCAGCTGCATATTCCAGCCTAAGTCTAATCAGTAATATAATCATCCTGATCATCCATATACGCAAAGGACAGCCTTATTCTTCTCAACAGTTATAGGTTTCTCCTGTAATTCTACTAATGTGTCTCTCCAGGGTCAAATTTCCGTTCACTGTAACACCCAGATCTTTTGCTTCTTCTGCTCTACTTAATCTATCACCATTTAGCACATAATTTTCTTTTACTCTCCTCTCACTCTTTCCAAATTCTATTACTTCACACTTGTGTGTGTGTGTGTGTGTGTGTGTGTGTGTGATACCTAGTTGTATTTAATTTGTTGTGACATACAAGAAAGGAACCATGCTCATATTGTCCCAGCTTCAACTTGGCCTTGAAGTTATGAACAGTTCTTGCTTGCACCACATCCTTGTTTAGACAGTTCCACATGTCAACTACTCTGTGCAAAACTATTCTTTTTGATATCTTTTCTACAAGTTTCCTTTTTCAGTTTCTTTCCTTGTTCCTTGCATCCCATGTCACAATATCATTTCTATCTAGCTTCTCCAATTTTTCCATTAGTCTAAATACCACAATTAAGTCTCTCTCCCTTCTTTGTTCCAGTGTTGGAAGATTTAGTTTTTCGAGTCTCTTTTTCATATGTCATGTTACTTAAGCTTGGGACCATCTTGGTTGCTGTTCTTTGTATCCTCTGCAACATCCTGATATGTTTCTTTTTATTTGGTGACTACACCACAGCTGCATATTCCAATCTTGGATGAATCATTGTTACAATCAGTGAGAAATGCAGGAAGGAGGTAACACGTCGCTGCTGAGGAGTAGCATGTGAAAGGTGCTATGACTGGTATTATGTGGAGTGTGTGGGGGTAATGGGGGCAGGAGATAGTGTCCTCAAGAACAAGAACCTCTTGTTCCTGTGCAGCAGGTGTCTCTTGAGGGTGAAGGGGGAATGGGAGCCAGTCACTGTGAGGAGTGAGGTAGAGTCTGAAATGGAGGAGGCCAGGGAGGATGCCCCTAGGAGTGACGCCAGGTCTGCCAGGGGGGCAAGAGGAAGGCCAAGGCAGGGAGGTGGAGAATCCTAGGCTCCCTGCCAAAGTAAAGGACCAGCCAAAAGAACCCCAGGATCACACTTACTGTGAGAAGACTGGGAGGAAGGAGCAGGCAGGGCCGGGTGAAGGAGAGTAGGACTGTGAGGAGAGGCATGTGGCCACTAGGCAGGCTGTGGGCTGTGCCAATAGGGAGAGCAGCAGCAGTAAGGTCAAGAAAACAGACCAGGATAGGAAAGGTCATGACAACGGAAGGAAGAAGGAGAGCAACTGGATGGAGCAGAGGGTCAATGCCAGGCCAAGAATAGGGACATGGATGGGAGTAGGACACCACTCCTGGAGGAAGATACATGAGGGAAGAAGGCCAAAGATGAGAACACAAGGGAAGGCAGGAGGGAGAGTATGGACATTCAGAAATAGTCTCATGAGAGGAGTAAGTAAAGAGATCTACATCTTGTCAAGAGGTGGTTATACGGTAATGGACAAGAGTAGACCAGGGGCCAACATCAGGGTCATCCATGAGATAGTGAACGAACACCTCAGGGAAATGGAACCTGAGGATCTGGTGATCAAGGGAGGAGGAAATGGCTTACAGGAGATAGGAAGAAAGGAGATGGCGTGGTGGATGGAAGAGATAGTTCACATGGTAAGGGAGAAGATAGACAAGAGGCCCTTATTGATGTGCATCCCCATGAGCTGGGATAAGGAAGGTCAAAAATTTGGCCAGGAGACGAGATGGATGAACAGGAGATGCATAGAAAAGATAGAAGAATGGGAGTGTGATGGGCAGCAGTTGTGGAAAAAGATGAATTGGAGGCATGTGTGGTCACTGGACGGCCTTCACATGTCCAACATAGGGAAGGTATGGGTAGCCTGGAATGTGATAGAGTGGGCCCAGCACTGGGAGGATGCCAGGCAGAAATAGGAGAAGGTACGGAAAGGAGAGATGCTGCTTACCTTCCTGAACACAAACGGATGGAGAGAGGGAAAGTGGAGGTTATTGATAGAAGCAGGGAGAGACTATGACATGATAGAAGTAGGTGAGACAGGGTGGCATGACAGCATTGAGTGGAGTGAAGGAAGTTCATTAGTTTTAGGCAGAGGTAGACAAGCAGGAGAGAAGAAAGGAGGAGGGGTGGGGGTGATTATGAGTGAAAAGGAAGGTAGGAGTGTAGAGGAAATCAAGATAACAAGGGAAATGGAAGGTAGACTAGGTCACAATAAGGATGACATATTAACAGTGAAGATCACAGAGCATGGGACCAAGTGGTGGGTGACAGTGGTGTATACGGGGGTGGAGAGCCAGAAGAGTGATGAGAATAACAGGAGGCAGTGGCCAGCTTGAAAGAGAGTAGGACAAAATAAATGGGTTGTAATAGGTGATCTGAATGGACATATAGGGTTAATGGAGGTGACAGTGAACTGAAATGGACAGCTGATCTTAGATTTCACTGCCAACGTGGGAATGAGGATCAAGAACTGGGAGTTAGAAAACCCTGTAACATGGAGAGATAGAAGTGAGTCTACAGTAGACTATGTCATATGTAACATGGAGAGATAGAAGTGTGTCTGCAATAGACTATGTCATAGTAAATGAACAGGTAGAACAACAAGGATGTAGGATATGGAAATATGAAGGAATAGACGTTTCAGATCACTTTTTAATAGGCATTACCATTGGGAAGACCAGGAAATGTACAAGAGTTACAAAGGAAGCATGGAAAGAGAAGTGGAACTTAAAGAATGCAGACTGGGTGAAGTACATTAGAGAAATGGAAGAAATTATGCCAGGAGAGAAAGAGAGGAGGTAGGAAGGACAGTAAGTGAATGGGAGTGCAACATCAAACAAAACATAAAGGGCCAGGCAAAGAAGTTTGAGGGTGTAAAGAAGATTAAGGTAGGGAAAACCAGACTGAAAGGATGGCGGGATTAGGAAGTAGCTAAGGCGTTAGGAAACAGGAAAAGAGAAAATAGGAAACAAAGGAACCTAGCTAGACTGGCAAAGAGATTTAGAGGGAGGTACAAAGCAGAATGGGCAGAGACTTGGGATAGGTATATAGATGCAAAGAATGCAGCTCAAGCAATCATTAGAGGTAAGATTGAGAAGTGGGAGGAAGAGCAGGCAAGGATCCTTAACAACATGCCACAGAGAGAAAGAGAAAAGGAAGTGTGGAAACGATTAAGGAGGAACCTGGGTGGGCCAGCAACGCTCCAGGGGATGAAGCTGAAGGTGGATGGCAGAGAGGCAAGCAGTGAGGAGGAAGTGGTCCCCATAGTGGAGGAGTATTGGCGCAGGATTATTTGGCAGGAGGAGGAGGAAGAGGAAGAGGAAAAGGAAATGGAAAATATGTCCATTTACAGTAATAAAATCTAGAGGGATGGAAAAAGTTGAGATAGTGGAGCAAGACTTTAGCAGTGAAAGCCATCAAGACAGAAAAAGCAGGCAGGACAGACAGCATCATAGGTGAGTTCATAAAGGACACATGTAATTACAGATAGCAGTGGTAAACATATTAGCCAAGGCATTTGGATGGGTGAGTAATAAATTGAAGACTTGGATAGAGGAGAATAAGGTGCTCAGAGAGGAACAGAGTGGTTTTAGTTTGGGTAGAGTGGCTTAGAAAATGAACTGGTTATGAAGGAAATTATTGAACGAAATAAAAAAGCTAAGAAAAGAGCTGTACTTGGTTTTCTTAGATATAGAGAAGGCCTATGATAGGGTAGACAGAAGCAAACTGCTGACATTACTTGCACACAGAGGGGTGGGACAGGAAGGTAGTGCAGGTAATTAGGAAGCTGTTTGAGGATAATGAGATGAAATTCACATTAGGATACATTAGTACAGGTTGGATGAGAAACAATATTGAAGTATGGCAGGGGTGTGTGATGTCCCCAACCTTATTTAATATTTACATAGAGGAGTTAATAACAAGGATTAGGGTGTTAAAGTTGGGATAGGAGATTAGGATGTCTAGCCTATGCTGATGACAGAGAGTAAGGAAGACATGGAGTTATTGCAGGGAGCTAGCATGTATGGATGTGTTATGGGGTGTTAAGTATAGTGACAGGAAGTATAAGATGATGCAGTTTAACAGTGAGATTGAGGCACTGTGGATATTAGGGAACAGCATATTAAAGGTGGTGGAGAGGTACACTTACCTGGGGCTAGAGGTAGGCAAAGAAGGAATAGGAGGTGAAAAACAGATGAAAATAAATGAAAGGAAAGCCAGGAAGATGACAGGAATGATAATGAATGCAAGGAGTAGGTTAGTCAACATGTATGAGGTAGGCAGAAGTTTATGGAAAGGAATGGCAGTACCTTATTGCTTGTATAGGTCTGAAGTTACCTACTACCAGGAAGGAGACTTAACAAGATTAGAGAAGACCCAGAATATAGTAGGTAGGAGGGGGTTGGGTGTTCCACACAGCACAGCAGTAGAAACCATCAGAGGAGAGATGGACTGGTGCATCTTCAGAGAAAGAATAATTAAAGGGAAACTGAGCTTTTTGAAGATAGGAGGACTTGATGAGGATAGGTGGGTGAAACAGGTAGTGAGGGAAAACTCTATTAGGTCTTCATGGAAGAGGGAAATGGATAGGTGGAAAAGGAGGGAAAATCTTGATGAGAACTAGAGGAAGAGAGGACACAGAGAGGTGAGGAAAAGGATAGAAAAAGGTGGTTTAGTTAGATGGCGGGCAGGGATAGAAACAGTCCACATTAAAGTGGTACAAGTAGAAGGAGAGACCTGAGCTGCTCCACTGGCATGTAGGAGACTGGGGTAGTAAGTTGTTAGTGAAGGTAAGGACAGGGATGCTGAAGGTGAAAACTAAGAACAGAGATGAGCTGGACCAGGGATGTAACACATGTAGAAGGGTGAGGGAGACTGGAACATTTCCTGGTTGAGTGTGTCAGGTATGAAGTGAGAGACAGGTTGGTAGGTTCCATAACTGTAATTATAGGAGATGAGTGGAATAGGAGGTTAGAGGAGGATGGTGAAGTCCTCACAGTGCTGGGCCTATATCATGGTGGGGAGAGAGAGAGAGAGAGAGAGAGAGAGAGAGAGAGAGAGAGAGAGAGAGAGAGAGAGAGAGAGAGAGAGAGAGAGAGAGAGAGAGAGGGGATGATGAAAGAGTTCCTAGTACAAGCATGGAGGAAACGTAGTTTCCTCCATGCTTGTGTAGTTTTGCTTCCTGTGCTGTGCTTGCCGCTCTCCTACAGGTTGTGGACAGATCAGAGCATAAGACTGAAGGGAAGGAGGACCAATCAGGTGATAAAAAGCGAAAGAGGTCACAAGAATAAGAAGGATTTCGCACAATACCTTCTGATGAATTTGAACGTAACCAATTTCAATGACCAAAAAACATTTTACTGTGAAAAATTCAGAAGGTACAAATACTTGGACATCCTCCAAATTCTAGAGATAAATACTAGTTCTTGATTTTGACACACAATAAAAGTTGAATTATTTGATTCGGTGACTACAAAAGAAAAATAACCATTGAAGTTTACCTGGTGGCCGTATAAGTCCCTACGTATGTTAGCTGGCTGGGGTGGTTTCCTATTATTGATGTCACAACAAGTTAGGAGGCAGTGTGGCAAATTAACCGCCAGGTCCTTGCCTGAGAAAAACACTTCGCTGGCAGGTGGATGGAGAGGAGTGTGGATTGCTGTAATGGCGGCGTGACTGCGGCTCGGTGCTCTCCCGTGGTTGTGAGGTATGGATGAATGGTTTGGGGTTAGCTACTCATACTGAGCACACACACTTTGTACAGAATATACGTAATGACTCCAGTAGAATATAAGTAAATCAGGTCTTCCAGGAGCGAGAGGTACTGGTAATGTCGCTTTGGGTGGGATAGAAGATCAGCTGGCGCCTGGCAGAATGGTGCTGTGTACGTAGTAGTGCATACTGTCATTTGTTTCAACGGAACTTCTGAACTTGAATAGATGTAACTTTATATCAACTTTATTTGCTTCTATCTTACCAATATTCTACCATGGTGTTTTTTCACTGTTATCCCCTAGAGATAAATTATTATTTCCGACACCTTGCATGAGGCATTTAGTAGTGGTGACACACATACACACACACACACACTCTTTTCATCTGCTTCCAAGTAAGTAGTTATTTGCTTTCTTTATGCAAGAAGAGCCGCGGGATATGCAGTCTAAAAAGGCCTCCTGAGATGTCAGTCCCTAAAGAAGAGCCGAAAAGTTTAACCAGAATTTAACTTCCCTCTTAAAGATTTCAAGTCGTAGGAAGGGAGAAATAGCAGATAGTGGGTTCCAGAGTTTAGCTGAGAAAGGTATGAAATATTGTGAATATCGTTTTACACTTGCATTAAGGAGGTGGATAAAATAGGAGTGAGAGGAAGTAAAAAGTTTGTGCAATGAGGCCGTAGGTGGAGGGAAGGCACGTAGTAAGCAAGATCAGAATATAGCAACATATACATTATCAGAATGAATACAGAGAAGATCGGATAAAAAGATGCAGGAGATGAGGAGCACTCCTTACGAAAGGGAAACTGATGGGGATCTTTAAGTGGTATAGGGCAGTAATAGTTAACGTGTATGCATAGTGCATCTCAGGATACATTAATTCTTTCAAAGGTACTTGGCAAATACTGGGATACATAGAGGGCTACATGAAATGGCCAGTGTGCATAAGAATAAACAGTGTGAAAAAAAAATAATTGTAAGTGACATGTAAGAAGATATCTGTAGTCGCCAGTTATTGCCTCACCATGTCCTGTGAGGCTGGTGGCGAGAGACTCTCGTGAAGGATGTGTAACAATAAGGAAACTGAGTTGAATGGAGTAGTTAACTGGAGTAGTTAAGTTGTACGAGAGGAGGACTAAGCTGTAAAGTGTAGTGGCCACAGCTGCGAGCTGGTAGTAGACTCGGTAGGGAGGCATATGTTTACATAAAAAAACCGCTGACCCAGCCCCTTCAGCGTGACCCTTTTACAAGGGTCACGGTGGGCCCGGTGCTTAGGACAAAGACCCTCTTGTGCGAGCACGGAGAGCCACGACATCCTACGACGAAACCAGGACAGAAACAAGGTATCTCTAGAGATATCTTGTTTCAGTCCTGGTTAATATTTTGCAGCTTAGTCCTCCTCTCTCACAGCTTCACGGAGAGCCAGGACATCCTACGATGAAACCAGGATTTTAACAAGATATCTCTAGAGATACCTTGTTTCTGTCCTGGTTTCGTCGTAGGATGTCGTGGCTCTCCGTACTCGCACAAGAGGGTCTTTGTCCTAAGCACCAGGCCCACCGTGACCCTAATAAAAGGGTCACGCTGAAGGGGCTGGGTCAGCAGTTTTTCATGTAAATATATGCCTTCTTACAGAGTCTACTACCAGCTCGCATCTGTGGCCACTGCACTCTACAGCTTAGTCCTCCTCTCGTACAACTTAACTACTCCAGTTAACTACTCCATTCAACTCAGTTTCCTTATTGTTACACATCCTTCACGAGAGTCTCTCGCCACCAGCCTCACAAGACATGGTGAGGCGATAACTGGCGACTACAATATCAGTATACTACACTCTGACGGCATTTTGTTTTATTATGCACTTAGCAACTGTATAAACAGTTATTTTGGACAGCAGCTATTTTCTATGTTTAAATTAAAAATCTAAAACTTTTATCAATATCTTTCCAGTTTTAAATCTAAAGAAAATGTCAATTATTATTATTATTATTATTATTATTATTATCATTATTATTATTATTATTATTATCCTCCTATGTCCTAAAGTACATGAATTTCTCAAAAATTCTGGAAGGGTGCACGAACTTGAAAAAGAATGTTGAAGAATGCTGCTCTAAAGCATGACTTAATAAATAAATGAAATTGCTTCTTCTACCCACGTGTAAAAGAAATTATTCAAGTTCTAATTTGATAACTTCCTTGAGATTAGCTTAGTCCCTTTCTGCTACTCACAAGGAAGCCGCTTTATCAGCCACGACACGTGATAAGCAGCTGTTTGGTGTATGGCTGGAAGTCCCACCGGAAATAATTGAATATATAGTCGACACGCTTGTGACGCTGAATGACGCAGTTGGCCGAACTGATAAGCATCTCATGTGGTGAATATAAGGCGGGGAAAACTTTCCAGTTGCAGCACAGAAGCTGCAGCAGCGAAACAATCGCGTCTTAACAGCAGAGAATCATCATGCAGCTTACCTTGTAAGGCTTATTCTTAAATTCACAAATTTATTTTATAACTTCTTGTGTTTAGAATGTAGAAAATAAGCCTGTTCACTTATTCTATGACGTTGATAATGTAAGATGGCATATTTTAAGCCCATGATATGAAATGAAAGCGCGGTTTTAACTGAATAGACAGGAATATATATATAACTCAGTTGGCATAAGAGGCAACCTGCAAAATTTCCTCAGCCCTCATGGCCACCATAGTGTCAGACTTGGAAATCTATGTACGTCAAGATACGTGTGTTATATATCAGAATTATAGAATTTACTATGTATGTCTGATCGACGTGTGCCCTATGTTACTGGACAATCGTTCTAATTACCATTTGTCTCCATGTCCAGTCATGAAATGTAGGTACGTACAGTGGAATATTATGGAAATGAAACCAGACCTTATTAAATTTCAGATGACCAAGAAAGTATGCAAGTGTGCAAGTATACATTCTTATAATAACCTAGACATTACACCCACAGGATCCTCACGGTATGCTTAGGGGTTATCCTGGCGTCGGCCCCAAGTGATGGCGTCCCTGCTTACTTTACGGCGTCCCCGATGATTTCATCCCGGTGCCCTATGCCCCCCGGACCCTATCCTCATTACATGGCCAACCCAGCAGACTGTGGTTCCTTTTACATGTGCTCCTGGAATATTGCCTTCCTCATGGATTGTCCTGCAGGCCTCCATTTCAATACAGAACTTGAAGTCTGCGATTTCCCGATTAACACTCATTGTGCTGCTGCCGCCGCCACCAAGGCTCACGTACAAGATACAAACACCACCACTACTGCCATCAACGACGCCACTCATGCCCCTGCAGACATGATCACCACTACCGCCCCAGACTACGACACCACCATCTAAGAATGGAGGCTATGACACCACGAGTAATCGCGCTGAATGTAAGGCTGAAGAGGGACATGGTAAACAAGGTCTAAAATGTGTGTACTTTAGAGACCTTGGTGGTAAGAGTTGATTGGAGAAAGGTCAGCCGTGGACTGCAATTGTATGTGCCTGGCGACTTAAAATTAATGATTTTGTGTGACGGAAGAAATTCTTTCTGACGCTCTTGACTCGTGATCTAAAAACGTTATGACGATCTACAAGGAACTATGTATCTCCCATTTTACGTTACCTTTGTACGAGTGAAATTTTAATATACGTTTATACAATTTTTCTTGTTTGCACTATATAACCATTTATGTATACGGACTTACATTCATATGGCATACAAGCGTATATACTCACTACCCATAACACAAAACACTTACATTCCCAGTGACATTACCAGGATTCAGTCTCCTTTGTGTAGTTCCCTGTCACCCTTAACCTACTAAGACGTAAGGAGACGCTTGTTGCCGATCTTTGGCAAGTCGAACTCTTCCACTGCAATTTTATTATTATTATTATTATTACTATTATTATAATTATTATTATTATTTATTTATTTATTTATTTATTTTTTCATAATATTCCTAGTGATCATTCACATGACTAGGATAGGCACACGTTTCGTCGCCTCCAGACATAATTTTTGGAATGGTCATTATAGATCGTTATCAAACAATATCCACGTCACCATTACTAAATGTACCTTTCGATGGCTTACTAAGGTCAGCATCACAATGGTACTCTATTTCATTTCCTTGCGAGTAACAATGTATGCATCGGTTGTAAAACCAGTGTCGCTGTAAGATGCAGGAGCCTGGGCGCTGAGGCGGAGTAAGGAGAAACTGGAGGGGAAATATATAAATGCTGTGGTGGACGAGTGAAGAAAAAAGAATGGAGGCACGAGTCATCTCCTGGAGGCGAGGTAGTAGCGCCTGTAGTAGCGCCTGAGGTGCCACAACCACGTGATCGGACTTAGAGTGGTTGATCCCGTAAAGGTGGCATAGAGAAGCCGGGTGTAGTGTAAGGGAATAATAGAGATATATATCAAGAAATGGAACTGAGGGGGAAACGCGACACTTGAGCGTGGCGGAGGAGGTTACAGAAGACGGAAGGTGCTGGTTATTTGTGAAAGCAGCCAACCCATCACGGGATTAATGGCAGAGGAAGGTTATATTTTTCGTTTTTTGCCTGTCTGTTAATTTTAATTTTTCTTTCTTGTTGGGGTGTATCTGACCACTTCGAATGTGCTCCTAAAAGCTAGACTCCTCCCAAAAGCCCCAAGCTTGTTACCCGGTAGTCGGAACTGGAACTGTAGTTTCACAGGCTGTTCTGAGTCTCATAATTATTATTATGATTAAGAATTATCATTATTATTATGATTATTATTACTATTACAATTATTATCACTATTAATTTGTATATAATAACTATAAAAGAAGCCTGGAATAGTGCAAAGTCCCAGAGTCTGCAAGAAAGTATGGTAAACACGAGTTCTTGAGATAACTCATTTGAGGGATATGGTAAAAAGTCCTTTTTTGATATCTGAATTTGCATTGTAGGGTACAGTACACGAAATGCTTTAAATTCAAACTTTCATACAATCGCTAAAGGTAAGAATGTCTTATGCCACATTCGTCAGGTTGTATATAACAGTTACGTTAGGCAAGTCGTCCAATCTGCAACCAACATGGTATATAGTACATAGGATGGTCATGTATTGCTACAAGCTGTCAAAGCCTTGGTGGCCAGTAGTCTATAGAAGTACTGGTTGCTCTTGGTAACACCTATAGTCTGTTTGGGGAACAGCACCTCCCCTCATGACAAGCTGAGTTAAGACACTTGTTTTGTTATACTGGCCAAGCAGCAAGTAGTGATCAGGGAAGGGCGGAAAGACCTGGCTGGGCACTGCAACGTACTCAGCCCAAGATACTCCTGGAGTACTTAGGGATGCAAACTCCTTTAAGGTGGCTCCTGAAATGCAAATTAAAGATTAGAAAGGCTTGGTCATTTGAGTTTGATTTATATACAACAAAAGCAGCCTTGTTAGTTCCTTGATATTACTGGGTACTGCTCTCTTCTACTGACCTACAAGGCTGTACACAAGTGGAGTGCCATTCTCCTGAAGCGCCACCACGATGTAAGCACCAGTGGTGCGACTACCAGCGAAGAATACGGTGAGTCGAGTCTTGGCAGCCATCCTGTGAACACTCTCCCAGGTAAGTGTCCTCGATGCTACATCCACGGAATGTAACTGTGAATACAGAAGTTCATCGTTGTAATTTTTCTTTTCCACGCGTCTTCACACTCAACAGACCAACAACTTGAACTCCTCGACCACCTGAAGACTCACCTCCAGTAGGAACTCGTCCCTGTGCACCTCAGCTCTAGTGAGGGCCAGGAGAAGGTACAAGCGTCCATCTTCTTCCACGAAAACGCAATCATCAATACTTCGCTCAGTCTTCACCACCTCCCCTTCATAATCGTCCACAAGTAGCATGCCGTGTCCCGCAAGGCCTCTGAAGGTGACAGTTTGGTTTCTTGGCGTCACAGTGGTCTTGTAAATGTCTGTAAGAAGGGAGAAGGCCTATGGAGACACCGCTAGGTACCAAGATTTCAAAAACTTAATTTAAATAGTAAAGTCAATTTACAGCTTAAACTCAATAGTTATCTTATGCCAATGCGTTTCTAATAAATGTGCCGATGGAAGAGTAGCTTAATTTAGTTACTTTTGCAGTGTAAGAAAATACGTTACCGAAGCCACTGTGCACGGTCTGCTTCAGCAATAAACTGCCAGAGAGCAAATCGAGCTTGTAGATAGCGGTGGAGTCAGCAGCATGAACCCTTAGCGTTACTAGATTGCCCTCAGCAAACATAGACAGACGCTCACCAGACTCTAAGGAGCCGTGTTTCTGTTGGAAGATTATGGGATCTGCCTTGTGTCCGCCATACCTTTTTCCTTGAATTCAGTACACACAAAACTCGCAGCAAAGACTTTTGTGCGTTCTATTAGAATTAAATTTATTAATGAAATGAGTGATTGATAACATTGTATACTGAGTGTACCATGCCACCGTACCACGATGTTGTCCCTCGTGATCTTCCAGATAGCGCTGGTGACGTTGCAGCTATTAGGGCTTCCAGAATGCATAATCACCGTCACTGCCGCCGCTGCCGCCGCGACGTACACCTAAAAAAATAAAATTATGTAACGCTGTAACTGCTAACTATTTTTAATTTGAATATATTCTTGAGCTTGTCCGGCACCCGTGGCAATGAGGTGTAGCAACAGCTATGCGTCACACGAGAACGTCGGTAAACTATCCGGTATAGTATTGTGTCACTCCTATGTGAAGAACAATGGAGGGGTGCACGCCCCGGCTTGTTACTTATTCTATCCTCCGCTATGCTTTGGAAATATACCAAGTGTTGTTACTAGTTGCTATGTTGTACCACAGATGATATACTGTAGATCTGACACGAAAATGTCCGTCTTGCCATAACGGACCAAGTCGGGAATCTGGGCCCGAGTAAGATTTGCTTGATACTCATTACCAGCAAGCTCTCAGTGGTTCTTGTTTTGCTTGTAAACCGTAACTTTTAGTTAGACTCTTAAGTAAAGTCACAAGGGATGAAATTTTATGAAAGTGCATGCATCACAGAGTCACCACACGAGTCCGCTGGAAATAGTTTCCTTATGAATGACAAGAAACTCTTGGACGATATTATTTTCTAAAACAATTCGGAAAGCAATATTCTACACTCTAAATATATGTATACTACACTGTTCTCTGCATCCTATAGCTCCTGGAAAATATAATAAAATGTATAATTTCTTTTTTGGTCGTTTTCATGGATTCACAATTGTTGGTAATAGCTATCAAGTGTACATACTATTTCACTCTAGGTTAGGCTCTTAACTGGGGTCCGCTGTAGCAAGACCGCTATTTTCTTGTCTACTGGATTATGGTCACACACGTGTCCAAGGATATCTGGATGTCCATCCCTGCCTCTTTATCAATCAACAAAGACCAACCAGCGTCATCATTTTGTCTTATTACCTCATCACTAGTACGTTGCTGGCAGTGTCATGATCAACCCACTCCGAAAACTGGTGATGAAGATGAGATTTGCTGGTAGTCATCTGTTGAAACTTTTAGTAACGCCACGCGCTTCCCTTCCACACCGCACAACAGGAATTACTGAAGCTATGTGCTTCAGCTTGTCACCGTGGTTACTGAAGTTTCTCACGCTCATCACACATACCAGCCATATAGATTCTAAGAAGCCTGACCCGGTGTCGTCATATACCGCCTGACTGCTTCAAGCTCCAAGCTCGTTCACGTTTTCAAAGCCTGATTCGTCTTCCTTCGTCGTTTTCTGCAGCACGATGTAGTTTTCCACGTTCAGAATGTTCCTACCCTGGCATGATGTTCAACTCACTTTCTGCAGTGCATCCTCATCAATGTCTGTTATTTTTACTTGTTGCGTTGTCGTATTCTGCATCGTTATAACGTTATATTGTGCAGTCACTGCTCCCCACAAATCTTCCTAATTTTTTTGGTTGTGGACAAGAAGCGAACATATCATACCTGATATTCGTAACAATGTAGGTATGTCCTCGCCTTAAAAAGGTCACTATGTTTCACTGAAATTCAGCACACCGCCAAAATAGTCTAACTAATCCGCACATGGTACGTCCTTTCCCAGACAGCCTCGGAACACATGTTGCAGTGTGTTCGTAAACTTTTCGGTACGTAAAGTCACGTCTAAAAGTCTCTCGCTGTGTGTGTGTGTGTGTGTGTGTGTGTGTGTGTGTGTGTGTGTGTGTGTGTTATTTAATTAAGCCACTGTCAAATTTGCAATGCCTGACCGAATGTTAGGATAGAACAAGAGATCATGGCGTAAGCGGCAGTGGCTGGTGCCGCCTGTAGGGATTTACAGGGTTGTAATTATTGTAAAGATTACGTAGCTTATGTAGTGATTTAAACATTCACTTAACCACTCGGTGAACTATCCACAGCAAACCTTTTTCAGAGAGAGAGAGAGAGAGAAAGAGATAGAGACAGAGAGACAGAGAGACAGAGACAGAGACAGAGACAGAGACAGAGAGAGAGACAGAGAGAGAGACAGAGAGGCAGAGACAGAGAGACAGACAGAGACAGAGACAGAGACAGAGACAGAGACAGAGACAGAGACAGAGACAGAGACAGAGACAGAGACAGAGAGAGAGAGAGAGAGAGAGAGAGAGAGAGAGAGAGAGAGAGAGACAGAGACAGAGACAGAGACAGAGACAGAGACAGACAGAGACAGAGACAGAGACAGAGACAGAGACAGAGACAGAGACAGAGACAGAGAGAGAGAGAGAGAGAGAGAGAGAGAGAGAGAGAGAGAGAGAGAGAGAGAGAGAGAGAGAGAGAGAGACAGAGAGAGGAGAGAGGGAGAGACAGAGAGAGAGAGACAGAGAGAGAGAGGAGAGAGAGAGAGAGAGAGAGAGAGAGAGAGAGACAGAGACAGAGACAGAGACAGAGACAGAGACAGAGACAGAGAGAGAGAGAGAGAGAGAGAGAGAGAGAGAGAGAGAGAGAGAGAGAGAGAGAGACAGAGAGAGGAGAGAGAGACAGAGAGAGGAGAGAGAGACAGAGAGAGGAGAGAGAGACAGAGAGAGGAGAGAGAGACAGAGAGACAGAGAGAGGAGAGAGACAGAGAGAGAGAGAGAGAGACAGAGAGAGGAGAGAGACAGAGAGAGAGAGAGAGAGACAGAGAGAGACAGAGAGAGAGAGAGAGAGAGAGAGAGAGAGAGAGAGAGAGAGAGAGAGAGAGAGAGAGAGAGAGAGAGAGAGAGAGAGAGAGAGAGAGAGAGAGAGAGAGAGAGAGAGAGAGAGAGAGAGAGAGAGAGACAGAGAGACACAGAGAGAGAGAGAGAGAGAGAGAGAGAGAGAGAGAGAGACAGAGAGACAGAGAGAGACAGAGAGACAGAGAGAGAGACAGAGAGAGACAGAGAGAGAGAGAGAGAGAGAGAGAGAGAGAGAGAGAGAGAGAGACAGAGACAGAGACAGAGACAGAGACAGAGAGAGAGAGAGACAGAGAGAGAGACAGAGACAGAGACAGAGACAGAGACAGAGACAGAGACAGAGAGAGAGAGAGAGAGAGAGAGAGAGAGAGAGAGAGAGAGAGAGAGAGAGAGAGAGAGAGAGAGAGAGAGACAGAGACAGAGACAGAGACAGAGACAGAGACAGAGACAGAGAGAGAGAGAGAGAGAGAGAGAGAGAGAGAGAGAGAGAGAGAGAGAGAGAGAGAGAGAGACAGAGAGAGACAGAGAGACAGAGAGAGAGACAGAGAGAGAGAGAGAGAGAGAGAGAGAGAGAGAGAGAGAGAGAGAGAGAGAGAGAGAGAGAGAGAGAGAGACAGAGACAGAGACAGAGACAGAGACAGAGACAGAGACAGAGAGAGACAGAGACAGAGAGAGAGAGAGAGAGAGAGAGAGAGAGAGAGAGACAGAGAGACAGAGAGACAGAGAGAGAGAGAGAGAGAGAGAGAGAGAGAGAGAGAGAGAGAGAGAGAGAGAGAGAGAGAGAGAGAGAGAGATATTCCATCCATTACACGGGGAATATCAGCGCCTAGTTGTGAACAGACTTTCTCTCAACCCTATAATTCCATATATCACTACAAAAGCTGCTAAAATGTAACGCTGAACGCTCACGACTTTGAAGAACTAATGCACTTCATTGCCGATGCATGTTTCAACTTCGTTCGCGGCGCTCACACCGATATCTGCTCAAGCACCTAAAAAATTTTCTCACTTTTTCCCTAAAGATCGCCTGAAATCTACACCTTCAAGATAAAACGGCTTTATTTTGTATTGATTACAATTGATACGATAGATAAGATAATGAACTCTATTCTTTTATAACAATTAGTTTCAAATCAACTTCATTCATATATTTATCTAAAAATTTGGCCACATCTCCATGATGTAGAAAATAAACCAGTCGGTACAGAGAAAATGGTGGTTTAATGTACTGTACTTGTGTATATAACTGTATGGATCAGCACTCACCTCAGTCGTGGTGCCTCCAAGGAAGAGCCATTCATGTGCCCGGAACTTTAGGTCTACTTCCCAGAGGACCAGCTCAAAAGGGTCTTCCTTGAAGTAGTACCACACTGTCTCGCAGGAGTCCCTCCAACTCACTACAAAGTACGTGGTATTGAAGGCCTGCACGGGATGACAACAGTGGTCAGCCTCAAGGAAAAATAATTGTGTATATTGAAAAAAGAAAAATACTCACGTAAAGTTGTATAGTCATCATGGAATAAATATGCAAAGAAAATGCATGTTACACAAGCAAGGGAAAAAAAATAGGCTGTACTCAGCGGCAGTGTTGTTCAGTACAAACGAACCACTCACGCGGAAAACCTCCGAGGCATGACGATGGTGGGGCAGCTGGTCCTCGTACACAGCCTTGAAGAAATCTGCTTCATAGATGGCGTTTTCCAGCTGCTTGTAAAGGGGCTCAATACGGCTGCAGGTCCCGCGGTACAACGCCTGCATTGGTAATGGACAACAATCAGTACATTTCAATGAATTAATGTGCCTTTTTTTTTTCTTAATGTAGGAAGGACACCGGCCAAGGGCAACAAAAAATCTAAAAAAAAAAAAAAAAAAAAGCCCAATGAGATGCCGGTCCCGAATAGGGTCCGAAGCGGTGGTCAAAAAATGAAGGATAAGCATCTTGAAACCTCCCTCTTGAAGGAGTTCAAGTCATAGGAAGGTGGAAATACAGAAGCAGGCAGGGAGTTCCAGAGTTTACCAGAGAAAGGAATGAATGATTGGGAATACTGGTTACCTCTTGCATTAGAGAGATGGACAGAATAAGGATGAAAGAAAGAAGAAAATCTTGTGCAGCGAGGCCGCGGGAGGACGGGAGGCATGCAGTTTGCAAGATCAGAAGAGCAGTTTGCATGAAAATAGAGGTAGGAGATAGCAAGAGATGCAACATTCCGGCGATGAGAAAGATGCTGAAGACAGTCATTTAGAGGAGAGAAGTTGATGAGATGAAAAACTTTTGATTCCACCCTGTCTTAAAAGAGTGGTACGAGTGGAACCCCTCCAGACATGTGAAACATACTCCATACATGGACGGATAAGGCCCTTGTACAGAGTTAGCAGCTGGGGGATGAGAAAAACTGGTGGAGACGTCTCAGAAGCTGTTTTAGCTAGAGATGAGATGTGAAGTTTCCAGTTTAGATTATAAGAAAAGGACAGACCGAGGATGTTCATTGTAGAAGAGGGGCCAGTTGAGTGTCATTGAAGAAGAGGGGATAGTTATCTGGAAGTTTGTGTCGAGTTGATAGATGGAGGAATTGAGTTTTTGAGGCACTGAACAATACTGAGTTTGCTCTGCCCCAATCACAAATTTTAGACAGACCAGAAGTCAGAAGTCCTGTGGCTTCCTTGCGTGAACCGTTTACTTCCTGAAGGGTTGGACATCTGTGAAAAGACGTGGAAAAGTGCAGGGTGGTATCATCAACGTATATGTGGACAGGGCAAGAAGTTTGGTTTAAAAGATCATTGCTGGATAATAGGAAGCGAGTGGGTGACAGGACAAAACCCTGAGGAACACCACTGTTAATAGATTTAAGAGAAAAACAGTGACCGTCTACCACAGCAGCAACAGAACGGTTAGAAAGGTAACTCGAGATGAAGTTACAGAGAGAAGGACAGAAGTCGTAGGAGGATAGTTTGGAAATCAAAGCTTTGTGCCAGACTCTATCAAAAGCTTTTGATATGTCTGTAGCAACAGCAAAAGTTTCACCAAAATCTGTAAAAGAGGATGACCAAGACTCGGTAAGGAAAGCCAGAAGATCACCAGTAGAGTGGCTTTGACGGAACTCTTACAGACGATCAGATAGAAGGTTGTGAAGTGATAGATGTTTAAGAATCTTCCTGTTGAACATAGGTTTGGAAAAAAAAACTTTAGATAGGCAGGAAATTAAAGCAATAGGACTGTAGTTTGAGGGAATAGAACGGTCACCCTTTTTAGGAACAAGCTGAATGTAAGCAAACTTCCAGTAAAAAGGATAGGTAAATGTTGACAAACAAAGTTGAAAGAGTTTGACTAGGCAAGGTGCCAGGCGCAGTTCCGGAGAACAATAGGAGGGACCCCATCAAGTCCATAAGTCTTTTAAGGCCCCTTTCACACGAACGGATTGCTCCGGTCCGGAACTTTCCGTACGTTTTAGCTTTACATTGACTCTTAAGGGAGCATTCACACGGCGCCAGTAAGGTAGTTTTTCCATTGCGGGAGCCGCATCCTGCCGGACTACCAGCAAGACCGGAGCGGGAGAATTCACACGGGGCCGGTAAGGTAGTTTTTCCATTGCGGGAGCCTCATCCTGCCAGACTACCAGCAAGACTGGAGCGGGAGAAATACCGGAGAGCGGTTTGGGTGGTAACGTGTTGCTTTGGGCGCGTTCACACGTCCGTTTTTTTCCCGCGTGCGGTGGGAGATCACTAACTTCTTACCTGATAGTCAGAGCAACTGCTTCTTTAAGTGGAATGGATGGTCTCGTATTGGTGTCTTCTGATTGAATAGAGTCTCTCACTTTAGCCACAAGTTCTTCATACGAAAGGTAGCTCATCCGAAAGTAGTTGAAGAACTTTGCATCATCAGCCTTCAAATCCCTGCACAGAGTGTAAAACGAAACCCTTGAGAAGACTACTGCTGTTCAAGGGGTGAACCCAGAATTTTCTCTGCTTCTTTTTCTTGATGACCTTGTTCATTAAATAAACATATATTACTCTCTTTTTGACGTCCTCCATCGTCAAGAGACAGCATTGCACTGATTTGATTGACGGGGGAGACAGAGCCTGCGGAAGAATCCGCACGTGACCATGGGTGTTGCGGTGCGGCCTGGATGCTGGTGCGGAAAGTTCCGAACCGGAAAAATCCGTTCGTGTGAAAGGGGCTTATGGGTTTAGGCCAGCGAGGGCATGGAAAACATCATTGCGAAGAATTTTAATATGTAGCATGAAGTAGTCAGAGTGTGGAGGAGAGGGAGGGACAAGCCCTGAATCGTCCAGGGTAGAGTTTTTTAGCAAAGGTCTGAGCGAAGAGTTCAGCTTCAGAGAAAAATGTGATAGCAGTGGTGACATCTGGTTGAAATAAAGGAGAGAAAGAAGAAGCAAAGTTTTTTGGCTAGATGCCAGAAGTCACAAGGGAAGTCAGATCTTGAAAGATTTTGACACTTTCTATTAATGAAGGAGTTTTAGGCTAGTTGGAGAACAGACTTGGCATTGTTCCGGGCAGAAATAAAGTGCATGAGATTCTGGTGATGGAAGGCTTAAGTACCTTTTGTGGGCCACCTCTCTATACAAAGAGAAAGTTTAAGGCTTTTCTAAGACAAATAGAGTAAAAGACGCTTGGAAGGGACTTAAAACCCTGTGTGGGCACAAGAAGAAACAGAGTGTGCCTGAACCAGAAAATATCAACACATATGTAAACGAAATGAACGCGTTCTTTGCGAGATTTGAAAGCCATGATTTCAGTGATGCGTGTAATGAGGTAATGACAAATTCAATCTCATAATGATGAAAGAATAATAATTAGGCAAGAAGACGTGCAGAAGTCCCTGCAGAATATACGGGCAGGTAAAGCTACAGGGCCAGACGGAATGTCTGCTATGGTACTTAAACATTGTGCAAAACAACTGACACCCGTACTGACAACATTATTTCAGGATTCAGTAGATCAGGGAGTGGTACCTTATAAATGGAAGGAATCTGAAGTAAAACCTATTGCAAAAATTAACTGTCCAAAAGATTCCAAAGATTTTAGACCTGTAGTATTAACATCTAATATTATGAAATGTTTCGAAAGTGTATTGAAAAATTACATATGTCAAAAAAAACTAATAATATAGAAGACCCTATGCAGTTTGCTTATTGTAATAATAGGAGTGTACAGGATGCGACACTTACATTATTGAATGATGTTAACAAACATTTAGATAAGCCCAAATCACAAATTAGAGCACTGTTTATTGATTTTAGTTCATCATTTAATACAATGCAACCTCATATTCTGCTCAATAAAATGCTAGAAATGGGTGTAAATAGAAATATCTTAAAATGGATTTTTAGCTTTTTATCTCAGAGACCCCAGTATACCAATGTAAACAATGTTAAGTCTGATGTGATATTAACTAACACAGGAGCCCCACAAGGTTGTGTGTTGTCCCCTGTTCTTTTCAACTTGTACACAGATGATTGTAGAAGTGGAATTGATGACTGTACTATTGTGAAATATGCTGATGATACAGTTATCTTAGGAAAAATTGTAAATGATAATTATGAAGGCTATTTAACTCAGGTTAAAAAAAAATTTGTTGATTGGAGTAAACAAAATTTTTTGGAGCTCAATGTAAAGAAAACTAAGGAGATGATATTTGATTTCAGAACTAAAAACAAACATGTACCAGACCTATTAACAATTAGAGAAGAAAACGTAGAAAGAGTAAACCAGTATAAGTATCTGGGCTTTATGATCGATGACCAGTTGAAGGGCAGTGTCAATACAGATATGGTGTCAAGGAAATGTAACCAAAGACTACACTTTGTACGTATTTTGCGCAACTTACATGTAGATAAAGTGATCATTAGCCTATTCTACAAATCATTGTTGGAACCAGTCCTAAATTTTTCGATCACTGCCTGTTATGGAAAGCTTACCTGTAAAGATAAAAATAAGCTGGGAAGGATTGTTAAGAAGGCAGGAAAATTAGGTGCACAGACCATATCATTAGATAAGCTCTATCAGACAGGTACAATGAAACAAGTGGACAGGATAATGAAAGATATCACTCATCCGCTACATAACTGTTACACATATCTAAAATCTGGTAGAAGGTTGGCTCTGCCCATGCAGCCTACTGACAGATATAGGAAGTCATTTGTACCTAAAAGCATTCTCCTTTTCAATCATCTATCATCACTATAATTTTTAGATTTAAGTATTCATGGTTACTGTATGTGATGATTCATGATGAGGGCAGAAATAGCCCAATATTGCATGTATACGATAGCCCATGTAATGACTCCTTTCTTAATGTTTTATTGTTTTATTGTTTTACTGATTTTATTTACTTTTTAATGTTATGTATAAGCAACTACTAGGGAGCTCTTAAGCCTAAATTAATTTCATTTGTATTACATTTTGTATTACAACTTGACGAATAAATTATCTTATCTTATCTTATCTTATCATGTGCAGCATGAGAACAGGCTGTGTTAAACCAAGGTTTGGAAGGTTTAGGTCGAGAAAAAGAGTGAGGGACATACGTCTCCATGGCAGACATTATCACCTCTGTTATGAGCTCGGCAAACAGAGACAGGCCTCTGTCACGGAAATAGTAGTCATTCCAAGGAAAATCATCAAAATACCTCCTCAGGTCCCCCAACTAGCAGAGGCAAAACGCCAGAGACACCTCCGCTTAGGAGGATCCTGAGGAGGGACTGGAGCGATAGGACAAGATACAGATATGAGATTGTGATCGGAGGAGCCCAGCGGAGAAGAGAGGGTAACAGCATAAGCAGAAGGATTAGATGTTAGGAAAATGTCAAGAATGTTGGGCGTATCTCCAAGACGGTCAGGAATACGAGTAGGGTGTTGCACCAATTGCTGTAGGTCATGGAGGATAGCAAAGTTGAAGCCTAGTTCACCAGGATGGTCAGTGAAGGGAGAGGAAAGCTTAATCTAGTGGTGAACATTGAAGTCTCCAAGAATGGAGATCTCCGCAAAAGGGAAGAGTCAGAATGTGCTCCACTTTGGAAGTTAAGTAGTCAAAGAACTTCTTATAGTCGAAGCAGTTAAGTGAGAGGTATACAGCACATTGTACAAGCACATCCTCAATATTAATAGGTCCGTACTTCATCCAACCATTATTCTCTCTACAAAACTGTTCTGCTTTACTCTTGTAGCATTACATTAGTCTGTATCTAATAACAGCTTAAAATTTACTCAATAGGTACAAGCGTACCACGACTACCCCCCATTGCCACTGCTAAGTGGTAACGGTACGATAATCTTGTTTACAAAAAAAAAAAAAAAAAAAAAAAAAACACCGGTGTAGAACAGCATTAAGCCCTTTGTTGCAGGAAATTTAATTTCGGTGGAAATGTAAAAAAAAAAAATAAATAAATAAATAAATAAATAAAATGAATAACTGGGGCGCATACACACACCCACGCACCCCCCCCCCCCACACACACACACAGTACGTGCAGTAAAATGGTGATTTATCTTACGCTGAGGTTCTCCGCCATGAAGCTGTGATGAGTGACAGCGGAGATCAACTGATGTTGTAGGTTTTGTAGCCGCGAAGGATCCAAAGTGTTATTTGTCAGAAGAGCTCCCTGCAAAAATAAGTAAATAAATGAATAAATAAATAGATAAAAAAAATAAAAAAATAAAATAAATAATTATATATATATATATATATATATATATATATATATATATATATATATATATATATATATATATATATATATATATATATATATATATATATATATATATATAGCTATAACGCACCTCAAATACAACGGGTCCTTTGAAGTCGACAGGTACATTAACAACTGTGCGCTGGTCAAGGTACCATGCAGAGGCCAGCATGACCTCTACATCCACGCCGTTCACCACGCCGCTCGGACTGCTTAGGCTTGATGCCACGATCGGCACTTTGAACAGTAACAACCCTAAGCGGTGACAAAAACAAACAACTGATAAATCTACATTTCTCAAGCCCTTGAACGGTTTTCTTTCACAGAGCGCTAGATTTCATTTTCGACATTAGTTGCCAATTTAGTTTGTTAATAAGCAATAAACAATTACGCTATTACTATTATTATCTTTCCTTGGAACTGAATCACCTTGAATTTGAGTGTTATGGTGGAGGCTCACTGCTTGCCTGGAGAGATCAAGCTTCTCGTCGAGCCCCACCAGGCCGGTAACCTGCACATCCGTAACCACCTCCACCGAACCCATCAGTGACATGCTGCCGTACACCACCTGGCCCCCAACGGCCTGAAATAAATCTCCTTAGTATGGAAAAAAGAAAGTGTGTGTGTGTGTGTGTGTGTGTGTGTGTGTGTGTGTGTGTGTGTGTGTGTGTGTGTGTGTGTGTAGCAATAAGCCTAGCATCAAGGAGGTTGCTTGCGTACCTTCATGGTGGCTTTCACTTCTTCGGAGAGCCGCCATGAATTTACCAAGCCGCCCACGTCAACTCGAGCCGTGGTAGCTGTCCCCAGTACCAGGCTGGCGGGCAGGGTCTGTGGCGTGCTGGTCGTCAGGTACTGCGTTGTCATGCTCAGATGATTTAGTAGCGTTGTGTGGATTGCTCCTTGCACTTTGATGTCTTTTGTGAATACCTATAAAAGTCCACATTAACGTAACATGAATATCAAAATATTAATATAGTGGAAGAAAAAGTTATTTTGGTTTATGTTATAGTGGAAAAAAAAGTTGTTTTGGTTTATATATTCAACTTGACAAGATGCGCGTCTGATATTTTTTCTTCTATTCTCCTTTTTGCCTCTGTACGACCATATCATTGGTGAAAAAATCAAATTTCATCAAGCTGTTGACGTGCTGCACGCACTGCTACGCTGGCGGCGGCGGCGGTTATGACGGCGGCGGTAGTAGTGGTGGTGGTGGTGGTGTTGGTGGTGGTGATGACGGTGGTGGTGTTGGTGTATAGTGGTGGTGATAGTTGGTGGCTGTGATGATGCTCTTGATGGTGATAGTGGCGGTAGTCGTGGTAATGACTGTTACTGGTAGTGATGAGTGGTGGTGGTAATCATGATAGAGGTGGTAGTGATAATGGTGGTGGTGGAAATGGTGATGACCGGTGACAGCGGTGATGCTAGTCATGGTGGTGGTAGTGGTGATGGTGGTAGACATGGCAGACGGCAGTAATGGTGGTGGTTTTGGTAGAAATGCTTACGGTAAGGGGTAGTAATTTTGGCAGTGGGGGTAAATGTGGCGATGGTTGTCGTTGTGATGCTGCTGTTCGTGAAGATGGTGGGTGTGGTAGTTAGTGTTGTGGTGCTAGTGGTGGTGGTGGTGAGGTTGGGGGTGAGAGGCTGTGGTAGTGATGACGTTGGTAGTGGTGAGGATGGTGAAGGTGATGGTGACAGAATATTCACTAGTTCTACATTAAATTTTAACTCATTTGAAGGTTCATTCCGTTTTGCGCAGCTTACCAGGTCGCTGCTGATACTTTGGTTCCTATCCAGGTAAATCGCTTCTCTCAGCAGTTTATCATAGTCCACGCCGCTAACACTTCCCTGTTGGCACACCAAACATTATTTTACTTGCACAGTTATTTATAAATAAACAACAAAAGAAAATAAACCTCATTGCTTTCCTATTCATTATATCACACAAGGGATCTCTTCATTTAAATTTATCCATTTTCGCTTAAGTCATCTTATTTTTAAGGCCTTTCATTTTCTTCCTCCTCCTCTTCACTATACTCAACCACTACCACCTGCCTCTACCACGACGGAATCTGCAGAAACGAAGGGTGCCCACACTGTCCCATTCACGTGCACTGGATAGCCGAAATTGGTGCTAGAGTTGCTCAGCACCACATGCTGAAAATATCGCACCATAGGCACAAGATTAACATCACGAGTGTCCACTGTTTGGAAAGTGACGTTGGCCGTGAAGTTCTTCATGCCTGTTATGTTCACACTGGATTCGTACAAGGAGATGGAGTCTGACATGCGTTTGGTTACATTCACCCCATTGTAGTGGCCGGCTATGTGCAGGTGGTCGGTGGTCACCTCACCGTGGAAAATCACATTTCCTGAGGAAAAATATGTGGTTAAAATCCGAATAGGAGAATATTCACTAATTTTTAAAGAGTGCAACACATATGAATAGCGAACGTAATACACAAGCATGGTCTACGACTCTACAGCGATTCTTTTTGAGTAGGATATGAAGACTACGGTCAGCCTCTCCTCCTCTTACCACGCTTCAATTACACCATCTACCACTGAGAATAAAACAATTTCCTTGAGTCTCCTTTCTTTACATTCACTCAGTGTATTTTGATCACGAGTATATGATTTCACTGCTTCGTGCTATCCTCATATGTGCTTTTCAATGTACAGTTTCTCAACTCTACGGCCATGTCGGCAAGTTACGGTTGTTTGTTGCCAGCCATAACAAGTAAGTTACAGTTGTTTGTTGCCAGTCATAACTAGTAATGTCCTAACTATTTATCCAGTGTCCTCAATAATGCAGGCCTCAATATCCAACCTTTTCTTTCATACAGAGCTAATAAGACCTGACGAGTAAAAAGTTCTGGAAAGAAAAAAATTATATATATATACGAGTGTATATATATATATATATATATATATATATATATATATATATATATATATATATATATATATATATATATATATATATATATATATATATATATATATATATATATATTTTTTTTTATGTAGGAAGGATACTGGCCAAGGGCAACAAAAATCTGATAAAAAAAATGCCCACTGAAATGCCAGTCCCATAAAAGGGTCAAAGCAGTGGTCAAAAATTGGTGGATAAGTGTCTTGAAACCTCCCTCTTGAAGGAATTCAAGTCATAGGAAGGTGGAAATACAGAAGCAGGCAGGGAGTTCCAGAGTTTACCAGAGAAAGGGATGAATGATTGAGAATACTGGTTAACTCTTGCGTTAGAGAGGCGGACAGAATAGGGGTGAGAGAAAGAAGAAAGTCTTGTGCAGCGAGGCCGCGGAAGGAGGGGAGGCATGCAGTTAGCAAGATCAGAAGAGCAGTTGGCATGAAAATAGCGGTAGAAGACAGCTAGATATGCAACACTGCGGCGGTGAGAGAAGGGCTGAAGACAGTCAGTTAGAGGAGAGGAGTTGATGAGACGAAAAGCTTTTGATTCCACCCTGTATATATATATATATATATATATATATATATATATATATATATATATATATATATATATATATATATATATATATATATATATATATATATATATATATAATATGCTACTTTATTTTGAAAAGTTGTCAAACCTCTAATCACGTCCGTGCCGCTGAGGCCAAATGATGCCAGGCCGGCAAGGTTGCGGTTGTTGTACAAGCCCAGAATGTAGAGGGCAGCTTTGGCATCTACGTCGACGAAGTAGTACAGGGAGGTAATGGTCTGCTCCGTATGGCGGGTTAGGAGGCGCGTCCTCAAGTCAATCCCGTTAATGGTTGTGGCCTCGAGATTGCCTTGAACTGTCAACCCACCTTTAAATGTCTTCTTACCTGGAAATACCAGAATTGTCTTGTGAACTCATTTTCATACTAAAAGGAAAAATTATGTCCCTTCCTTACCCTTGCTCTTTCCTAATATTCTGTTGGGTATCGAAAAAAAAAAAAAAAATTATATATATATATATATATATATATATATATATATATATATATATATATATATATATATATATATATATATATATATATATATATATATATATATATATATATATATATATATATATAAAATCAAGCACACATTCATAGAAATAGTTAATCAGCTTTGATGGCTACAGGTTCCATCAGTGGTCTCAAAACCAAGACTGAAACATACGTTCATTAAGATATGTACAGCACGACGCGGTTATGCTCGCTGTTAAGTTTATTTATTTATTTATTTTTTTTTGCTCTTTTTATATTTTATTTAAATGGTATAGCGTAATTGTCCATTTTCTATATATCTAATTACACAAACACTGCAGGAAAAATTTGATACACTACACAGTCTCTCACCTGTAATAATGTGGCTTGACGTCTGGTCCAGATACACTACATCGTGACTCAGTTTCCGCAGATTCACGCCGTTCACCAGACCTTCAACCGCCACATCACGCTGGAACACCAAGTCACCCCAAGTCGCGTCTCCAGTAATCATCACATCATCCGATAGATGGATGGCTCTCAGGCTTATATCGGTGATATTATGCCCATTGGCACCAGTCTGGTTGTGTGTGGTGACTGGACCATCGACAGTGAGGGCTGTGAACTTGACATTGCCGGTGATGACGGTAAACTGGTCCTTCATCACCAAGTTGCTCGTGAGCTGGTCCGCCCTGTAGCCGTTAATTATGCCGACAGTAAGGGCGGCGTGGGATAGCATTGACCCTTCAATGGTGAGCACACCTGGATAGTAACCGGGGGAGGTAAGACTCACTCTCCTCATGTTGAGCAAGGCGATGTCCACGCCGTTGATCGTGTGCCCTTGGGCCATGTTGATGCTGATAACCTCCATGTCGCTAAAATTGGCGTGGCGCAGAGACTGTGGCACGGTAAAGACCTGGTCGATGCTCTTTCTTACTATTTTGTCAATATCCAGATTCTTTATATTCCCAGTAACCACAAGATCCTCCACACTTAAAGTTTCTGTGAAAGTCTTTATTCCATAGACAGTTTGTCCGACTTTATTTAAGTACACAGCTCTATTAGCCATCTCTTTCAAGTCAATACCGGCCACCAGTTGTGTAGTCATGGACTCAAAAGCTACATCGTTCAAGAAGGTTTTACCTCCAGTGATGACCTGATTGCTCGTATCGTTGTTGAGCGCTGCGATATTCACTAGATTGCTGAAGTTCTCACCATTGAAAGTTTTATGGAATATGGCTTCTTCAACGGTCAGTCCGTTACTAAAGATCTTAGTGGAGTTTATCAACACTGAGGGGACGTCGTCATACACTATGTCATTCATGAATGAAGCCCAGTCGAGGCCGTTTAGTGTACCTGAACAAAACACTGAAGGTGCACTTACAAACTGTTCAAAGACAACATCGAATTTCCAGCTTCCTGACTTGATATTTGTTAAGTAATTGTTTAATTCGTCCATATTTATGCCATCTATTATCTTGGATGGTATGTCCAGGTCACCCTCAATGTACACACCCCCAGCAAATCTTTTAAGGCCTGTAATAGTCTGTGGTGTGTGAAGGGTTACAAGACTGGAAGGAAGGAGGCCATCCACGCGGCACTGTGGGCCCAGGCTGAGGCTTCTGAAGTGGACTTCCTTATACCACTGAACTCCAAAATCGATGGTTCTACCAGTGTTAATAACGTAATCATCAGGAAACTTCTTGCCGTTGATTAATCCATCCACAACTACGTCACCGCGCACCTCCACTGAAGGGATGGCAAGGCGCCCGCTCATGATGGCTGGCTTGTGCCTGAATACTGTGGTTGACATGAATTTAGCTATGTTTACTCCCATAATTTTGTTTGCGTTCAAAGTGCTAATAGCCGGCGGGCTAACAAAGGAGAGTGATCCCTGTATCGTGCCCCCGAGCGTTGTCAAGGCGCGGCTTCTCAGGCGCTGGATGTCGACCTCGTCCACTTTCTTGGAAATCGCAGTTAGAGCGTCCACTGTCACTCCTTCGAAGTTGCAAGTACCTGGTAAAGATCAGTTTGATATGCCAACAAACTTATTATGCATTTCATGCAATATGTTGTAATGTACATTTTTTGAGTTGAACAAAACACTTTACTAAAGCAACACACACCCAAGGCAACGTCACCATTCAGCGTCACAATTTCTTCAGAAATATCAATGCCTGCAACGGTTTCCCCAGAAGAAAGTTTCACTGTCTGAGCAATCAGGCGGGAGAAAATGGTTGTTCCAGCTATCTTGTGATTGCCCCCGGAGGTCACCATGTCATCGATGGGAATGTCATCCAGGTACTTGGCCCTTAGGTTCCCCACAGACAGAGGTTGCAAGAAAATCTTTTTCCCACTGACGACTCGTGTGTCGTTATACCTAAATCGTAAAATAATTTCATAAAATCGCTGAAATTTTAAAATCATATCCTAGAATCATTATTATTCAAAGGTTCTGAAACTGTATTCTTAAAGTACCTGACAACACTTGTTAGTATGTCGTCAAGAGGCAACGGCTTCCCTCGAGCATCGAGCGGTCGTCCTACAGCGAGGCGGTCGATAGTGAGCGCTGAGACGTGTATGCCACCCGTTAAAACAGCCTTTCTGCCAGTGATTAGCCTCTTGCTGCCGTTGATGGGCACAGCATCTGTATAAGCAAGTTTGTGTTTCTAGAGGATTATTGAGCTTGGAAACGCACAGGGGTGACAAAGAATCCTTCTTTCAGTAAAAGAGCACAGCACTCTTCACAAAAAGCAATCACTCAAAAATATCAGCACGCCTTCTCACCATCCAGCCTGTTGTGAACGCTGACGATGGTCTGGTTGAGAGTGTCGAGCACAGTGTGGTAGCGAAGTAGCCAGTCTGCCTCTTCCTCATATTGCTGCCGAGTTACTTGTCCACTTGAATCACGGCTCTCCAGTATGATTTTTTCAGCCTCAATAACACCCGTGGCGAGAGTCTGACCACATTAATAAGGTAATTAATGCAAAACACCATATACCATCTATATATAGGTTAACTGCACCATAATTCCCATGTGTCTAGAAAACCCCCCCCAAAAAAAAAAAAAATACTAACCCCTTGAACACGTATCCCGTTAAGCACAGTAATATTGCCAGTAATGAGATCTTTATTACTAGCACTATGCTGCAGCGCACTACGCACATCCTCCAATACCTGCGACTGTTGCTTTAACTCATCCTGAAACACAAACAAAAATTATACTCTTCATCATTCTCCATAACGTTAATGGTGCAAGTCTGGGATAGTTTCGGTAACAAACAGACCTTTAGAGGCTGCACGATACCATGCAGCGCCCTTATCTGGCTGGCAACCGGGTCTTCAACGTCCTCCAGATTCGCTTCTATCCGTAATGTCACGGCAACGGAGTCACCTTGTACAAAAACCTGTCAAATTCCAAGTTTAATTAGTGATACATTACACAGAATAAGACATCTTGCACGTCTTTCACCAATTTTATTAGTCTTATCAATATGAATATTTGTTTAGAGTAACTTATACGTACTCCTCCTTGAATCTACTCACAAGACACCTGCTCCTCGATGAATCGAAGAAGGCAAAGCTAATCTTCCAGTCCCGAATACCGACATCAAGACGCATGGTGTAGGCCTGGAGAGAGAAGTGGTCAAGTACTGACACACATCTGAGACCAAGAGTTCCTCTCCCTTCGCTGCTATGGCTTCGTACATCAACACCTGCATAAATAGCTGATCATCAAGAAGCAAATTGTAATATACTGTACATGCTTTGCCCAATGATTGCCATATCCCGTCTTGGAGACGCATTATAAGAAAACTAACTAATCTCAACAACGCAGCATTGTAAAATAGGTAAAGATGGACATACACCAATGATGCACGTGGCCCTTGTGCTCATCTCCCTTTCACTGGTCTACAAGCTTGCGTGGATGATAACCCTTACACAGGACATTTCCATTATGACTTAAAAGATTTCCACAACTTACTTTTCCCAGGCTTTCCATACCTATTTCTCTACCAACAGAAAGGAAGGATGAGTAGCTGGATGAGCTATGCGCAGAGTCCCCTAAACCGGATTGGAACCGGGACCTACGGATACATGGCCAGCCAAGCTAGTCACTGCAACACGAAGGCGCTATTGCAATCTAACAATGCAAATTCGTTCGCAGTAGAATAATTATTATTATAGCTACTAGGAAAATCTTTGTACAATAGCTGCTAATGTGGAAATTGTTGCAAAGATTATACAGGTCTTTTTGCTATCTTCATGCAAGTTCCATCTTCATTTTGTAAAATCACGAAAAAAAAAAAAAAAAAAACTGTCAAACTGGTTGTATGCAACTCTCACCTGGTGGAAGCGCTGAGCAGCACTGCTCCACACATAAGCTACCAGCTGCCGGCCCTGACCCGTCAACAGTACAGCCCTTCCCCGCCACCATGGCATCTGCAGAACATAAGAACATTCCTTAACGTGTACAGGAAATCAGTGTTTCACCATCACCTGAGTGCAGTCACTTCCCATAAAATAGTGCCATTCACTCAACATATTATACTCACGTTGATGGGAAGAATGGCTGAGAAAGCAGACATGCCACTCTCGGGAGCAAGATCCTGTACTCGAGTGTAGTTTTTGCCCAAGTGTAGCACCTTCGCCCTATCTGCAGTCACTACCACCAAGTAATTTTCAAATGCCATGGTGAAGCTTGTCCATGATAATATTGGAGCTCCCCTACCCACCCGTATTTCTTGAAGGTAACGCAGTTCATACGTGCGCCGACGAAGTGACTGAGGAGCGTAGATTAGGGCAATAAGACCTTAACATACTGTACGTACAGTACATACCGCCATATTATTTTTTGCATTACTGGGAGAGTTACCTGTACAAGCTCTCTGATTACTAGTCCATCGTTGTACAAGATGGCTACCATCACCCGCCAACCAACCTGCCAAACCTTCATCTCTGTGCCGTTTGCTTTCCAAAACTGTAAACTGCAACGCCACATTAGTCCAGAGCGTGCTCCTTTAGTTAATAGTTCATCCATTCATGAAAGTACAAAAGACGATTGCCGTTCAACGGGTAACGGTAGAGATACTGGCAAGGAATTCAACTAAGGATGATCATTACAGAAACACTGAGCGTGACACTATGAAGCTAAATTCTTAATACCCAAGAGTTTGTATTTGCTGTTGAAATATAAGAATACCATAATTCAGTTATAATTATGATTCATGAAACTCCTGTTTTCACATTGATCTCTACCTCTGTTACGTAATCTTTCGCGCTTCCAGTAAAGCAAAGTCAAGGTGAAAGTCAAACGGTCCTTACCCAATAGTGAACTCTCCCTTGTTAATGTCAATCGTGTAGCAGCGGTGGTTTACCTCGCCCGCAGTGAAGCTGAAGAGGTACCTCGCCTTCGTTATGTTTCCGTCGTTATCTTTATAAATTTCGCCATAACCCAGATGCGTCACGGGCTTGTCAAAAATCTGAGTGTCCAAGCTGTTTTTAGACTTTATAAGTTGAACACCATCATCGTCCTGTGAAAAAAAAAAAAAAAAACGATTTTAATATAAATTGTATATTTTGTCAGATTTATGGTAATAAAAATTTTACATCGTCCTCCGATCCACGAAATTATTCGTGGTGTAACCCTGACAAACAAACAGGAGGCGTTTTTCGTAAGGGTGTAAGGAGAAAGACTTACGATATTGGATGTTCAGATTATGTGAAAAGGTTTGATGCAGGGAATGAGCATGTTAGGATTCGTAGCAGTAAAGTGAAATTAAATAAATCTAGATTAAATCAATATATGCAAAGATTAGTCCACATTAAAGTGGTGGTTGAATTGAACAAGTTCAGCAGTAATGTCCTAAGTGAAAATGTGTCTTAAAGTTTTAATGCTGTAGTAATCATGCAAGATACTACAATGCATAGGCTCTGAAGCCTCATGGAAGCCCATAAGTTGCCTATCAAAGTGTCGACGCTTACGATGCTGTATAATGACAACTTGGTTCCGTAGTATGCTATGAGGACTCCCTGAAGCCCAAATTCCGTGTCGAAATTGTTGAGGTAGTACTGGAAGCCCACGGCAGTTTCCAAAAGTAGTGGCCTTGGTTCTGGCTCCCCAAGGCAGTGGCACCAAGGTAAGCGAAGATGGAAAAAAAAAGTTAAATTATGTACATACATGCACGCACGCACGCACTCACGCACTCTTCGTTTATGTACAACTTTAGTAAAGCGAGCTAACACTGGTAGGCTGTAACAATGTCAAACCTCGATACAATAATAGCTAAACTAAATCAGGAACTCTGCGCATGTCACGTAAACAACAACTCATAAAGCAAAGCATTACACTACTGACTGTGCTGCTCACACGATGCCACTGAGAGCTCTGTGCACGGAACGCAAGTATCCACTCGCGAGGGACACCTGCAGTACCCCGAGTGACAGCAAGCGCATCCTTCATTCTCGTTCTCCACTCCGTTGACCTGGAACCAGATACCGAAAAGTACGCTTATAGAAAGTGGGACGTGCTCCTCTTCCTCCCCTCCCCAACATGCAAAAAAAAAAATAAAAAAAAATAGAAAAAATAAAAAAATAATATATATATATATATATATATATATATATATATATATATATATATATATATATATATGTATATATATATATGTATATATATATATGTATATATATATATATATATATGTATATATATATATATGTATATATATATATATATATATATATATATATATATATATATATATATATATATATATATATATATATATATATATATATATATATATATATATGTATATATATATATATATATATGTATATATATATATATATATATATATATATATATATATATATATATATATATATATGTATATATATATATGTATATATATATATATATATATATATATATATATATATATATATATATATATATATATATATATATATATATATATATATATATATATATATATATATATATATATATATATATATATATATATATATATATATATA
>NC_087154.1:21752026-21779526 GCF_035594125.1 Scylla paramamosain
ACCCTTGACCACTACCCATCCATGATTCGTGAGCCAGCTCGGAAGGAATGCAGCGTGTTTGTCCTGCACACAAGGCACGCACACACACAAGCATGTTCAAGTTATTGTTCACCTGTTCTGGGGAGAGATTCTTCAGGCTTATTTCAGAAGGTTTAAATTCTTTAATGGGGAGAGTCCACACCCGTGCCGCCGCCGCCACCACCACCACCAGCCACACTATTGGTGGACTCGACCACTCCATCTGTGGGAACAAGTACCAGCCTTGTGAATATTATTAAATATGTCAACATGCTCTGAAAAAAAAAAAAAAAAAAAAAAATGTCAACATGCTCTGAAAAGGAAAAAAAAACTGAAAAGGAAAAAAAAAAAAAAAATAATATATATATATATATATATATATATATATATATATATATATATATATATATATATATATATATATATATATATATATATATATATATATATATATATATATATATATATATATATATAATTATATAAGACCGCACGCAATTTGAAAATAATTAGCATTAAATATTATAAATTGAAAAAAAGTAAATTGTAGAAAGTAATCTCAAAGTTCAATGATAAAAAAAATCTCACCGGTTTGACGTTAGTACAAGTTTTCCACAGGTTTGCGCAAAATCTAACCAAAGTTCGTATTTTTTGTCTCGTTTGATGGGCAAGTTTTTTTTTTTTGTCACGTTTTAGATTGGGTTAGATTTTTTGTCACGTTTTATGTTGTGGTAATTAGTGGCCTATGTAGCCTATGTAGATTAGACACATTTATGGATGGGGATGATAGTGGAAATAGGTAGGTATGTTTCATAAAGAGACTGCCGCGTGTAGGCCTCATGGCTTTTCACAGCTCCCCTTTTTTTCTTATGTTCTTATGTAATACTGGGACAAGATGACTGAGGTTTAGCTGTTAGATTTTTCTCTTGGAGCGACGTGATCCTATTAAAAAGAGTTACTCGGTCATGGTTATTGAAGCATGCGTAAGGCCCTTAGTTAACACATCACTCTTTGAAGCATATACTCATGGGGAATGGAGTCATTAAACTATTTTCAAACTATGCATTTGGTTCATCATCACCATTACCATCATTACCACTGCCGTCATCACCACCACCATTACTACTGGCGACACCACCACCATCATTACCACTGCCGACATCGCCACCGTCATTACCACTGCCGTCACCACCTTCAAAATCATCGTCATCATCAAAATTAGCACTATCATCACCATCTACATCACTGTCGTCTAAAACACTATCATCATCTAAGTCACCACTGTCATCTACATTACTACCACCATGTGAATCACCACCATCACCATCAAAATCATCACCGCCATCACCATCAGTCACTACAGTGATCATTACAGGTGTGTTTGGTACTCACCAACAAGTACCTATATTGGCCTTTTCCCCATTCTTCTACCCTCATTTCTGGGACATCATTCTGGGCGAGATCTATTTATTTTGGTAAATTTGCAGTTTCAACCAATACTCCTCCCAACCCTCCCCTAACCTACTAGATCCCCCCATAAAGTAAACTAACCTAACTTAACATTTTGTAACTTCCTAACCAGGTGCCTTCCCCCGCCGTGAACCCCCCACCCCCCAAATAAGGTAAACTAACCTAACAACATTTTGTAATCCCCTAACCGTGGGGAGGCCCTGGACACCCATAAGATAAACTTATTATTAATTTCCGACAGAGTAAAATGTGGCTGGAAATACTCCAAATAGCGTAGGACTATAGTTACGTATGGTGTACTGGTTGAAACAACAATAATACTTTTATTTTATTTCTAATCCATTATATATATATATATATATATATATATATATATATATATATATATATATATATATATATATATATATATATATATATATATATATAACAATGACTTTGTGGTAAAACTACTCTTTACGTTCATGTTGGCGTTAGTATTGGTTGTCACATAGCTGTTTCGTCCCTTCCTCCCTCCTCCCCAAAGGAGATATGACAGGAACACGAATTTCAGCCCTGACCAGGAGCTTACAGCATTTGGTTAGACAATGTTTTAAAAAGCTTTCAACTGAGTGGCCAAGACTGAAGTATACAATTCGACACATGCGGCAATTAGCGCTATTTTTGGAGAGGTTCAAAGGAGCAAAATTATAAGAGTTTTCTCTGAAGTACAAAGTATCACTACAGGTTAACTTTTAGAACAGACCTGTGCAGTGTTGGAATAGACCTGTGCACCGATCGTTTGATGAATTTCATGTCATTCACTTCCAAAATATCCACAGAAACCGGAGTGATCAGCAAAAATAGTCAGGACGCGCCACTGGGACCCCATTGCGTAATAGCACTGAACGTAGTGTAACCTGTCATACTTGTCACTGTCGTTTGGGACAATTGCCTTTGCATGCCTCACATACCACCAATTGCGTGCCGTGCCATCAAACACAACCACAACCAAAGCTAGCTTATCATTTGATCAAGACTTACCTTTCGGGGTGTTGGCTTGTGGAGGCAACGAACAACAATGCTCTGAAGCCTGAGCCTACCTCACAGTGTCGGCCTCTCATGATACTTGATTTGAAACGCTTCACTGTTTCAACGAAACACTCATTCGGTTTGTGGTGTCACTTCTAGCAGAAAGGCCTTATATGATTGGGAGACGTGTGAACCTGAAGTATCGAGATAGTGTGGAGTGTAATTCGAGATACTACCGAACTACACTTGATTTGTTCACAATAACACGCAACTGAGACTTCCGGAACAGACTTTTTATATAGATGAAGTTCCATTTTATGGATACCTTTTTATATTTACTATTTATTTATTTATTCACTTTACTTGTCTGTTCATTTATTCATACCAAGGAACAAAAGATGAAAAATCACTATTCCCGTAACAAGTACCATGCCAGTGATTCATTCATATTGTGCATCGTTTATTTAAACAAAACACTACGATTGCTCATTCATCCTGTGACAAAAAAAAAAAAAAATGTTGCATTAGAGTTTTGTGTCGCAAGTCGATTAAAAAAAAAACAAGTGACCCCAATGTGAGCACACACACACACACACACACACACACACACTTATGAGGCTGCATAACTCTTCATAAACAACGTTGCCGAGCCTTGAAAGTGGATGAATACTGCATGACAACCGGGCGTGGCTGTGTAAAAAATGCAGAAGTTAAGTGCATAAAAAATAAAAGTTCGTTGTGGAACTAACCTTGATATTCTGTTCGTAGCGCCAAACCCTCCTTGGCATCCACCTGCTGACTCTCGCACAATGGTCCTGTTTGCCGCCGAGGAGCGGGACGGTGTTAATTCACCACAACAGCAACAGCAGTCCAAGAGAAAGTATTATTACAGATGCGTGACTTTTTGTTATTGTTTTTATTATTATTATTTTTTTTTTCCACATTGCAATGTATTGTGTTACAGTGAATTTTGTGATTGTGAAGCAAGTGCGCTAGTGAAGACAATGGCTTCATTACGTGGTGAAATAGCTGCTCGCTTTTAAAAGAAATCAAATACGTAATATACTGTTACATTCACTTTCTGGTATATAGACGTGTAATTTCTTCCTTGCTAACAAGTCCCTTTTAACAGAACCTGCTACTGAATGACCTGATGGCTAATGTAAAAATATATTCTCTGCTTGTGTGAACGTGGAGAGGTCCACGGCCTCGAGATCCAATAACCCCTTATAAAATATGCAGTTGCTTATCTCATCCTTAATGTGTGTGTGTGTGTGTGTGTGTGTGTTTACATAGTAACATTTTACTACTATTAGTTGCTGTATGCAGAATTTAAGCCAAGTTTGTATCATCATGTTACTATATCAACTTAGTTTGAAAATCAGGGATATATTTTGTTTGGACACTGCATATATCGTCCCCCAACTCCCATGCGCGTTTATAAGAAGCTGAATTTCTTTATAGCCTCTTGAAAATTATTGTACCTCCTTGGTGCAGTGGTTGGCAAGTATGACTAGAGTCCAGGGACTACAGTTTGAGTCCTGGCAGGGGCAGTCAAGCACGGATCACCCACCGTTTATCCTTCCTCGTGGTTGGCTGATATATGGGTATTGGAGATGTGGGAAAAGTAAACTGTGGAAATCAGAATGTCACGGTGGCAAGGGATATCCACTACCAAGATCAACCAGCCTAGTTGGATCTATGTCCATTCAGCGTAGCATATTAGTTTCAAATTCATAAAAAAAAAAAAAAAAAAAAATCCACAATACAAGTAAAGGTCGGCACATTCTCTTTTGATGCAGAAGGCCTCGGGGTTCATTTTCATCTCATTGGCCTTAAGCTGTGCTGGCTGATATTCTCTACCTGGAACACAGGCCACTGTGACATTCAGATTTCCATAGTTTACCTTCATCAGGAGGTACGTACTACCTATTTTCAGATCTAACCGAAAGAGGATGAACAACTGGGTGAGCTGTGCGCAGGTTGTTCCACCTCTGATTTGAACAGAGGCAGGCGCGCTAGCCGCTGCACCACGAAGGCATGGGAAACAAGATCTCATGAAGCTCGCGTAGGAGGATGAGGAGGAAGGAGCGAGAATGATCACTTTATTTTTTGAAGAAAATGCATATGAACGAAAATCTTCATGCAGAAGTAATTATGAGCAGAGGGAGAAAATTCATAATAATGTAATCAGTTTTTATATTTTGCAAATATTTCAAGGCATTGATTGCTATTGTTGAGGATGTAAATTATGAAACTTCACAGCATTAAAAAAATGAATATATGAAATTCAACAAAAAGATGTCAGAAAAAAAAAAAAAGGAAAGGAAACAATTACTGTCATTGTGAAATTGTTACTTCCTATGTCATAGGTCTATTTAACTCTCAAGCTTCTTTGGTCTCATTTGATCTGACCAAAGGATGCTGTCACCTGCACTCCTGGGTCACGTGTTAATTAAGTGCGTTGGACGTCACGTACGATCTGTAAACAAAATAAATACAACAGATAAATGTTGGCAGTCAGATGATGTTTTCACTCGGGCAGCACATTAGTATTCACAATATCTTAATGTTATTCGAAAATAATATTAAGAGATTCTTCTCATTCTTTAGGTAGGTTTTCACTTGTCATCATATGCTTATAATTCTTCAGTTGTTATGCTTACTAAAAATTTCAACTACAGTTCTTCAGTTATTCATATCAACATATTATTTTCATTATTACTATTATTATTATTATTATTATTATTATTATTATTATTATTATTATTATGACTATTATTATTACTGTAATAATAATAATATTATTAATAATAATAATAATAATAATAATAATAATAATAATAATAATAATAATAATAATAATAATAATAATAATAGTAATTATTATTATTATTATTAGTAGTAGTATTGTTACTACTACTACTACTACTACTACTACTACTACTACTACTACTGCTACTACTACTACTACTACTACAGTTATCATCATCATCATCATCATCATTATAACCGCCATCATCACCATCATCATCACCATCAACATCAAAAAAGGTCGGAGTGGGCGCCACTGAAGAATACGAACTTTATAGGATACACTTGTACCCAAAGTCTCACTGCGGGACACAACAAGCCTATAGGAAAGTTAATTTAAGCTTGAGTTGATTAAAACTGAGTTAATCTTGTTATTACATAATGTATAAATGCCATCAATGACATAATCTCTAGATAGGATATTATAGACTTGTGTCTGTGAAGAGGTAAATTATCCCTAAAACTGATTTAATAGACAGTAAATACCTGTGAACGCACGATCATTCTTACTTAAAGCTTACGTCATGATAATTCACGAGCTGGCTGATGCGGTGGTGGAAGCTCATAATGGAAAGGGTGATCTGGATTATGAGAAACATTATTAGGAAATCTTAATGCTACCACTTTGCTGTGATGTTCCAAGTAGACATGATAAGCAGGAAGCAAAAGATTTGATCTAATTAAAATTTCGACCCAAAGTAAAAGATTAAATGAATATATAAATAAACAAAAGAATAATAGCAAATCATGACCATTTCTTCACTTTATACATATCTGCATTTCCTCGATTTACCAACTTTCTGTGATATTGAAAAGGCAAGAGTATAGATAGGAGTCGAATGTAAACTCGTAATCAAGAATGGGACTCAGCATTTCCCTTCAGTGAAGCCTTGACTTCCCCTTCATGAAGCCTTGACTTTCCCTTCGGTCAGCCCTGACTTCCCCTTCGGTCAGCTTTGACCTCCCTTTCGGTCAGCCTTGACTTCCTCCTCGTGAAGCCTTGGCTTTCCCTTCGTGAAGCTTTTACTGACTTCCCCTTTTGTGAAGCCTTGACTTCCTCTTCGTGAAGCTTTGACAGATTCCCCCCTCGTGAACCCTTGAATTCCCCTTCGTAAAGCTTTGACTGACTTCCCCCTTCGTGAAACCTTGATTTTCCCTTCGGTCAGCCTTGATTTCCCCTTCCTAAAGCTTTGACCCACTTTCCCCTTCAGTCAGTCTTGACTTTCCTTTCGCTCAGAGTTGACTTCCCCTTCGTGAAGCGTTGACTTTCCCCTCGGTCAGCCTTGACCTCCCTTTCGTGAAGCTTTGACTAACTTCCCCGTTTGTGAAGCCTTGCTTTCCCTTTGTGAAACCTTGACTGGCTTTTCCTTCGTAAAACCATTTCTCTTCTCGTTTCTAACAATAATCTCCCGAAAGATGATGGACTATTGACTTCACTGGAGTCTTCACGATTGTCTTCACTGGAGTTCATGTCGGGAGGCGGTGTATGGCAAATAATTCTCAGTTTCAAGCGTATGTTGATGTTGTGAGTCATCCAGGCAATCAGTTGAATGGCATATTCATGTGGTTTTTAGGAAACATGGTGGTACACACATCGCAGTGTCTTGGACAAGAAGCCCAGTCCTCTACAGAGAGACAGAGAGTGCGTGACACTCACCTCTTCAGTTTCCCTAACAGCCGAGTTCGCCCAAGATGTGAGTGCTCTTGGCGGATGAAAGACTGTACCATCTGAAAAATTGACGAAATGTAAAAAATAATAATAATAATAATAATAATAATGATAAATAATAAATAAATAAATAAAATAAATACAATAATATATTTTTTTCAACCGTTTGCGCCCAGCTCACAGTCGCCTTACAACACTAACGCAAAGGTACAAAGTCGCAGAGACGCTTAATAATGTGTGAATGCCACGTGGTTTACTATGGGTCCTTTGGAGTGCGTGGCGGGGTTGTTTTTTTATTAATAATATCATTAAACTCTTCGCTTTCTTCAAGGCAACTTTACGCCACCAAGCTCGATTCCCAGCTGTCACTAAGCTCTCTCTCTCTCTCTCTCTCTCTCTCTCTCTCTCTCTCTCTCTCTCTCTCTCTCTCTCTCTATCCGCTTATTGTTGTCTGTGTGTCGCAATATCTTGGCGGCGCCTTGCCTGATAACAGTTGATAAAGATGAAAGCAGTCGCCGAGATTTAATTAATTTTCTTGGAAAAAGATCCTCCCATAAAAGAGTTATACAAGATGATAGTTGTCAACCGAGCACCCACGTCAAGATGTTGGCACTGTGGCAGTATTGTTTAAAATAATGAGAAACAATCCAGATCCGTCGAGAATAAGATCTCTCCTACATTCAAGGTTAGAAATGCCAGTAAATAATTATCCAGCAAAAACCATCTACAGGCACATGCAGTGTGGTAGAGAGAAACCCTTACTCATCCTGGGTTGGGCCCGCCCTCACTCACCAGAGTGACATTAAGCTGGCCTCACTACCTCCTGCCAAGGTCCAAAGAAACTTTCTCTTCCAACTCATACCCAAGATATTAATAATGACAATATTTCCTTCCCTGTCCTTTAATACGCGTGTACAAACCCTCCTACTCTGCAATCAAAACGTGACACGCACATAAACATTGTATAAATAAGTCACATAAATCCTTCTCTTCCACAAGTAACACGCACACACACTTAAAAGAAACCCCTAACCACTCATATTATTTAAACAACTTCCACATTCTAGCACCGCTACAGATTCTCGCTCAACTTGCCAAGCCTAGATTGGAGCCGTAGACTCAATGAACGCCTAACAGCCACCGTCTACCCGTCTCACGTCTTCAACCCCCAGCATGAGAAACATACTGGAATAACAGGATATGCGCACAGTTGAGTCAGGGTGTCAGCGATATATACTTGGTACTCATACACAGAAATCCAACTGTCTCTAAGAAGTAAATTAAACTTGTCTATTTTGATTCTGGTGTTTTCATTTATCTATCTTGATATTGATTAATCCACCTACCTTGAATAGGATGTATCTATCTACCCATCTATCTGTCTATCTTAATACTGTTGAATCTGTTTGTCTATCCATGTATCCGTTTTTACCTGGTGTTTTTGTCTATCAATTAATCTGTCTTTATATTGATGTATTTGTCTGTTTCCTATCCGTCTATCTCTATTTTCCTGTGTGTCTCTTTGTCTGTATTAGAATGTGTCTGTCTATTTATCTTGAACTGTTGTCTGCCTATCGATCTTGATATTCATGTGTTTACCTGTCTAGCTTCCTATCTACATACCTATCCGTCTATTTATCTTTCTGTCTGTTTATCAGTATTTCAGTGACAAGATCTTACATAATACTTTCTTTAAGCTTAGTATAATTGGCTTCACAGAAATTAAACTCAATGCCCATCTTTCTTCTCTATATGAATTATCTGGTTATTTTATATACACTAACTCTAGAAATGTTCAAGGGAAGGAGTTGCTTTGTATGTGTCTACAGAATATGACTCATGAATACAAAGTGACTTAACTATCTCAGAATGCTTTACTGAAACCATTGCTGTGGAAGTAATATGTAAAGGCAAAAAATATGCTTTCTTATGTATTTATAGACCACCAAGTGGAAATTTTGATAGATTTTTTAATTTTATCAGACATTCTTTTCTATATACACGACAATAAATATGATGAACTGTACATCTTCGAGGACCTTAATATAAATTTATTGAACGGTAAAAATGATAGCACAAATTAATTTATTAACTTGATGTTCTCTTTTTCTCTTTTTTTCTTTAATTACCAAGCCAACCGGAGTAACAGCAGCTTCATCTACAACGCATAGATCACCTAAGGACGACTCATCTAGAAATAAATGATATAATTGATAATTTTTCCATAGTGTCACAATTTACCTTTGAAAATGCAAAACTCGTTCCTCAATATGTATACAGAAGATCACTGACTGCTGTAACAATGGAACGGTTTACAGATGATCTTGTCACAACTGACTGGAGCCATATAAAAAATATATAATTTCCAGAAGAGGCTTATGACTTATTTCTTGAAAAAAAAAAAAAATGAATTGTACGAAAAAAAAAAAAAAACACTTCCCAATTAAAAAGATCCATTTAGACTCAAAAATTGAAATTTCCCCTTAGATTACTCCAGCTCTGAAAAATAATCTAAAAGAAAACATAGATTAGAAAGACTTTCTGAAAAATGGCCCCTTACTTTTGGTGACGTGCATGAAAAATATAGGAATAAACTGACTAGTGTTTTACGAGCAGCTTAAAATAACTATTATAAAAATCAATTTAATAAACATCAAGGTGATCCCAAAACACAATGGAAAACCATCAATTCTCTTCTCAGCAGAAATTCTAGTTTAAAGATTAACACATTTTTTGAATCCCTTTACCTTTTCAACGAACACTTTTTAAGTACTCATGGGGAACTACACTTAGAAAACAATGAATATGCAAAATATATGGGAACATCCCTTCCATTCCCCATGTATATGGCTCCAACCAATAGAACAGAAATTGAAAATCTTTTAAATCTTAAAATCAGTAATATGACGAAATCTCTCCTAAGATACTTAAGATATATTCTCATTTAAAATCTATCCCTCTTACACATAATGTAAATATTTCATTAAAAACTGGAGTTTTTTTTTTTCCGAGACAGCCCAAGATTGTCAAAGTAATTCCATTATATAAAAAAGTTGATAGGTATGATGTAAACAATTACAAACCTATTTCTGTATTACCAGAATTTAGCAAGATTTTTGGAAAAAAAAATGTCTTCTAGATTAGTTAGTTATCTTTAAAAAAATATATATTAATACAACCCAACACGGTTTCAGAGCACATCACTCCACAGAAACTGCAACATTACAGTTTGATAATAAAGTATATGAATGTTTGGAGAGTAAATTATAAGTTGCAGGAACATTTATCGACTTAAGTATAGCTTTCGACACTTTACATCATAAAATTTTGGCAGGCAAACTAGAGAGTGTGGGAATAAGAGCTATATCATTAAAATTATTTAAAAAGGTATCTTAGAGACAGGCAACAAAGTGTATATTGTAATCACTCATATTCGCCATTGAAATATATTTATAAAGGTGTGCCACAGAGATCCGTACTAGGACCAATCTTTTTCCTTATTAATATTAATGATATTATAAATGCCAGCTCTAAATTGAATTATTTCATATTTGCTGATGATACAACATTACTGCAAAGTGACAAAAATATTAATTTATCACATGCTCAACTAATAAAACAGATAAATAACATAAAAATATGGATTCAGGTTAATAAATTAAGGCTCAATTTAAATAAAACTAACTTCACGTTATTTCAAAATAGATTTATTAAAAATTCCATCCTTCCTTTAATAATAGATGGAGAGACGTTAGCGCGAGTAAGCCACACAAAATTTTTCGGCCTGGGAATTGATGAAAAATCTGAACCTGAGACACCATGTAGATGAAGTGTGCCAAAAATTATCCAAAATCACTGGCATATTATATAGAGTACGCGATAACTTACCCACAGAAGCAATGATCAATATCTATTATACACTTATACACTCATTTATTGCGTCTCAGTCTGAAGATGCACATGGGTTTCCTTTCTAAGGAAATTAACTATTGCACAAAATGAAATATTCCGGTGTATATATTCTTTAAATAAATTTGACTTAACAACCCATATATATTATATATCCAATAACTAGTATCCTGAATTTTCAATCCATTCATAAATATTTCACCTTATTGTTATTATTTAAATATCATGGGAATAGTATTTAGAACTGTTACAAGCCCTGTCCATACGAGAAATAATAATATTAATTTCAGCTGCTCAATAATTAGAGCGCATTTATTTAAAAACAGTATAATAAGTTGTCCCCCAAAACTATTCAATAAACTGCCTTTGGAAAATAAACTTTTGCTGAGGATTAGCGATATAACCACTTACAAAAAAAGAAAAAAATCTACTTGGAGAACAAAATCCATAGATTATTATACTGTTCTATCTGTTGTTGTCATATGTATTACTATTGATGTCATTTTATATTATAAATTAAACCAATGTGGTCAATCCTTCTATCACTATTGCCATGTATTATGAGTTACAACAATTACAATAACACTACCAACACTACTACCACTATTACCACTTCCACTACAATTTATATTACTACTACTACTACTACTACTACTACTACTACTACTACTACTACTACTATTACTGCTGCTGCTGCTACTGCTGCTGCTGCTACTACTTTTTCTCTTCTCTTCTTCGTTTCTCTTCTTTTTCTATTCCTTCTTCTCATTCTTTTTCTTCCTTTTCTTCTACTACTACTACTACTACTACTACTATGTACTACAACTACCGCTACTACTATTATGTACTACTACTACTACTGCTACTTCTGGTTGTATAGTTCCAAAGGCTGCTTTTATAAATAAATATGTACTTGTCTATAATCTATCTGTCTATCTATCTATCTATCTATCTATGTGTCTATTTATCTATAAACCTATTTATCTATCTATCTATCTATTTATCTATCTATCTATCTATTTATCTATCTATCTATCTATTTATCTATCTATCTATCTATCTATCTATCTATCTATCTATCTATCTATCTATCTATCTATATATATATATATATATATATATATATATATATATATATATATATATATATATATATATATATATATATATATATATATATATATATATATATATATATATATATATATTTACATTGTCTTTATGAGGATAATATGGTAATTTTGTCTGATATCAGGTGTTTATGTTCTCTATACACATCTATATGTGTATGTACGTGTATGTAGTATGTATATGTAGGTGTGCATATGTATATATATATATGTATGCGTATATGTGTATGTGTGTGTATATGTATGTGTATGTTTATATGTGTATGTGCATGTATGTATATTTTTATATGTGTATGTGTGCATATATATGTATATGTATATGTATGTGTGTGGGTATATGCATATGGGTATATGCAACACCCTACTCGTATTCTTGACCGTCTTGGAGATACGCCCAACATTCTTGATCTTTTCCAAACCTTTAATCCTGCTTATGCTGTCACCCTATCTTCTCCGTTGGGCTCCTCCGAGCGCAATCTAATATCTGTATCTTGTCCTATTGCACCAACCCCTCCTCAGGATTCCCCCTAAGCGGAGGTGCCTCTGGCGTTGTGCCTCTGCTAGCTGGGGGACCTGAGGAGGTATTTTGCTGATTTTCCTTGGAATGACTACTGCTTCCGTGTCAGAGACCCGTCTTTGTGTGCCGAGCGCATAACAGAGGTGATAGTGTCTGGCATGGAGGCATATATTCCTCACTTTTTTTCTCGACCTAAACCTTCCAAACCTTGGTTTAACACAGCCTATTCTCGTACTATACATGATAGAAAGGCAGCTCACAAAAGGTACTTGAGCCTTCCATCACCAGAATCTCATGCGTTTTATATTTCTGCCTGGAACCATGCAATGTCTGTTTTCCAACTAGCGAAAAACTCGTTCATTAACAGAAAGTGTCAAAATCTTTCAAGATATAACTTCCCTCGTGACTTCTGGCACCTAGCTAAAAACATCTCCACTAACTTTGCTTCTTTTTTCCCTCCTTTATTTCAACCAGATGGCACCACTGTTATCACATCAATCTCAAAACCTGACCTCTTTGGTCAAACCTCTGCTAAAACTCTACCTTGGATGATTCAGGGGTTCTTCCTCCCTCTCCCCGACCTTCTTACTACTTCATGCTATCTATCAAAATTCTTTGCAGTGATGTTTTCCATGCTCTCGCTGGCCTAAACCCTCGGAAGGTTTATGGATCTAATGGGATCCCTCCTATTGTTCTCCGAAACTGCGCCTCCGTGCCTACACCTTGCCCAGTCAAACTCTTTCAACTCTGTCTATCAAATTCTACCTTTCTTTCTTGTTGGAAGTTTGCTTACATTCAGCCTGTTCCTAGAATAAGTGACCGTTCTAATCCCTCAAACTACCGCCGTATTGCTTTAATTTCCTGCCTAAATCTGCTTGAATCTATCCTTAACAGGAAGATTCTTAAACATCTATCATTTCACAACCTTCTATCTGATCGTCAGTATAAGTTCCGTTGAGGCCGCTGTACTGGTGATCTTCTGGCTTTCCTTACCGAATCTTGCTCATCCTCTTATAAAGATTTTGATGGAACTTTTGCTGTTGCCTTAGACATATCAAAAACTTTTGATAAAGTCTGGCACAAAGCTTTGATATCCAAACTACCCTCCTACGACTCCTATCCTTCTCTCTGTAACTTCATCTCAAGTTTGCTTTCTGATCGCTCTGTTGCTGCTGTGGTAGATGGTCACTGTTCTTCTCCAAAATCTATTAAGAGTGGTGTTCCTCCAAGTTCTGCCCTACAGTGGTGTTCCTCCAAGTTCTGCCCTGTCATTCACTCTCTTCCTATTATTCATCAATGATCAAAACTTTTTGTCCTATCCAATCCTACGGTGATGACACCACCCTGCACTTTTCCACGTCTTTTCCTAGACGTCCAACCCTTCAGGAAGTAAACATTTCACGCAGGGAAGCCACAGAACACCTGACTTCTGATCTCTCAGAAATTTCTGATTTCGGCAGAGCAAACTTATTGTTCAATGCCTCAAAAACTCAATTCCTCCATTTATCAACTCGTCACAACCTTCCAGATAACTATCCCCTCTTCTTCAATGACACTCAGCTGTCTCCCCTCTTCTACACTGAATATCCTCGGTCTATCCCATACTTATAATCTAAACTGGAAATTTCACGTCTCATCTCTAGCTAAAACAGCTTCTATGAAACTAGGTGTTCTGAGACGTCTCCGCCAGTTTCTCTCACACTTCCAGCTGCTAACTCTGTACAAGGGCCTTATCCGTCCATGTATGGAGTATGCTTCACATGTCTGGGAGGGCTCCACTCATACCACTCTTATAGACAGGGTGGAATGGAAAACTTTTCGCTTCATCGACTCCTCTCCTCTAACTGCCTCTTTTTCGATCGCCGCAATGTTGCATCTCTAGCTGTCTTCTACCGCTATTTTCATGCTAACTGCTCTTCTGATCTTGCTAACTGCATGCTTCCCCTCCTCCCGCGGCCTCGCTGCACAAGACTTTCTTCTTTCTCTCACCCCTATTCTGTCCACCTCTCTAATGCAAGAGTTAACCAGTATTCTCACTCATTCATCCCTTTCTCTGGTAAACGCAGAACTTCCTGGCTGCCTCTGTATTTCCACCTTCCTATGACTTGAATTCCTTCAAGAGGGAGGTTTCAAGACACATCCTTCAATGTTTGACTACTGCTTTGGACCCTATTTGGGAACCGGCATCTTAGTGGGCCTTTTTTTTTTTTTTTTTTGTTAGATTTTTGTTGCCCTTGGCCGGTGTCCCTCCTACATGAAAAAAAAAAAAAAAAAAATTGTGTGTGTGTGTGTGTGTGTGTGTGTGTGTGTGTGTGTGTGTGTGTGTGTGTGTGTGTGTGTGTGTGTATATGTATATGTGTTTTGTGTATATGCATATATATATGCATATATATATATATATATATATATATATATATATATATATATATATATATATATATATATATATATATATATATATATATATATATATATATATATATATATATATATATATATATATTATTGATTTATCTATTTATTTTCCCTTTTTGTTCTTTCCAATGCGATCTATGCAATCTACCATTATATTGCAAATATTATCTTTGCTATTATTTCTTTTGTATTATTTCAACTTTTATTTATTATTATGATTATTATCATTATTATTATTATTATTATTATTATTATTATTATTATTATTATTATTATTATTATTATTATTATTATTGCTGTTACTATTATCATTGGCACTATTATTGCTACTATTATTTGTTATTATTATTTCAAGTACTACAACTACAACTAATACTACTACTTCTACTACTACTACTACTACTATTACTACTACTACTACTACTACTATTACTACTACTATTACTACTACTACTATATTATTATTATTATCGTTATTATTTTATAATAATAATAATAATAATAATAATAATAATAATAATAATATTATTATTATTATTATTATTATTATTATTATTATAATAATAATAATAATAATAATAATAATAATAATAATAATAATAATAATAATAATAATTATTATTATTATTATTATTATTATTATTATTATTATCATTATTATTATTATTATCATTATCATTATTATTATTATCATTATTATGTTTACTTTTAATATGCCTTGAGTTATACTCCTTAGCAAATGTAATTGGTATTTTATCACAAATATGTTTGTGATCATAACACTCGCAACACGTCAATGACATCTATTTCATAAATTATGTCTGTCCAGTAACCGAAGCTCGACAGACCGTAGCTATTGTACTGAGCTTTGTAAACAAGTATGTATGTATAATGATTGTAATAGCAATAAACTTCACTTACCTACTTACTTACTTACTTGCTTACACACACACACACACACACACACACACACACACACACACACACAGAGAGAGAGAGAGAGAGAGAGAGAGAGAGAGAGAGAGAGAGAGAGAGAGAGAGAGAGAGAGAGAGCAGCACCAAGATCAATATTAAAACACGGAAGTTTAAGCAATTAGGCGAGATTAGAGTACTTCCAGTTAGCAAAGCTGGAGGCAAGATAAAAAGCCATGTTTTTTTTTTCTTTTTGCACGTAAGGCAAAAAGAAGAAATGGATAAAGAAAAGGCCGCTCACAATGCAATTCTCTTAAAAGAAATAGAACGAGCAGAACCAAGAGGGATTGCCAATTTATATTCTTTTTAAAGCAACTCAAATCATAAGACAGGACAACAGATATATGAAGAAAGTTTTTGAGCTTACTGGTGGCAGGGATAAAAAGGTCAAAATATGTATTGATAAACTCTTGCATTAGGAAGGTGGACAGACTAGGGATAATAGGAAGCAGAAAGTTTTGAGCAACGAGGCCGCAGAAGACGAAGCGTGTTGTTATCTAGTTTAAAAGACCAGTAACCAGTACTGGGGGTGGTAGTAATAGTTGTAGTAGTAGTAGTAGTAGTAGAAGTAGTAGGTGAGGTGGGTGGGTAGCGTACAAGGGGAGATAGCGTACAGTTGTCATATTTCCGAACCTATCAAGCCTACAGAAGTCACCCTTGAACAAAGAAAGAAGAAAAAGGGTTAAACCAAGATGACCACAACCCTTCCCCGCCAGACGGCCGCTACAGATTTTCAGGTAAGTTTTTCATTTTTTACTACATCCGGTGTTATTTTTCGTTTTATTAATATAGTGTTTCGTGATTTTAAATACTTTTATGACTTCGCCGTAACGAAGAAATATTTATGACACGTTTTATGTTGATAATGTCAGTGGTGATTGGGAGATGGGAAATCGTAGCAGTAAAACAAGTGTCATCAGGTTTAATTAATTAATTTTTTTTTTATGTTTTACCTGTGTTTTTCTCCGATTTAATTACATGTGTCTTCGAACATTAATGTGTTATATAAAGTGTACGACGGTCTATTGGTAATGTATAGATTAATAAAAAAAATTGAAAAAAAATATTTCCCACTGTGTCGTAGCGTATAGTTCTGTACGACATCACCGCTTGTGGTATCATTTTTGTTCACATTATATGCAAAAAAAAAAAAAAAAAAAAGAATGCAATGCAATATCGATCTTAATATGTTTATCGTGAGGTTCGTAAGTAGTTGTGTTCATAGTATGGATTGGGCATTAGTAAAACGTATTCTTATTTTCGATTAAAGTTAGATTACGTTTTTTCCTATACTTTATTACTTATACAATTGATCTGAAGTCATAAATAGTGTTTTTATTTTTAACTGTGGTATAAGGAGCAGGCATATACTGGAAAATATTTTTAATGAAGAAAAATTGAAATATTTATATTAGGGGTTGGTCGTGTACGATGCTCTGCTGAACGAACTCATGCGTGTGCTTTTTTTTTTTTTTTTATTATTATTCTTTTAGAAGTATTTTGAAGCTCCCCTCTTCTCTAGTTAGCTCATGACCTCTAATTTATTTCAGAACTGGTATCTGGCCTATAAGCCGTGATATCTTCCGTGATATCTTCTTGGGAACAGAAGTCAGCGTGAGAACAGTATCGCCAGTAGATGAGACAATTAGGGATGTACCTCATGAGGATGAGGGAGGGTATTCAACAACTTGTTCCCCGGTAAGCCTGGATGATCCTGCTTTGGAGACAACACCTGACAGGCAGCACTCTGAAGGTATGCCACTGCATGCCAGTCCCAGCTCTAACTCCAACCACAAGCACAGCTCCATCCTATTCCAAAGCAGTCCTGGACGTCATTCCAGAGGTCATTCAACCTTTTCACAAGGCCCCTGGACGACCAGCTGGAAGGGGAAGGGAGAGGGCCCGTACGTGCATTGTTACTGAGAATGAAGGTGCCATCTAAGATATCCAGGATAAAGCTGAGAGGAACAAAAAGTTATAAGGGCAGGGGAGTAAGAAGAGGGCAAAACAGGCAAAGGTGTCTGCCATTCCAGAGAGACAAGATGAGGAGGACACTGGAGTTATCCTGAATATGGACGACTCCTCTGAGTACTCAGATGATGTCAAGAAGAGGAGGTAAGCCTATCTACACCTTCATCTTTCCAGGAGAAGGATCCAGCAGAGGGAGACTTAGTTTTGGTAGAGGGAAGGTTGAAATGTTGGCAAAGTGCTCAATGTTGAGGAGAGTGGAGCATACAGTATCTCATTTCTGCGAGTTAGTGGCACGTCTGAGATGAAGGACACCTTCCACTTCCCAACTGTTGAAGATGAAAGTGCTGTGAGCAGGGTGCTGTTTGAACCTGTTAAAGGTCAAACCCAAAGACTTGCACGAATTATAAAGTTCAGTTTACCTTTACTAGAGTATAATATGAAGTGACTTTGCATGTAGCTTCATGAAGCTTCTAAGAGATTATTTTTTTTTATAATACTTTTGTTTTATTTAATAACACTAGAACCTTAATTGCATGGTTTTGTATTTTTTTTCTGGAAAAATAAATAAATAAAAAGGGCTAAATAGCCTGTATGCTTTACCCCCACGTGGGGGCGCTCCATACAGAAAATTAAAAACTGTCTAAGTCTATAAACAGGAAAATGAAATAAAAAAATACTAAAGAAGCTTTATTGCATCATTACGAAGGGCTATCAACTCAAGTATATATTCCACACCTTGTTTTTTTTTTTTTATTTCTTATCATCCTGATTTTTTACGAATATTTTTCCACTAGTAGTACGGTACCTCCCACTCTCACCCTAGTAGTAATAATAGTAGTAGTAGTGGTGGTAGTAGTAGTAGTACTGGTAGTAGTGGTAGTAGTAATTGCAGTAGTATTAGTAATAGTAGTAGTACTGCAGTAGTAGTAGAAATAGTAGAAGTAGCAGTAGTAGTAGTAGTAACTGTAGTAATTGTAGTAGCCCTTGATTGGTGGTGGTGGTGGTGGCAAATTAATCGTGTATATTCTTTATTGTCTTCCCTTATGCATGCGAGGATTTTATAATCTCGCTTTCTGGCAGGAAATGAAGGAATGCAATCTCTCCCTGTGTGTGTGTGTGGGGGGGGGGGTTGATTCACCTACGGTCGTCTGATGGTTACCCAGCCAACCGTTCCACCTACGGAAAGAGCTCAGAGCTCATAGTGACCGATCTTTGGGTAGGACTGAGACCACTGACACATCACACATCGGAAGAGCGAGGTCACAACCACTCGGGTTACATCCCGTACTTGCTGCTAGGTGAACAGGGGCTACACATTAAGAGGCTCGCCCATTTGCCTCGCCACGCACCGGATTCGAACCCGGGCCTCCTTGGCTGTGAGCCGAGCGTGCTAACCACTACTACACTACGCGGTGTGTGTGTGTGTGTGTGTGTATGTGTGTGTGTGTGTGTGTGTGTTTATGTTTATGTGCATGGGTATGTTTGTGCTGACTAAATGTGAAGGACCATAATGTAGATTACGCAACGATGCAAGAATAGTAAACATTATGATTGGGACTGCTCACGTCCTTGATGTACCATAGCAGTAAACAGCTGCAGTGCGCAGTAACAACAAATAGTATAAATGTTTTGTCTGTCTGCCTCCCTGAGGACAAGTCATATCCCTTCCTGTCCACTCAGCCTCCTCCTCCCTCCACCCTCTTCCTCCCAACACTCACAAGGTCCTTAAGCACATTAATTTTGCATTATAACCACGTTTTCACCCCACTCACCACGTGGCTTTGTATACACCCCACGTGAGTGTCACACTGCTAAGCCGTCACACACACACACACACACACACACACACACACACAATAAATTATAGCTTGAGAGCGGGAGTAACTCCGTTTTCTTGCAAATCTTGCTTCAATGTATTTTCACGTCAGCCTTGAGATTTGAGATGTGAAAAAGAAAAACCGAACTTTCCAGTGATTATTCAATTGTGAAGACGACGTGAAAAAAAAATAAAAATACTGGAAAGAGAGAGAGAGAGAGAGAGAGAGAGAGAGAGAGAGAGAGAGAGAGAGAGAGAGAGAAATGTTCAATTTCGTCTTCGTTATGTTGAAAATTGGCAATCAGTCGTCCGTCAGCCTGAAATGCTACAAATCAGATAAAAAGAAAAAAATTATGGGATTCCTCCCAAGGGCGTAACAATTTACTGTTTTAATCACACCATGACTTTAACTTGCCACGCAGTTAGCTGTCCTTTAAGGAGGTTTCACAAGAACATCAACGTGATGCCAGTGGTAAGGGTAGAAAGGGGCTGCTGATCACGTGCTTCTCAAGGCCCTAACCAGAATTCTATAGCTAAAGACATTTGAAAAATTGTTTCGCATAACTGAAGAATCCAAGTATACTTGACCAGTTTGTCTTTCCCATCCAGAATCATCATGCAAACCCTAGTGGCTGTCCATTAATTGTTCCACTTGCACGTAACCGTGATTGTGTCTTACGTCACTGCGTTAGTAAGGATGCGCGCGCAGATGTTAAATAAGCTACATTAGAGGCTTTTTATGGGAAGATGGTAAGCCTTGTCCTCATACCCACGGAGGTCGTAGTGTAGTGCTCAGCCTGCCTTCATCAACTTGAGCCCAGTAAGCAGACCTTATCCATCCCTCCTGCTGCTTCCCTCGCAACTAGTCTGTCAACGAGGTCTGAAATAAGTAGCGGAGAACCCTCACGCAGACCCGTACTCTCAGCGACCAATTGTGTGATCAACATGGAGGATTTCATCCAAAAACTTGTGAGCAAATACTATGTTATTTTTCTTACGGTGTTCATATCGATTGGGTTTACGATTTGGGTTTACGCAATATTATAGTTTAAGTTTAGCAACAGTTATTTGTTGTGTATTATTGCTATGGGATGGCAGTGTATAATTTCCAAGGGGAATGTTTCCTTGTTCTATTATTCTGTTGTTTTAAAATTGTTTTCGCGTGCTGCTGTAGTGTGTTCTTAAATACCTAAATTATTATAAGGAAACACTTGATGGGTCTCATGTGAGCCACACAGGTAGTAAAGAACTCCTGGCCTTCCCAAAACCTTCGCATCACTTGCAACAAAAAACTTAGTAGCCAATCAACCTTTAGATAAAATACGGAAAAAAAAAAAATGAATAGGTGATAGAGATAGCCATTTATTACTTTGTGCAGTTATTACGGTGCCTGTCGTGATGATGACAACTTTCATTTCTGTTACAAGGAAAACCTAACGTTATTCACGCCTCATGTCTCGTGTGTTTGCAAGACGCTGATTTAACAGGTAACCCCTTGTCTGTCTGTGTGTGTGTGTGTGTGTGTGTGTGTGTGTGTGTGTGTGTATGTATGCACAAAGGAGGGAGAAAAAAAAAAGGCATGCTAATTGTGTCGTGTGTGTGTGTGTATGTGTGTGTGTGTGTGTGTGTGTGCGCGCGCGTGTGCGTCTGCGTGTGTATGGGTACGTAGGTGTGTATACAAGATTGCTTTACCAATCCTCAGACTCTCTCTCTCTCTCTCTCTCTCTCTCTCTCTCTCTCTCTCTCTCTCTCTCTCTCCATTCATTCACCCTTGACGGCCGCCGCCACCAGTGACTTATTCATACAGAGTTAACAAGAGCATCCTGTACATCTGCCAGCCTGCTGCACCCCTCAGGGCCACCAACAACACTGCAACAACAGCAATAGCAGCACCACTATCACCATTACCATCCACTACCGCCACTACCATCAACAACCACGCCAGTAATAATAATGGCACTGATATCATCAACAGCATCACTATCTTCCTCATCACCACCATTATATCCATAATCACCACTTGCTCATCACAACATTCTCCACCGCCACGAACACCCCCACCATTCCCATTACCTCCTTAAACCGCCAGCATTAAAAAAATAGCATCACCTCTGCCAATCACAACACAGCCGTTGCCATTAGAGAGAGAGAGAGAGAGAGAGAGAGAGAGAGAGAGAGAGAGAGAGAGAGAGATTAATTTGTCTCGTCTTTCCTTGACCATATTGCTGAGATCCGTCGGTAAGTATTTATGTAATATGTCGGTGTCGTGCCAAATCTCTCCCGGGTGATGCCACTGCGCATGCGTACCATATCAGGCGACAGCATCAAAACATCACTCAGGTATTTCATATATTTTTACGTATTATCAAGTACTTTTTGAGATCTTATTGACAAGTTACAATTGTTTTATTGTATGTGGATATGTAAGGATAGGAATGGGGCAAGTAAACAACGGTAGTGAGTGATAACAGAGCACCAAAATCTTCTCCCTTTGCCTAAGTCCTACCACAATGTTATATATTTATGTATTTTACGTATTGTCAGCATCGGTACGAAATTTTATTGACAAATTACTAATGATCCGTTGTCTGTGGAATATTTTAAACATAAAACATGGTGGCAGGACTTGACATATGCAAAGGTAGATTTTGGTGCTCTGTTATCTCTCACTTCCCTTGTTTACTTGCTCCATTCCTATCCTAACATATCCACATACAATAAAGCAATTCCATACCGATGCTGACAATACGTAACATACATAAATATAAAACATTGTGGTAGGACTTGACACAGGCAAAGGGAGATTTTGGTGCTCCGTTATCACTCACTACCCTTGTTTACTTGCCCTATTCCTATCCTTACATATCCATATACAATAAAGTAATAGTAACTTGCCAATAAGACCTCAAAAAGTAGTTGATAATACGTAAAAAATATAAAAAAACCTGGGTGATGTTTTGATGTCGCCTCGATATGGTACGCATGCGCAGTGGCATCACCCGGGAGAAACTTGGACCCGGGAGAGATTTGGCACGACACCGGCCCCACATTTTCACAGCAATCTAATCTAAGCCTAGCCCCAACACCAATCAAGAGGGAATGGTCAGTAATGTTAAGTGACACTATAATTCTTCAGTATTGTTGCATAATACTTCGTAATCAGGTTTTAGAATCCTCTAACATTTCTTTTCTAATCTGAAGTCAAAACCGGCTGAACAGTTCTGCAACAGCTTGGGTATAATGGCGTGGTAGTCTGGGATATGGAAGAGCACAGCCACTCTTACAACCACCTGCAGTAATCTTGGTCTTCCCAGCGGTCATGAGTCGCATCAGTACCCTCCCCTTCTCTTGTGTGTTCATTTATGGCCTCTTAAGTCCTCTCCGTTGAGCTTCGAGTCACTCCGCTGCCAATCATTGCGTTTCCTTCCTCCTGTTGCCACAGTAACACCAGGGAATGTTTCCTGTTCTCGGGACTTGCTGGTCTCGCTGCCGGAAGCTGGCCATTTTCAAAACTATTTTCCACGAAAGAAGAATACCCACATGCTTACAATCAATCATATCATCGACTGCGACTGCATCAGGGAGCTCTTGCCGTCGGAAAGAACCTCTGTAAAGGCATCACTCTAAAAGTCTCCCTAAGTCCCACGAAGGAATGCACTCGCATTAGGAGTGAAAGTGGCAAGTGTCGGTCGAATAACTCTTCATGGTTGATGATAACAACATTTTCCAGTGAAGAAAACATAGAATGTCCAAAACATTCATGATCAGTTTTGCGCATTGTATTTGGGACACCATGTGAATTGAACTGAATTGAATTGAATTGAGTTTGTTGGTATGCTCAGACTTATAAAAGTATGGAGCACAGCTCCTACAATAAATAAATGGTATAAATTTATAATCCAAGAAGTAACTATTTGCAAGTGATTAACATTAAAACAAAAATTAAGTTTTGAAATACACAGAGCTTACCCAAACATACTTAAAACTGCTTTCACAAACATAGATAAATTTTTATGAATGTTTACATTCGTGGTTTGCATCAACAAAGCGTACTTAAAGTATGTAGGCCTGCAAACATATTCTGGTATATACATCGCCCTTAACATCACAATATCTGTGTTATTGCAAACGAAAAGAACACGATATTCATCACCTACAGCGTCAACATCACACGTACTACAGATTCGATCTTCTATAATTACACCAGTGTACCTACCAACATTAATAGGCAACTTATTATTCTAAGTTCTTAATTCTGTCAGCAAAATACAGCTGGTTTTCTGCATCTTGATACTGTATTCTTCCATACCATAATTAATTTTAACTATCCTATAATTACTGCATAAGGATTTTGTTTCAATGTTACTACGCAAAGTTGTTATCCACTGGTCGCTCAATCTTAATTCTACAGTTTTTTTTTTTTTACCCATATCACATTAGGAACACTTTGTGATAACTACAACCATGACATTCCACATTCATCACAGATATTCTTGATACAGGCTAACCATGGTGAAGTATAAATAACCAATCTAAATGCAGTAAACACCTATACATAACAAAACACAATTTAGTTTCTTTGCCGGAAATCATTCTCGCCCAATAACCGATCATTTTACACTTAATATAAATATCAAGTGGATATACACCAAGTTCGCCATACACCATATCATTACTAGTCCTTTTATGTATATACAATGTTTTAAATAACTCAAATGCAGCAACTCTATCTCAACAACAGGATGTCCCCAAATCTCACATGCATAAGTCAGTATTGGCAACACCATGGTAATAAACAAATCAACTTGCATATTAACTGGAAAACCAAACTTCTTACACTTTCCTATTATTGAATACAGTGCCCTTGTTGCATGTTCCTTAAGATCTAACTCTCCTTTTCGAAATCTTCCATTATAATCAAATAATATACCCAAATACCTGTAATCCTCATCCACTTCAATGTTTTCATTATCAAACTCAAAATCATAATTATCTTGGTGAACCCTTCCTCTGCTGAACACAACAATTTTTTATTTGCTACAATTAAGCTTTAATTTCCATTCATTACAATAATCATACAAAGCCAACAATGCCTGCCTCATTGCCTCTTCAGTATCACATAGTATAATTGTATCATCTGCATACATAAGAACTAGAAGTTTTAAACATGTATTTATGTGTGTGTGTGTGTGTATGTGTGTGTGTGTGTAGGGCAACACAAATTAATGAATGAAGGTCCACTAAAGGCGCCAGTCCCTATAGTACAGAATACAGTGAAAAATAAAAAAAAAAAAAAAATCAGAAATTCGAGAAGTGTCTTGAAACAGTTCAAGTCAAAGATAGCAAGAAACAGTCAGGGTGTTCCAGAAAAAAGGAATTAAAGATTGAACGTACTACAATCAACTCTTCCATTAGGAGATTAGGGAGGTGGACAGAATTGGAACGAGAAAAGTAGAAAGCCTAATGCTGTGAGGCTGCGGGATGGGGGAGAGGCATGGAATTAGCAAGATTTGAGCAGTTTGCTTGAAAGAAACGATAAAAGATAGGAGATGCAACATTGTTACGAAGAGAGTGAGAGAGGTTGAAGACAGACCATTTGAGGAGAGGAGTTAATGAGACAAAATTCTTTAGATTCCATCCTGTCCAAGAGAGCAGTATGAATGGAATCTCCCCCCACCATACGAAGCGTACTCTATACATGGACTGATAAGGACCATGTACGAAGTTAACAACTGGGCGGGAAGGGGGCATGAAGAAAAGAAAAGAAAAAATAAATAAATAGAATAAATAAATAAATAAAATAAATAAATAAATAAATAAATAGAATAAATAAATAAGAAAATGGCGGAGACGGCTCAGAACGTACAGCTGCACGGAAGCTGTTTTAGTGAAAGACGAGAAGTGAAATTTTCAGTTTAGCCTTTTAATAAAGGGCAGACCGAGGATGTTCAGTGTAGAAGAGGACAGTTGTGTGTCAATGAAGAGGGGATAGTTATCTAGAAGATTGTGTCGAGTTGATAGCTTAAGGAATTGGGTTTTGATGCGTTTGAATTCTGTCCCAAACACAAATTTTAGAAAGTTCATAAGTCAGACATTTTGTGGTTTCTCTGCGCGAGTTGTTTGATTCCTCAAGGATTGGACGTCTAAGAAAAGATGTCAAAAAGGTGCAGGGTGGTATCATCAGCGTAGGAGTTGATATGATAATTCATTTGGCTTAGAAGATCATTAATGAATAATAGGAAGAGAGTGGATGACAGGATTGAGCCCTGAGGAACACTACTGTTAATAGACTCAGGAGAAGAAGTGACCGTCTATCACAACAACAATATAACGGTCAGAAATGAAACTTGAGATGAAATCACTGAGAGAAGGATAGAAGTCGTAGCAGGGTAGTTTAGAAATTAAAGCTTGTGCCAGACTATACCAAATACTTTTGATACATCTGAGGAAACAGTGAAAATTTCAACAAAGTCCTTAAAACAATAATCAACACTGTCTTCAATTGCTCTCCTCTTCTCATCGACCTTCAAGCTCATCTCTTTCTCCCTCACTCCTTCCCTCGTTCCCTGCTGCATCCTTTCCCATTAACTGTGAGGTTCAAGAGGACAAACAAACACTGCCGGATAGTAGTGGTGCATGCGATCTCGCCTGATGAGACTACTTTTTTGTTGTTTGACCCCAAAGACTGCAGTAAATATGACTAAGAGAGCGAGGCAGTGTTGTGGACCGTTACTGAGCTCATTAAGGGGTGGTGGCTGACTATTATCTTATTAATGGGGAGTTTTCGGAACTAAACCGCTAGATGTCGTTGCTGCTCATCTAACTGTAGGAAAGAGAGCTAAAATATTGTTGTAGTAAATCCCAGGTGCGTAAAGATGCATAGAACATTGATCATCATGTCACTATTGAAATGATGTATCGACTTTTCAGTATCCGGTATGGATAATAATGTAGTCAAATGATCTTTTTTTTGTGTGTGATTATCAAGTAAACTGCTAGCATTATCTTAAACAAATCATATTACAAGTATAAAAACTATTGATTTGGACAATGGAAAAAATAAAAAATCACACTGTACTATATAGTATGACAGTAACATGATATATGGCTCGTTTTTTTTTTTTTTTTTTTGTGTGTGTGTGTGTGGGATTTTAGCATCCCTCTCACGAAGCGAGCGACAAGGCAAAGTAATCGAGAACCAAAACAAACATCTCTCAGGCGATCTCTCAGCTGCTGTAGTGTCCAGCTACCGTAATCCATTGCTTAGGGCGTAGTGGAGATGGGCACCGCAGCAACATTCAACTTCTTGTCCAACAACGTGTTTCTTAAGTTCAACCAGCGCGGCCGAGTCAGGTTTTGGTTAGAGATAACAGCATTAATATCGCCAGGACACTCGAGTTGCCAATTTTTTTTATTGAAATTGTCGTTTCCATAAACTAAGAAGGAGATCTATGTAATTTGGACTTTTGACTGTCACAGACATGTTGCCTTTATGTTTACTGTCGTCTAGATTACAACGTTTCCAATCAAGAGTGTATTCGTTTGGAAATCTTAAGATGACCAAATAAATCTAAATTCCGATTCACTAGAAAATCAACTTACATACATTTGTTCATGAAAAGAGTTTGATTTTACTTGTGTTACTACTTAGAAGGGATTACGTAGAAAAATATATTATATAAGCCCATTGCATCTTCATGTAAATAGAATAACACTGTAGGTATATCTGATATTGCTTGTATGTGAGAGAAGAGTTTGTGTCTGTGCTGCCACCTGGTGACAACCACT
>NC_087154.1:21784526-21994526 GCF_035594125.1 Scylla paramamosain
TTCCTTCTTGCTGGAAGTTTGCCTACATTCAGCCTGTTCCTAAAAAGAGTGACCGTTCCAATCCCTCAAACTACTGTCCTATTGCTTTAATTTCCTGCCTATCTAAAGTTTTTGAATCTATCTTCAACAGGAAGATTCTTAAACATCTATCACTTCACAACCTTCTATCTGATCGCCAGTATGGGTTCCGTCAAGGCCGCTCTACTGGTGATCTGGCTTTCCTTACTGAGTCTTGGTCATCCTCTTTTAGAGATTTTGGTGAAACTTTTGCTGTTGCCTTGGACATATCAAGAGCTTTTGATAGAGTCTGGCATAAAGCTTTGATTTCCAAACTACCCTCCTACGGCTTCTATCCTTCTCTCTGTAACTTCATCTCAAGTTTCCTTTCTGACCGTTCTATTGCTGCTGTAGTAGACGGTCACTGTTCTTCTCCTAAATCTATTAACAGTGGTGTTCCCCAGGGTTCTGTCCTGTCACCCACTCTCTTCTTATTATTCATTAATGATCTTCTAAACCAAACTTCTTGTCCTATCCACTCCTACGCTGATGATACCACCCTGCACTTTTCCATGTCTTTTCATAGACGTCCAACCCTTTAGGAGGTAAACATTTCACGCAGGGAAGCCACAGAACGCTTGACTTCTGGTCTTTCTAAAATTTCTGATTGGGGTAGAGCAAACTTGGTATTGTTCAATGCCTCAAAAACTCAATTCCTCCATCTATCAACTCGACACAACCTTCCAGACAACTATCCCCTCTTCTTCAATGACACTCAACTGTCCCCCTCTTCTACACTGAACATCCTCGGTCTGTCCTTTACTTATAATCTGAACTGGAAACTTCACATCTCATCTCTAGCTAAAACAGCTTCTATGAAGTTAGGCGTTCTGAGACGTCTCCGCCAGTTTTTCTCACCCCCCCCAGCTGCTAATTCTGTACAAGGGCCTTATCCGTTCATGTATGGAGTATGCTTCACATGTCTGGGGGTTCCACTCATACTGCTCTTCTAGACAGGTTGGAATCAAAAGCTTTTCGTCTCATCAACTCCTCTCCACTAACTGACTGTCTTCAGCCTCTCTCTCACAGCCGCAATGTTGCATCTCTAGCTGTCTTCTACCGCTATTTTCATGCTAACTGCTCTTCTGATCTTGCTAAGTGCATGCCTTCCCTCCTCCCCTGGCTTCGCTGCACAAGACTTTCTTCTTTCTCTCACTCCTATTCTGTCCACCTCTCTAACGCAAGAGTTAACCAGTATTCTCAATCATTCATCCTTTTCTCTGGTAAACTCTGGAACTCCCTGCCTGCTTCTGTATTTCCACCTTCCTATGACTTGAATTCCTTCAAGAGGGAGGTTTCAAGACACTTATCCATCAATTCTTTACTACTTTGACCCTTTTATCGGACTGGCATTTCAGTGGGCATTTTTTTTATTGGATTTTTCTTTTTCCCTTGGCCAGTGTCCCTCCTACATAAAAAAAAAAAGATTAAATTGACACTATAATTAATTATAGCTATGATATTAGATAATACTGACAACTAATCGATTCACTGTTTTAGAACTGATAATATTGACAGACGAATTCATTTCTACTTCCATACAAAAAGCGATTACCCTTACCCTGCCAAACAATGAGAGAGAGAGAGAGAGAGAGAGAGAGAGAGAGAGAGAGAGAGAGAGAGAGAGAGAGAGAGAGAGAGAGAGAGAGAGTGTGGGGATACTGGGTGTGATTTCGTGAAACCGATGGAACACAAAGCACGGTTACTTCGTGAAACTGCCTTTCTTTCTTCTTTCGGCAGCGACACCTCTACTACGCTGTACTCATGACAAATTCATCATCAAAAGATAATTTTCCTCGAAAGGATTTTCTGCCAAATCTGTGCAAAGAAATACAGTCTTCGAAGGAAAAGCACCCAGTGTATTACCGGCGTTATCAGTATGAAAAAAAAAAAAAAAATAAAATAAAATAGATAAATAAATAACAATAATATTAATAATAATAATAATAATAATAATAATAATAATAATGATAATAATAATAAATAAATAAATAAATAAGTAAGTAAATAAAAAAATACGGACAACGAGCTTAGGCTCCTGATATATTCCAATCCCTATATTCCTATCCCACATTCTCCCATTTGAGGGAATAAGGTTTTGTCTTTACCTCAAGTTCGACTTTACCTGTAGATTCACAATTACATTTCCTGTGTATTTTTGTAATGCCGAGATGAAGAACTTTTATTGTAACATTATTCTACCATAGAAAAGACAATTACTGAAAACAATTCGCGGTTGCATATCTGGCAGGCTCATTCATCATGGATGCCATGAAGTTTTGCTCCCCGTAACAACTTTCTGCCTTTCAGAAGGATTTGTGGCACTAATATGTTTGTTCTTCACAGGTATTCCGTGGCACTCTCCTTGCTGCGGGCCACGTCTGGGCAGTGGAGGATGTGGCTTGTTCTTGTCTGGTGTACTTGGCCCTCTTCATTTTTTCTCCAATCCTCGCTCTTGCCAGCTACGTGGGGGCCGCTCTGGGCACATTTTCAGGTTATTGTCCCTACCGAAATTTTGTCTATCTTGATATGTGAAGTCCTACTGTTCTTAGATATAATAAGCCATGCAGGCGTTACAGTTAAGACCACAGAGACATGATTCCCTTACCTCAGGTTTGTTGGTGTCATCATCGCCTTATGCCGCTGTGTACCATGGTGTGTGGGGTTACAATGGCTTCCTAGCCGCCGGCTCGATCTCATTCTTCATGGTGCCCAATCCACGCATTCTTCTGTTGGCCGCCATCAACGCTGTCTTTGCCACTTTCATCCAGTCTGCTCTCAACCCCGTCTATGCTGCTGTAAGTGCGAACTTTTCTAACTATAGCACATTAGTTGTTCTTGGTTTGGCTGCCTGCAGGAAGACTTCGGGGATGGAGCTTTCTTACCAGTACAGTATTGTGACATCGTATCCTTTGTATGAACGCCACCATAATGCTATTGAGACTAATATTTTTTTCTCTTGGTAGAACGGCCTGCCGGTGTTTACTTTCCCCTTCTGCTTGGCATCGGTGTTGATGCTGGCCGCCGCCATGGCCTCTGGGCCACCCTCACTCCGTGTTGGCAATCCCACATTCCCTGAGCTTCATCTGGTGCAGCACAAGGAGGTAAGTTAACACTCTGATCATGTTTGATGTATCACCAGATTGTGTTATCTCTCACGTAATAAGCATCAGTGTTTGACATATCTGGCGAATGTCTTTGTGTCAACTCTTGGATCTTTTCATAGCATTATCGTCCTCCTCCTGACTCCTTTTTTTAGTTGAAACTATCTTTCAGAAGTCGTCGGCAAAGACCCCAGAGCCAACAAAGAATGCAGACGATGCAGTCACTCAGCCTATGTTGTGAAGCTCTTTGGTTCGTTGGGGCCAATCTCAAGTATCTTTATGGGTGTATCTAGCTGTTCCCTAGTTAGATTTTTTTTTTTATCACATTTTTTGCACACTGCCACAGATCTTCAGTCCTTTCATGTCCTGTAACGCTTCACCTACCCTGGACCTTTTGTCTTTGTCCTATTTGAATAGTTGTCATGGAAGATTATAGGGATTTTCGGGTAAATAAATTGTACACACCACTTATCTATACTCCATTGCCTAAAATCATGTAAGGAGGAACAAGAGCTTTATGATCCTTTGCCCCTCACCCGTTTTCATCTGCTTTGTGATCTCTGATCTGACCGAAAAGTTCCATGATCTATAGCACTGACGCTTCATTTACGTAGATAACTGGAGCTACCACAGAAGTTTTCAGCAATGCTAAAATGAGTTTATAACTATAGGGATTTGTGACTCTCCTCTGAGTTAAGTTAGTGATCCATGTTACTAGCATCACAGCTGCATTATACATCACTGACCTCTAACCAGTATACATGTTTGGGACTCTTAAAAGAGCTTTTGACGATAACAAAATGAGTTCCTGATCATCAAAATTGCAAGAATGATCTCGGACTTGACCAAGGTCACGATTTACTCTACTAACCTCTCATTTTTACATAAGATTGAGACTCTCAAAGAGCTTTTTGGTAGTACCAACTTCAGTCCTCGACGACCAAAATTGCAAATATGGTGGCAAAATTCTAATTTTCGTTGTTAAATCTATGAATTTCTCCTTAAGAAAAAATAATAAATACTTTTAATCAAAATAAATGCAAAATTTCTGTCAGAACGAAACTTATTGTGACACATCTGTAAGTGAATAGATTACCAAACTTCATATTATTTGTATTTACAGTTCTGGAGTGACCTCTGACGTGATCTACATTACTGACTTCGAATTTGCATGTATGGATGAAGCTCTCAAAGAACTTTTCAGTGATATCAAATTGCTCTATGATATTAATTGCTCTTAAGATGACGAAAAGAAAAAGCAAGATAAAGTTCATTTTGACTTATCTGGGGCTATATCCCAATCCACCTTCCTAATTCCATCCTATTAAACTAAAAATTCCAGCTGCCTACGACACACACACACACACACACACACACACACACACACACACGGACAGACTTCTCAGTTGTATATTAGATGTGTTAAGGTGATGCATTGATTCATCGTTCCTGTCAGTGTAACAGTGGTCTAGTCTATTGTTATTAAAAACCTAAACTTACATCCATATCAGCTGATTACTTGTCCCCCTCTTTTCATGAGAGACCCTGAAGCATGGTAATGTTGTAAAACTGAGAAAAAAAAAAATAGTCCTTGTTTCTATCTTAGCTTGACTTACGGTGACAGGCAACACATCCGACACACAATGAGCTTAATGGCAAAGGTTTTTTTACTTCTTTATTTAAACGTCTGCATTTATATATCTAAGATATTAGATATTTGAAGCTGGATATGCATGTTACAGAATAAACTTTGTGTACTAGCATGTTATGATGCACTTTAATGTTTTACACAATATCTTTATGTAGAGGTGAAAATAAACTGGTAATAGGTTAAATTATTCATATGAGAAGTTGTGATTTATCGCATCCTTCTCCCCAACGCAAATTGTCTCTCACACTGCTTCGCACAGTCTCATTTACAACGCTCATGCCTGAAACTATTCCCGGAGACAAACCTGCAGCTGTTATAGTATGCACGTGAATATTGGGAAATTACATTACTGGCACGAGGTCTGTTCCAAAGGTGTGTGACCTGCTGCTGAAAAGGAAAAAAAGAAAATCGCATATCATTCTGAACCTTGAAGCATCTTTAGTTTCTTTATCATTATTATTTTTTTTTACGTCACAAGTGGCTTCCCGAGGATTAGAAGAGAGAGAGAGAGAGAGAGAGAGAGAGAGAGAGAGAGAGAGAGAGAGAGAGAGAGAGAGAGAGAGAGAGTTCAACTATTGCTTCCAAAAAGTAATAACTATGGAAAGAGTTTCTGAACGTGGTCCTTTTTTATCCAAAAATATCTTGATATCCTTTTTTGAAAACCGTTCAAGTCGTAGGAAGCAGGATAAGCAGAAGGAAGTACTGATTTCCAAAGGGTTTATCAGTGAGAGGGATGAAAGACGGAAAACACTGGTTAGCTCTTGGATTAGTAAGGTAGACAGAATAAGGGTGAGACAGAGCAGAAAATGTTGTGCAGCGCAAGAAGGGAGGAGGTATAACTTCTCTGTATTCCAAAAGCAACTCACTGCAGTAAAATCTTAGGATCCGTACGATCTTCAGCCACAGGAGAGGTGATTTACTTCGTAAATAGTTGCCAAATCATACCCTTTATAATGTTGTATTTTAAACTAACTTCATGGTTGCGCTCACCTACTTAAGTACATTGCTGGATAAAAATGCATTCTTCCTGAATAATTTTTGCGACAGTGAAGGATGATTTTGTAATGTAGTGCTAGAAGAATGAAAAAAAAAACATGGAACTACCTGTTATTTATCAAACAGTTGAAAAAAATAAATAAATAAAATAAAATAAAAATAAGTAGCAGGAAGTCTATGGGATAAACGCAAAATGTCTGGACTTAGAAAAATGAAAAAAAATGTTACAATTATAAAATTTCTTTCAAGATTACATCATTCTAAAACATGAGAAGTATAAGAAAAATATTGAGATAAAAAGTTTATATCCATCAATAAAATGTTTTTTTTTTTTTTTTGTCAAAAAAAAAAAAAAAATCAAAATGATGTTTGACGTACTCAGAATATCTCTCTTTTAAGTTAGGAACAATCTACATGAACAGGTGAAATTTTTTAAATCGAAAATTTTAATTTTTTTTAAGGTCCGGACCTGAAAAAAAATATATATATATAAATTTTGCGATCCAAGAATTTTTCTTCGAGATTACAGAATTTTAAAACATAATAAATTTTATTATCAGGAAATATTGATATATAAAGGTTAAATCAATCAATGAAGTGTTTTTTTTTAAAGTTTTGTTAAAAATTAAATGTTATCTACGCACTTCCTATGGACCTATTTTCTTTCTTATGTTAGAAACGTATCTACATTATCAGAAAAAAAAAAATTGAAAATTCTTCCATTTTTTTTAAGGGATTTCGAGAAGAAAATGAAGTTCAACATATGGTTTTCATAAAGAAAAAAAAAAAGTGCCTTTAACATGTACACATCACTCTAGAAAATACCAAGTAGCATTGCCAGAGTACGAAGTTGTTGTCAGCATGTAATAAGAAAAGCAAGGCGAACCACCTTCCAAACTGTTATCTCCTACGATATTTATGTTATTTTACTACTTTCTTCCACTAAATCTTTAACTTCACTTTTCTATCCCTATAAAAAGCAAAGTTATAATCTATTTATCAAGCTATTACCTAAACATCAGGCGCTAGCTACCATGACTGTTTATGTGTTAATTGCATGTCCGCTTAATGAAAGAAACCAATTATTCTTATATGAAAAAAAAGTCACTGGTAACTTTAATCTCATCAGAGTACTGGTCTGGCCATACATTACTGAAACAGGCAAATCGACAGATACTGGTAGCCACTCGTTTTGGTGCCACCGCTTGCGTCTGGTAAATTTCCGTACACATTTCTAATTTTTCAGACGTTCATTCCATCAATGTATGGCATGTTAAAAAAAAATAATTAGATTCCAACGCTTCGTTTTATATGTTCTTTAAATCTTATTAAATGTGCTTAGTGGGACACTTTAATATTTATAGGCAGGGTTTGCATTAAAAACATCTCACACAATGCACACTGGCTTTGTTCAACCGGACCAATCTGTATCAACTTAGCCTAAACAAATGTCTGATCTTCATTAACAGAAAGTGTCAAAATCTTTCAAGATCTAACTCCTCTCGTGACTTCTGGCACTTAGCCAAAAACATCCCCAATAACTTTGCTTCTTCATCTTTCCCTCTTTTATTTCAACCTGATGTCACCATTGCCATCTCATCTATTTCTAAAGCGGAACTCTTCGCTCAAACCTTTGCTAAAAACTTTATCTTGGATGATTCAGGGCTTGTTCCTCCCTCTCCTCCACTCTCTGACTACTTCATGCTACCTATTTAAATTCCATGCTATCACTGGCCTAAACCCTCAGAAGGCTTATGGACCTGATAAGGTCTCTCCTATTGTTCTCCAAAACTGTGCCTCTGCGCTTGCACCTTGCCTAGGCAAACTCTTTGAAATATGTCTATCAACATCTACCTATCTTTCTTACTGGAAGTATCCCTACATTCAACCTGTTCCTAAAAAGGTTGACCATTCTAATCTCTCAAACTACCGCCCTATTGCTTTAATTTCCTGTCTCTCTAAAGTATGGAATGTATCCTCAATAGGAAGATTCTGAAACATCTATCACTTCACAACTTTTTATCTGATCGCCAGTATGGGTTCCGTCAAGGCCGCTCTACTATTGATCTTTTGGCTGATCCTCTTTTAGGGATTTTGGTGAAACTTTTGCTGTTGCCTTAGACATATCAAAAGCTTTTGGTAGAGTGTGGCACAAACCTTTGATTTCCAAACTACCTTCTTATGGCTTCTATACTTCTCTCTGTAACTTAATCTCAAGTTTCCTTTCTGACCATTTTATTGACGCTGTGGTAGAAGGTCATTGTTCTTCTAGATCTATTAACCGAGGTGTTCCTCAGGGTTCTGTTCTCTCAGATACTCTCCTCCTATTATTCATCAATGATCTTCTAAACCAAACTTCTTGTCCTATCCACTCCTACGGTGATGATATCAACCTGCCCTTTCCCACGTCTTTTCATAGACGCCCAACCCTTTAGGAAGTAAACAGTTCTAACAGGGAAACCACAGAACGCCTGACTTCTGATCTCTCCAAAATTTCTGACTGGAACTTAGTATTGTTTAATACCTCAAAACTCAATTCCTCCATCTATCAACTTGACACACACACACACACACACACACACACACACATATATATATATATATATATATATATATATATATATATATATATATATATATATATATATATATATATATATATATATATATATATATATATATATATATGTGTGTGTGTGTGTGTGTGTGAACACACACACACCAAGGTAAAAGCGATCAAGACTTTCCTTTCATATTCATTTATCATCAAATTTACGTTGCTGATTCATGAAATTGATGTAGATTACTACCGATATAGTTATATACGTTATACTACTAGAGCTCTCTTAGTGAATTCTTAAGGCGATCTGAACAGCCCTTCCCTCATAACCAACGAACATGCTTCCTTACTATCAGGTCTGTTTTGGTCCATTAGCAAAGCATCTGACGTCTTCAGTGGTTCATCTCGAAAATGACGACTGGCACGCGAGTGACTGGGTTTGAGCTTGGCTGCTGACAGGGATTCGCATGCCAGCCCTATTGATTACATTTGGTCCAATAATCAATATTAGATAATTAGAGAACCCTCCTGATGCACTGGATCTATAATATCTAAGTTACTGTACATATAGCAGCGCCAATAAATCATACCAGAGGACCAGTTTGCCACATCACTCGGCTTTCGTTGGCGCACACACACGGATTGGGAGCAGCTAGCGGTGTGGTCACATGCGTGACTGATCTACCGGCAGACTTGTCCTCTCGACCCAAAGTTATAAATGTCATAAAGGATTAATTTTCTTAGCAATTATAGAAGTTGTTAGTAAGAGCATGCAGGATTTAGTAATTTACACGAATAAGAAATAATCCGTCATATTATTTGCACCATCTCCAGCATTCGTTTAAAGCGACGAAAGTACATTATATTTTTAAATACCTCTCTAAAAACTATGAAAAATCACACGCTAATTTGTCATCTACAGTAAATGAGTATATCTTAAGAACTGTCGTAAAGAAAGTTGGTAAAAGGCATCAGGTAACTTTGGAGAGACAAGCGAGAGAGAGGAATGCGGTGGTCCAGTGGTTACAAATCAGTCCCCGGATGAAGGATAGAATATCGAGCTCTATAATCGAAGATATTGGGAAATTATGACAAGATTTCGATTTGGGATTCATGTAAATATAACATGTTACTCATACACAACACTGAATAATTAAATCACTGATTGCAGTATGGGATCAAATGTAACAAAAATACTAATACCTACATCTAATTCCACTTTCTCTGTCAAACAACGCACAGCTAAGAGGCACACACCACTCAAAGGGTGGCAGCCAACATGAATGATAGTTCTCTTTCGGAGATAATGATTTAAGGATTTTTGTCTGCCTCCTTGTGCTATAGAATCCTGAAATAATTGTAATGACAACACACACACACACACACACACGTGTGTGTGTGTGTGTTTTATGTATATATATATATATATATATATATATATATATATATATATATATATATATATATATATATATATATATATATATATATATATATATATATATATATATATATATATATATATATATATATATATATATATATATATATATATATATATATATATATATATCAAGGAACTTGTTTAACATCAGTTTCCTACAAGATCCTTTTAAGAGTATATCTATCAACTGTATGGTTACATAATAATAAACTGTTGTCTTCTTTCCAGTCTATTATCATTGACCTATTGCTTCTAATGAGTATGTCAGCGGGCACGTCAGCCGTGATATGTCTATTCTTTAATCGCAGCAAGGGATTTGTTGTTAATTACACCTGTTAAACCAACCAGTCCTTTATAGGTAACTGAAATTCTGGATTGAAGACTTCTCATATGGTCATAAGATGGAAGTGGTCGAGCATTTCTTCCTGCCTTGTAGTTGATGTCTTTCTAACTCAGGAATCTGTCCATTGAGAAAAGAACACAGAAAAGAACACAAGAGTCTGAGAACAGTACGCCGAGAGATTATCAAGGCTAAATTTATACTCTGTTAATTAATTACTCCGAGCTGACATTATTATGATAAGGAAGCTCAGAGTGGGTACTCTCCCGATTTCAATAATTTTAAAGAGTGGTTCACAGTTGTGCAAGAGATCTTAGTTGAAATATTTTTTGTACTTTTGTTAGATCTCGCCTCTTTCCTTTATGAGTTATCAATCCATGGAACTTTCATCTCGAAGAAGCTGTACAGAATACTTATTACAGATACCGACTGTCTAATCTTATAAACGTCTTCTTTGTAAACGTAGTCTTTGCCTATATCTTTTGTTAGACTCTCTCTCTCTCTCTCTCTCTCTCTCTCTCTCTCTCTCTCTCTCTTGGCTGCACATAACATTAGCCAACTACTTATAAATTGGTTTTGACATTCCTGAGTTTTTTTTTTTTTTATTATTATTTTTTCCCTCGTGGATGATGCCGCAGTGATTGGTGAGGGAGCCCTTCACCAAGGTAAGAAAGAAATCAGACATTATCAGCGTTACTTCACAAATTCTCTATAGACCTATGTGTATGGCCACATACTTAACAGTGATTATGGGCTTCAGAGAGAGAGAGAGAGAGTGTGTGTTACAGATGCTTACATGGAGAAATTATACAAAAGAGAAATGTCCGTCGTTTCTTTTCTCCTATTTTTTTTTAGGGTATGCGCTTAAAACAGACCCGCTATCTGCTAATGCAAGTTTCTAGAACATTTCCATCAGGTTCAGGCTGGACATTATAGCTTTGTTATAATTTATTGTTCAGCTTTGTCGTTGAGGGATAAAAGCAAAATAAGTACTTTTTTTTTTAATTTTTTTAATTATCAACCCATCAGAAGTGTGGTGAGAAGTAATTTATATCGTCTCCTTCATTGAGATGGTCCCATGTCTGTGGTCCCCGCCCCGCCCCGCCCAGCACGTCACAGCTCACGCACCTCGGTGTAAACACTGCGTGGCTGCCCAGCAGGCTGATCGCTGCCGAATACAGCACAGCTGATCGGTGCAGTTGAAGTCGAGACCTGTTGGTGTGTACTTGTGACCATGACAGACTCTGCCCCAGCGCCACCACCAGAACTCATTCAGCTTGTAACTCTGGGTGAAGATGTCACATCCATCAGAAATTTGCTCCTGAAAGGTGAAGCTAAAGTGAATGACACAGACAGCAGTGGCATGACAGCCCTGCATCATGCGGCCTACAAGGGAAATGCTGACCTCTGTAAGATGCTTATTGACCATGTGAGTATAATAGATTTTGTCATTCAGAATATTTTGGTAGATGATCTTGGTTAACAAATTTTGAAATGGAGGTGATATTGAATTTTCTATATCATCGAGGTTCTAGAAGGGCAAACCCTTTATTAGGTTAGTTATGTCAGGTTTTATTTTGAACTTGAAATAACCTTAATGCTAGACTGTTAAAAAGTGTATTGTGAAGTCTGAAGATATTCACCAATTTATTCCATGTATCTTAATAGAATGACAAATAATGGGTCTTCTCAAGCTGATCCATAGGCAGTGCTTTACATATGAGGCTCCAGTAACATGGTGTATCAAGTGACACCTCAAACAGAGTCAAGTTAAGTAAACCGGTGTTGTGAAAATCGGCACAAGCAAGAGAATCGTCCCAGGGACAATTCTCTTGCTCATGAAAAAATCGTTCCAGTGATAAAATTGTCCCAGACCTCAATTGTTTATATACTGTAGAGGAATGGAATAGGATATATATATATATATATATATATATATATATATATATATATATATATATATATATATATATATATTATATATATATATATATATATATATATATATATATATATATATATATATATATATATATATATATATATATATATGTATATATATATATATATATATATATATATATATATATATATATATATATATATATATATATATATATATATATATATATATATATATATATAATATATATTGCTGTAGAGCAGGGGTTCCCACCCTTTTTGTTCCTCTGTACCCCTTGGACATTTTTATAGGTTCCCATGTACCAATAAATAAATCAATAATAAAAAGATGGAACTGTAATATTTTTATATTTTATTTTGAAATTTCTACCTATGTGTAGACTGCATAGGAATCTTAAGGTGACAACATCAACAAACTAAAGTAATTTACAAAATATCTTGATCCATCACATACATATCTTTTTTATCATTATCCATAATGATTATTATGTACCGTACCTGATCATTTCAGGCCCAGTACAGATTGCAGCCATGGTTAGTTCCATAATAGCAAAAGCCAAATGGTATTCACTGTACTTTTGATATAATTTTGATGAAAGTTTTGCTTGCTAAAATGAGGAAATTTGAAAAACAAAACATGACATAGTGCAATCTGACTGCAGATTACAACACCATGTGTTGCACAGCAGTAGTTATCCTCTGAGACCTAATATAATGTACCATTGGGGGTACATGTACCCCAGGTTGGGAACCCCTGCTGTAGAGGAATATACGAGTATATATATATATATATATATATATATATATATATATATATATATATATATATATATATATATATATATATATATATATATATATATATATATATATATATATATATAGATAGATAGATAGATAGATAGATAGATAGATAGATTATACATAGGTACAGTATTAACTTCATCAATTTAATTAATCTATCAAAAGAAAATTATAAACATTCCATTCATTCTACAGTAGCCTAACCTAACCAAACTAACCTAGCCTAAACTAACATAACCAAATCTAAACTAACATAACCTAACATAGCCTTAATTAAACTAACATAAACTAACCAAAACTAAATTAAACTGGATTAACCTGACCTAACAGACCTTCCACTGGGGGCAATCTTATTGTGATGTTGAGGACTTTGTTTTTGCACCTCTCCAATGGGGAAGATCCACTACTGCACATGTGCACTGGGATGATTTTTGCTGTGCTGATTTTTTCACGACACGGGGATTTAGTGCTAGTGCTTGTGGAGCCAAGGGTGCAAATATGTTGGTGTACCTTTTACCACAGAGTAACATCATTCTTAGCAATATGAATGTATGGTATTTATATATGTTATATGTATGTATCAGTGTGTGTTTATATATATATATATATATATATATATATATATATATATATATATATATATATATATATATATATATATATATATATATATATATATATATTTGAGGTCTTTTCATAAATATTTAATCTTAGGTCAAAGGACAAAAATTGGCTTAACTTTTGGGCTCCTTTATATTAACATTTTGTGCATGCATTGAGAAATACAGGTTCAAGAAATAGCTAGAGTTCAATTGGATCTTGCACAAGATATGTTGCATACAGTAAAATCCCTCTTATCCGGCATCAACGGGACCGCCGACATGCCGGATACCAGAAGTTGCCGGATACTTGAATAGAAGTGAAATTATGTCCACAATCACCACCCTACACTCATGCATCTTACCATAACAAAGATCAGCTGATCGCTGTGCCGCACGTCGCCACCCGCGCTGCCACCTCACACTCACCAACACAATACTACTGTACTAACATTCTCTTTAATACTTTCCTCTTATAAGTAAGTTGATGGGTTACAAAAATAAAGTACGTATACACTTATTTGCTTTATTCAATATTAGCCAACATGTATAGCATACAATAAAGATATGAAAATGTACAAGTGTTTGTGACACTTTCACTCCCCACACCTCTCATTCAACACCCTCTGGGTCATCAACATCATCAGATTCTGTACTTGTTTGCTCCATTTCTTTTCCCTTACAAACTACTTTAAAATAGTTTCTAATGTCTCCTTGTTTGCAGCTCCTTCTTCTTTGCAGCAAAAACTCATTCTCAATGCAGTGAAGGGTCATAACATCTCGGGTTGACATGGTTGACATGTATGTGCACTGCTCAGTAAACCTGACAAAGCCAGCTATGTGTTTCACAGCCTGTTCCCAAGTTACTTTAGGCTCATTATCATCATCATCATCATCACTATCACCACTAATTTTCTCTAAATGATCTTCTACTACAGCGTTGATAAGTTCCTCGTCTGTGAGAGTGAATGTTACTGCCTGATTTTCGTCCACATCCACCCATTCCTGTAACGCTTCACCTGTCACTTTAAGTTGCACATTTCCTCCCTTTTCCCTCAGCTCGCTCACCACCGAATTTTTCATGCCACCTACAAACCCTTCAAACTCCTCATCATCCTCATCATCACACATCATCAAAGGGTACAATTTGCGCCAACATCGCATCAATGTTTGCCTTTTAACGTCTAGCCAAGCAAGTGAAGCCATGAATATCGCATCCTTAACATTAAACTGTTTTTGGAACTCGGGGATTGTGCCGTCCTCATAATTAACAAGTTTGCGAAGGAAACTCTTACGATAGTTCATCTTAAAATTTTGAATGACTCCCTGATCCATGGGTTGAATAACACTTGTGACATTAGGGGGCAAATATACAGCAAAAATATTTCCCACAACAAGTTCCTCTGCTGGTGGATGAGCTCTACAATTATCTAATAATAAAACTACCTTACTGTCCTCTGGGAGACCATTTTTCTTCAGATTTTCCTTGACAGATGGCACAAAGCAATGCTCGAACCAGTCAAGGAAAATTTCAGCTGTCATCCAAGCACTTCGTTGGTTACGATAATCGACAGGCAGGTAATTCACGTTCTTAAAACAGAGCGGCTTCTTGTGCTTGCCAACCACGCACAACTTGACTTTGTGCGTACCAGCCAAGTTAGCGGAGCACAGAACTGTCAGCCTGTCCTTGCTCTGTTTGAATCCCTTCACGTCTCCCTCCGACTCGCTTGCAAGTGTGGTTCTTGGCAGACAGCGGTAGAACAGGCCAGTCTCGTTGGTGTTGTAAATCTGCTCAGACGTCAGGTTATGGTCCTCAACTATCTTCGCAAACCTATAAAAAATAAAAACAGAACGAGGTTTAGACAAAGAAATTAGGTTCTCTCTCTCTCTCTCTCTCTCTCTCTCTCTCTCTCTCTCTCTCTCTCTCTCTCTCTCTCTCTCTCTCTCTCTCTCTCTCTCTCTCTCTCTCTCTCTCTCTCTCTCTCTCTCTCTCTCTCTCTCTCTCTCTCTCTCTCTCTCTCTCTCTCTCTCTCTCTCTCTCTCTCTCTCTCTCTCTCTCTCTCTCTCTCTCTCTCTCTCTCTCTCTCTCTCTCTATTCTTACCTGTTGACAAACTCTTCAGCCGAGGGTAAGTTGGCAGATTTTGATTCTCCCGAGATGTCCAGCTTCCTTATGCCATGATGAACCTTGAACCTGTGGAGCCAACCATCAGAGAACTGGCATGCCCCTTCCTCGCCCATCTTCTTAGCTAAATCACGCCCTTTCTCTTGTATCATTGGGCCTGTAATTGTGACTCCTGATCTTTTCAAGCTGAACCACTTTGTCCATCATTTCACCACGATGATACTGCAGTGTGTGGCGATTTTCCGCTGCCTTTGGGGTGTCAGTGGCTTTCATGTAATCCCGCAACTTTTTCGTTTGGGATTTAATGTCATAAATAGTTGATGAGCCCACACCATATTCCACCATTAGTTGCTGTCTGCTTTCACCTCTCTCTAATCGTCGACAAATATCTACCTTTTGCTTAAGTGTAAGCACAACACGCTTCCTCTTTTCTACAACTTTAGGCATGATGAAGGCGTCAGGCGATAAACAGTGCACACGCGGGACTGAGTCACTGAGTAAACACAGTGCAGTGGGCTGTGGGTGGCGCAAAGCAGTGCGCTCTGGTGGCGAGGGGACAAAGTATGCCTTGCGCGGGAATTTTAATCAATTTTATGAGTACACATTGGTTTTTTATTGATTTTAAGGCTCGGGGAAAAATGTGCTGAATACTTGAAGCTGCCGGATACTCGAATGCCGGATGAGAGGGATTTTACTGTATATGCACAATGCAGAACAGATGCACAAGCCAGCAAAGGACACACTTCCTTGCTGGCTACTAGTTGCAATGGGAGTTTATATGCTAATTGATGCAGGTTGACAAAATAAAAAAAATATTGTGCATGTTGAGTAGACACAAAAATGTTGATATGAAGGTGGTCTTTGGTTTTAGCTCTATGTAATCTCTTTATGATTCTATACACAGCCTCAGCTTTCAAATTGGGACTGGCATCTTGAGCTTAAGGAAGTGCCAGATATCACAGGAAACTATGTCTGGAGAGTAGGGAGCCTGGAACTGAGCAGTTCTTTGCTTGGCCAAGAAACTCTAGTTCAGGTGCAAATAATGCAATTTGGCACAATACAATGAGCCTGGTTCAGGTGCAAATAATGCAGTTCAGCACAATACAATGAATCTGTGGAGGTTAGGCAGTTGGCAACTGCTGCATGACTACAATGCTCTGGCCTGTTCTTTGCACCTGTGCTAGAATTTCTTGTACAATGAATGTGGTTTACAGGAAATGCTGGAGTAAAAGGAGTAAAAAAATTAGCTATTATATACCTCATATTGCTGTTATTCTTCAAAAAGATGACATTTTTTTTTTTTCTCTCTCTCAGGGAGGTGATGTAAACTCAGACAGCCATGACCATCGTTACTCTCCACTGCATTTTGCTGCGTTGTCTGGCAATGTTGAAGCAGTACAACATCTTTTAACAGCTGGAGCCAGAACTTATCATACTAACACTCTGGGCAGAACTGCCACACAGATGGCAGCTTTTGTGGGTAATCATGCAGTAGTAGCACTGATAAACAATTATGTGCCCATGTGTGATGTAACCCAATACACTCAACCATCAGGATTAGAGAAGGAGGCCAAGCTTCCATCCTCAGCAGCCAAAGCTGTCTATGACCTTATCATGCAGGTATGCAGAGAAAGTAATGGGTTCTGTTATGGCCTTAACAATTTATGAATGGGTAACAGTTCATCTGTTAGTTATTAGCTATGTAACTCCTCATTCAGACTAATTATTCATATATGTATTTCTAAATCTTTCTATTATTATTGCCTTACCACAGATTATCATCATCATTTCATCAATACACTTATTTTCCATTGTAGGTGATGGGATGATTTATATGTCTCAGCCTGTGTTAGGATGTCCTTTTTGATGGGGAATAAGTTTGATTTCAAGGTGACTTTTCCCAGAGTGGGGTTGCTGAGCTGTATTACTGAGATTTCCCATTCTGGGGTTGATTGCATTGTGATAGAATTCCACTGCATGGGTACAATCATGGTGGGCAGCATGATCACCACATTCCTGAATTACCACAGAATCCATACATAACTCATTTCCTGCAGGTTAATCTCCATCCAGTTCGGATTGCACTTATTGTAGGAGCCTCAGATATCCTGCAGGTGAACATAAACAAGGCATGGCGGCTACTTGAACACATGTGTGAGAAGGAAAGTAAACGCTCAGAGAATGTAAATGAGGTCAGTAACTAACTTTTCTTATCCTTTTGATAGTAGTGTATGTATTACTTCTGTTACAGATGTGTTGAAAATTCCACATGTGCTTTCTTTGAGAAAATTGGTGCACAAATGTTGAATTGATAAACTTTGACAGTATGTATATAATAAAGCTGTTTGTTTATTCTGACACTCATGATAAGGTTTGCTTTGTTATTTTTTGCATGAGCTTCAAATCTATGATATATACCACAGATCAGTTAGATACATTGCACTGCATAATGATATTCATCAAAATTATTAAGTGAAGTAAGATACTCGTACATTGTTGTGAATAGTGTGCATAATTAGTGAAGTCATTAATCCCATATAGAGCAATAAGATCACAGAAAAATTACCCTAAATGGATGACTACTAGGTTAAAACATTATATAGGGCAGAAGAGAAGTATATATAAGAGATTATGGGCAGGTAAAGAGGTTTTAAGGCCACAGTATAATGAATTAGAACAGTCAGGAGGTTAACGAGGAAAGTTAAGAGCAATTACGAATTAAAGGTAGCCAGCCAGGTGAAGACAGACCCCAAGGTATCAGGTATACAGGATGAAGAATAAGGATACTATAGGTCCATTAAAGGCAGCAGATAGGGAGCTGGTTAGTTCTGGGGAGGAGATTAGTAAAATTCTGAATGAGTATTTTTTAACTGTTTTCACCCAGGAAAACATGCAGGATATGACAAATAGTGAACAGATGTTTAGAGCAGATGAGAATGAGAAGCTGACATGTTTCCATAATTAAGGAGATAGTGGAACAGGAGACAGATAAGCTAAAAAAAGTTCAAGACACGAAGACCAGATGAAATATATCCCAGAGTACTTAAGGAATGCAGAGATTATTAGTGAGCCATTAGTTTCTGTCTTTTGGAAGTCACTTGAGTCAGGGGAGGTACCACTAATGTGGAGGCAGGCTAATGTAGTACCCATCTTTAAGAAAGGAGATTAAACCTTAGCATCTAATTATAGACCTGTCAGCTTAACTTCAGTTGTAGGTAAAATATTGGAGTCAGTAATAGTGAGGAACATTAGGGAGCATTTAGACAAACATAATTGATAAATCAGTCACAGCATGGCTTCACAAAGGGGAAGTTTTGCCTGATGAACTTGTTAAGTTTTTTACAGTAAAGTATATGAGGCAGTAGATAATGGTGATAATTATGACATCTTATATCTGGACTTTAGTAAAGCTTTTGAGAAGGTACCACATCAGAGGCTCCTGAGAAAGGTTAGGGCACACAGGATAGATGGGAAGGTGTTAGGCTGGATAAGATCATGACTAAGCAACAGGCAACAGAGTTGTAATAAATGGCTCTAAATCCAAGTGGGGTCATGTAATTAGTGAGGTGCCACAGGGATCAGTATTAGGGCCATTGTTGTTTTTAATATATATTGGACTTGGATAGTGGAATTAGTAATGATGTTTTTAGTAAATTTGCTGATGACACATAGGTAGGTAGATTAATTAGGTCAGAATCAGATGCCATCCCCTTGCAGGCAGATTTAGATAGGATGAATGAATGGACAGATAGATGGCAAATGCAGTTTAATATCAACAAATGCAAAGTACTTAGCATAGGTAGAGGAAACCCACACAGTAGGTACACAATAAACAACGAAACTCTGGTGGGATCAGGGTACGAAAAAGATTTAAGATTTATAGTTAGCTCTGAACTCCATCTAGGTAAGCAATGCATAGAGGCTAGAAACATGGCAAATAGGGTATTAGGATTCATTTTTACGAGCGTTGAAAGTGGAAGGCCCGAAGTAATATTAAAGTTATATTTGGTGCTGGTCAGACCTCATCTAGACTACGCTGTGCAATTCTGGTCCCCAATTTAAAGGAAAGATATAGGTCTATTAGAATCAGTACAGAGGAAAATGACTAAGAGGATACAGGGAATGAGGAGTATTCCTTATGAGGCGAGATTGAAGCTGTTAAATTTACATTCTTTAGAGAGACACAGGTTAAGATAGGACCTGATAGAAGTCTTTAAATGGTATAAGGGTTATAACAAGGTGGATGTAAGCAAAATTCTTAGGATCAGCAACCAGGATAGAACAGGAAGTAACAGGTTCAAGCTTAAAAAATTAGGTTTAAGAAAGAGATAGGAAGAAATTTGTTCTCAAATAGAGTGGTAGATGAGTGGAATGGACTCATTTATCATGTTAGTGCTAAGACATTAGGGAACTTTCAGAGAAGCTTAGACAGGTTTTATGGATGGATGATAGGTGGAAATAGGTAGGTATATTTAATACGGGGACTGCCACGTGTAAGCCTGGTCACTTCTTGCAGCTTCCCTCATTTCTTATGTTATGTTCTTATAAATGCAGTCCCATGTTTAAATCATCATTCCGTAAGATTTCGCATCTAATAAGTGATATGCAACAAGAAGCACATTTAATGCAAATATGAAAACATACATTACAGGATGTTCTAATATGAAAACATACACTACAGGGTATCCTATGAAGTCCTATGGAGAAAGTTATAGAAACAAAAGATACCTATGGAGAAAGTTATAGAAACAAAAGATAAAGTCATTCCAAGTCATAAATATTTTATGGTCAGATGCTTTTAATGCTATGATTTAGAGATTGCAGGACATTTAAGTATAATAGTGCATCAATGGTAAGTGGCCACACAGTCCTGTCCCGCATTATCCAGCTGATCACTATTGCTGCATAGAGTGTATATCTATTAGCTACAACAATACATTGCATTGCTTTCTTGAATTTTACTTTATTTATGAAAATCTTGATGTGGAAGAGCAAAACTCTAGAGAATAGTTCTGCTGCCATGAAAATCACATGAAAAAAATGTTTCCTGCAAGCAGTCTGAATATCATTGGATGGCTCTAGCTATCTAGTCTTGCTCCTACTGACAGTGGAAGACTACAGTTCCCAAAGATCATTTATAGGAGAAAGAAAGTGTGTACAAAATTAATCACACCATCAATCAAGGTTCAAAGAGTGGAATAGAGGCATGAAGTGACACCCTCATTAGGTTCAAAGTGCTGATGCTGATGACACCCTACTGCAAGGGGCTCAACTATTGTGTGTGCGTGTGTGTAAGGATGAGTGAGGGTTTTTTGCACATTTTTCTTGCGCATTACCTAATGACGGTTTTCTGGCTCTAAATATTAAAAAGAAGTAACTTAGTAAGGTGCAACACTGAAAACAAATTTATGATTTTTTTCAAATGTTAGAATACTATTTTTTTTTTTTTTACAAATTTATGAATTTTTTTCAAATGTTAGAATACTATCTTTTTTTTTTGCTAAGGTTTGTTTTTGTTAAGTTTCTTTTCCATAGCCTCTAAGAAATACAAAGATGAGTCTAAAATCCATGCATGTCTGGAACAAATATTTTAATAATTTGCCAGTATTTGTAACAGTACTTCCTATTTTGTGTTTTACAGGTAATCTGCATGAAATTCCACTACTTGGCATATGTTTTAAAAACTTTGGAGAAGGAGCTGAAGAAGATGGACCTAGAAACACAAAAGAAAACAGATACGTGTATTTTTGAAAGTATAATTCGAAAATGGCTTCGAAGTCGGTCATCGGATGGTGTCGAGGAGCATTTAGAGTACTATATTAGAGATGCTATCAAGGCTTTTCCATGGGTTGAGATGCCCCTTTTTATTCAACTTGTGCGAAATATGAGTGGCAATCACTTAGGAGACACTTCATCACTCTGCATCCTCAGTGGCTGCATCAATGGCCAGAGGGCCTTCCAGGATGACAAGGCATGTTCCACTTGTGGTCATGAAATGAGTAAAGACCTTAAAAAATGCTCAAAATGTAAGATGGTTCAGTACTGTGATAAATGTTGTCAGAAATTACATTGGCCCATCCACAAGAAGTTTTGTGACAAGCTTTGTGTAGAATATCAGAAACAAGAAAAGAAATTACAAGAAGAAAGAAGGAAAGAGGAAGAGGAAAAAGAAAGTAAAAAAGCTAGTGCAACTGCTGATATAGAAGAAAAAAAAGATGAAGATCATGACAAAGATTTAGCTAGTCAAGCAAAAAGTATTAACGTTTCTTAGAGGTAGGAAAGGACTTCATACAGTATGTTGCAGATGTCATGTAGTGAATGAACATTACATGCAAATATTATTAAGTGAATGTCAACTAAGTTACAATTGTGTGCAAAACAAAGTGATATTCATGTGTAAAAGCAGATGTCAAGTTAACAAGCCTTTTAGAGTACTTAGATGTGCTACTCCAAACCAAACTATATTCTTAAGTGAATATTTTCATTGTAACTCAAAATATGTAGAGGGTAAACCATTATGTGAGTGTTGCTAAAACAGATTTAAAGTGGAGCTAGGAGTAGAGTAAACCTCACTGTTGGAAATTACCACAGCAAATTCCACCACAGCACTAAAGCTTAGCCCCAGCATAACGACATTCAACCACTCTCCCCTGCTTACATAACATGCTTTTTTAATTTTTTTTATTAATACGAGTATTTCTATGGCATGGTAGTAGTGTACAATTGCCCTAAATAGTAGTGTCACAAAATCCAGATTACTTTACTAATTGGCTCCTTGCCCAATTTGGGGGATTTCAACTTATGTCAAGTATAGGACACTAAATATATATATATATATATATATATATATATATATATATATATATATATATATATATATATATATATATATATATATATATATATATATATATATATATATATATATATATATATATATATTAATTTTTTTTTTTTTTTCCACTGCATAAGTAAAGGATATAATCTTAATTACCTGACAAAACAGTTGATATTTGAAAGACTGAAATATTGAGAAATGAAGCATCACACAAAATTATCACTCACAGACCTTTATCGTTTTTGAGGGATGAAATTGTGATAATGAAGATCTATGTTATTCTCATTACTGGAGTAAAAAATGTACTCATCTACATATGCCAGGCTTTGTCTTGAGTATCCATCATAGTGGGGACAAAAGGGAATAGCAGACACACACACACACACACACACACACACACACACACACACACACACACACACACACACACACACACACACACACACACACACACACACACATGTATAGTACTTATTTCATAGTCAAATGGCACGTGTTGTCTAGTGTTGACAGTGCAAAACATCTGTCTTTATTCATGACCTCACAGCCAATGATATCATGTAGAGAAATGAAAAATCTTACTTGGCAATGCAAATAATAATATAATATTGTTATTTGCATTATTTTAATAATGATGAAAATAATAATAAAAAAAAAATATTGAGTATAAAAGTTCATGTTAAAGGAATAAGTGTGAGCAACACACTCATTGCAAATAGAACAAAGGGTTGCTGGCAAGGGAGCGAGGTAGTTGAAATATAATGTCAAAACTTTTAAATTGTGAAGATTCAACACAGTATGCAAGCAGATAAAGATGAAACAATTTCCAAGATTGCAGAGAGAGAAATAATGAATGGAAGTATGGAGTGAAGGATAGGTTGGGGGAAGAATATCCTGATGCTCAAGTACTTCCACAATGGGAAAGTTGGTTATTTACAGATCATGGTGCATAGAAACAATAAAAATATGAATAACAAAGTTGTTATTTGGCAGTTTAGGATACAGTGAACTTATTTATTTGTGATTACAGCTTTTTCAGTAATGGCATGGCAAGGACAAACTTTTCAAATGCCATTGTCTACACAGAACATGGTATGGGGCAAACTTTTTCAACTTTCTATCGCCTACACTGAACATTTTGGGAGTGCTTTGCTGCCAAATGAGTGTGATTACCACACTTAAGTGAAGGTGTTGTACAAGTCAATGTACAGAGTTGTCTCAAGTTCTCTAATTTTTTTTAACTCTGTTTTGTCTTTGATTATTTTTTATATTAGAAACAAAATGTAGTCAAAATCTTGTTTACTATATCACAAACCCTCATGGTCTCAAACATCTTATTCAAAATATATCCCTTGTTTGCTGTGGTTGCTGCATATTGATTGGCTGAGAAACATTAAATGGAACCAAGACACTACTTGCAAACATTTATGAGAGAAATGTGTGAAGCATTTGCTGCTGTTTGTTAAAGGTTGCAGTGGTTTTCTTTAGCCATGATAACTAAAAAAAATCTCTGGGTCTGTTCCCATCTAGTCCATCCAGCTGAAGCTCAGTCAGAACAAATCTGTAAAACTAGCTGCCTTTTTTCTTTTTACCCATTATCATTATCATTTATTATTATTATTATTATTATCATTATTATTATTGTTATTATTATTAATGATGGAACTAAGTGTGAATCTGTGGTGCCTTGTCTGGGCCACCCTGTGTGGAATTCCTGGCCTGTTATGCATGGATTATTTATTTATTTTTTTCTATTTATTTGTTATTTTTTCAAGCATCAAAGATAAGCATGTGCTGTTCAAACACATTGACTTTTCAGTACACCAGTAGATTTAAATTACTTGGCACTTACTGACTGACCACCAAATTAAGTAGAAATCAATACATGGACTAATGAATTGCATTTCATTAAGTGGAGATTTGAAAAGTTAAGATAGTTGCCAGATGCATTAAATATTTTGTAGAATATGAATGACATCATTATTTTGGCATTTATGCATAAGGTTAGGCCAAATTTGCTGATCAGGAATTAGTATTAAGATTTGTGGACAGTATTATTATATGTCAATAAAAATTTGGCTTCATATAATTTTGAATTACAAATTCTTATCATAGGGATTTGCCCTTGACATCTTCCACTCTGGTGTGTCATAGAGCAGATGACTTTTTATTTTTTTTTTATTTAGTGTGTCATAGAGTAGAAGACTTTTTTTATTTATTTATTGTGTCAGAGCAGATGACTTTTTTATTTATTTATTTGTTTATTTATTTATTTATTTATTATTTTTTTAGACAGTAATATAGGGACCATGAGTACTGAATGAAAGAATGGTTGTGTCACATTCTATAAGTTAAGCCGTGTTCGTAACTATTGGGCAGTGCCCAATGGGCACTGGTTGCAGTGTTACCAGATGAGGTAAAGGTGCAAACCCTTCACTTTTGGACAGAACCAGTCAGGTTCTGCCCTTACTGGGCAGCATCTACATGTAGTATCTATTCCACACTGTTCAAGAGATGCAGTTAAGCTTGTTCAGTAGACAATAAGTGGACTCCAAGGTGTGAGAACTGTCTCACCATGGCCAGCCCCATGGAGAAGAAAAATAGCCCTGTGTGGGAAACCTATAGTGTTTAGCACCACCTAACAGATGAGACAGTTTTTGGTGTTTTGCTTTAGTGCACTAACAGGCAGCTGTTCATTCATGTTCACCCATCATTTCCTCACTTCTAATGTTACTTCCATGCCTGCCACTCACCCTTTCCAGCTTGTGTATTGGAATGGGATATAGTAACAGAGTTTGCCTGTCATGAACTGCCCGATAGTGTGGACATGGCCTTATGTGTCTTTGATCTTGAAGTTAACAGGTGTGGTGGGAAAGTGATGTAGATGAACCAGATAAAAATGCTGAGCATCTGATGGAAGAGAAAGAGGAATAAGAAGAGTATGACAATTATATAGCAATGGACAAGTAAATGAGAAAAGATGTTTTTGATGGTAAAGTAGGGAGGGATGTTCAAAGGGCAAAATTTTTCCCAAATAAGAGATAGATTGGAGTATGATAGGGGATAAAATGTTAGGTCATGTATGGATGAACAGGAAGAAAGTGAAATGTTAGAGAGAAGAGTACAAGTATGCAGAGAAGCTAGAATGACAGCTGGAGAGGAAACAAGTAATTCCCCTAAAGCCTGGCTATCCAACAACTGTTCCCTTACAGAAAGAACTTTAGAGCTCATAGTGATTGATCTTTGGGTAGGACTGAGGCCATTCTCATGCCACACATTGGGGCAGTGAGATCACAACCCCTCAGCTTACATCCTTTACCTTACTTGCTGCAGGGTGAGAAAGTGCTACACATTAAAAGGTTTGCCCATCTGCTTCACCATTACAATATATATATATATATATATATATATATATATATATATATATATATATATATATATATATATATATATATATATATATATATATATATATATATTGTAATATATATCATGTCCCACGAGGTACAAGGATTCCACTATCTCAGCCTACATCAGAAGAGCGCTTACACACTGCAGCACGTGGAAACAAGTCCACCAAGAAATACAGCACTCAACTCAAGTCCTCATAAACAACAATTTCAGTGAAAAGGACATCAACCGCCTAGTAAAGAAAATTGTCGACAGCTGGCATAACAAGAAGCAACAAGAGGATAAGAAAGGGAACATCAACATCTACGAGTATAAAGCAACTTTCTCTACCGCCTACGAAGAAGATGAGAGGGCCATCACGCAGATTGTGAAGAGGAACATCAAGCCTTCCGACCCTGACAGACAAGTTAAACTGATAATTTATTACAACACCAAGAAAACCAGCCATCTTCTTCTGAAAAATAACCCCTCAAAAGAGAAAGAGAGCCTTCAAAAGTCACATGTCATATATAGGTTTATGTGTAACCAAGGAAACTGTGAAGTCCTTCCCTCCACCTATGTTGGCATGACGACAACAAGACTCTCCCAATGACTAACTTTCCACCTCGCAGCAGGAGCACCCAAGAAACATCTGAAGGAGAAGCATAACATAAACATCACAAGAGGAATGCTAGTAGATAAAATGGAGATCCTAACTACATGCCCAGACACCAGGCATCTCCCCATCTTAGAAGCACTATATATAAAAGAGACAAACCCTACATTAAATCAACAATCCGAAGACCTACAAGTATTACCAAGCGCGCGAAGACCCAGCTTGGATAGCAGCCCAGCAAAGCCCGCGACAGCAGTCAGCCAATCAGAGACCAGGAAGCGCAGCGGGGTGACAAGCCTACCGGTATAAATACACCCCCGCAATCAGCTTGAGCCATTCTCTCCGACACCCTCAATACGGAAAGACCTTCGCTACTGAAGAAGGGTCAAGGACCCGAAATCGCAATCTAGCGAAAATGACTAGCTTCGGCGAAGTCATACAGCCAATTAAAAAAGAATATAAGACAATCATAAGATATAAGGAGAATATCGTAAGAAAAATAATAAATGCTCAACTAGCTATCACATTCAATGAGATATGTAATAGAGAAAGACTCCTGCCCATATACACCCTTAATATATATATATATATATATATATATATATATATATATATATATATATATATATATATATATATATATATATATATATATATATATATATATATATATATATATATATATATATATATATATATATATATATACAAACACACACACACACACACACACACACCTATAACCTGCACAGGAAGTCAGTTTGCCTGGGTGGTAGGTGAACTGATTAATCACATTTTTTGATTCATGACTAAGACTGAGTTCACACCGTTTTACACAGTCATGAGATAGTCTCTGACAACGCCACTATCTTGCAATAGTGGTGTCATTGTGAGTGGTTTTCATGACGGTTTTTATTGATTTGTGACCTGTTGGTGACATGTCTGCAACCTTCTGGGTTTGTCGCAGGGGGTCACAATTTGTTGGTGAAACATCAGCAACTCTTCAGCTTTGACAAAGTATCACTGACAAAGTATCACTGGCTTCCCTTCATCATAATTCAGCTGTTTCCTCTTCCTCATTAGTTACCATGGCCAACAGAATGCTTTATTGCAATGTCATTTGGCTCAACAGCAACACAGTCCATTGTGAAGTGCATCTCTAGTCCATGGTGGATGCTGGGGAGATGTTATGGGGGTTCTGCCGCTACTGATGGACTGTGATGCCCCTGTCACACATTCAAGATTCTTGTCATGGCAGCACCAAGAATAGTCATCATAGCTGTCATGATGCAGTTTTGTGGTCAGTTATGACAAGTCTTGATAGTAATAAATCATTATGATGCTGTCCTGAATTTTTTGTGTATGCTTCAAAAACTGTGGAACTTCATGACTATTCAACGCATCATAGCACTCTCGTAATGCTGTTGTAACATTGTTGTGACAGTTGTAGGTCTGTCGTGATGCAATCATAGGTCCAGTGTGACGCAATCATGATAAAAAATACTTACAACACTGTCACAACTGAGCTATGACTATCATGACTGCATCATGACAGAGCTAATAATTCTGATAGTTGAATGTTCAGAATATTGCATGATGATGGACCTAAAAAATGCACCACATACACTATGTAGACGACACATGCATCAAAACAGACCTACAAATGCATCATGACAGCGTTGTGACAAAGCTAATAGTCATGGTCTTGTAACAGTCTTGTTCTCAGTGATCAGTTCCTGCAATGGGTGCTCCCACTGACCATACCATGCTCTGGCTATTCAGGGGTGCACTCACAAAGATCTCTTCCTTCGTTACTTCTTTTTGGTCACCTTATCTTTTTTTAGCAGGTAAGCTCTGTATTTCACTAGCAGTGTCTGGGTGGGTATGGATGGTCTGCAACCTCAGCTCACGCAGTAGCACCAACTTCTACACACCGTTGTCCATCAGCAAAGTACCACCGACATCCATTGCATAGATGTGGGAGTGCAGCAGAATGCGACTCATGCAGGTACGCATACAACTATGGGCTGTGATGGCCATCCCACCTGTAGCTGCCTGAAGGCAGCTAAAGGATTTTAGACCCACACAGTGACATGAATTATTTTCTAAAGGAGGCCTGTCACCAAGCAACACCTGCATCTGTACTGTAGTACTCCAATCTTATGTTATTTAGCATGCATATTTGTTTGTTTTTCCATTGTTACTTCCATAACTGTCATCACCATTGTTGGTGGTAACACTCCTCCTGTAGGGTTATGCCTGAAACTTTAAGTAGACTCCAACTCCTCCTTCAAGGAAGCAGAGTTTCGTAACAGGTTGGACCAAACCCAAATCCTTTGTTTCCACTTTAGCCTTCCTCACCAAACCATCAGCACTCGGTATTGTTTCTTCCAAGTCCCAGAGGATCCCTTGGGCCCTTTCTGTTGGCAATTTGTCGCCCTTTAATATGACTTCTCACATGCCAGTTGCCCTCTCTGGCTTTGGGACAGTCTCAAGGACATCTTTCTTATTACGAACCCACTTTGTCAAACGGAATCCACCCTTGTCCAATAGTTGCTGCAGATGGTGTGTCTTCCCTGTAGCTCTGCTCAAAGAAGGGACAGAGAGTAGTAAATCATCGACATAGAAGCTGTGTCTGGCCTTTCTGGCTTATTCTTTGAAGTGTGGTCCATGGTCATCAAGGGTCCATTGTAGGGTGTATCCACTCCAGGAAAGATCGGACCACTACAATACAGACACAGGTGTTGCTTGGTGACAGGACTCCTTAAGATCCCAAACACGCGAGTTCCACATCTGTATTACGAGGGGTCGATTGCCCTAATTAGCATAATCCACAATCAGTGATGCATTATGTTGACACAGTATTTAATGGTTAGTAGTGCTATGCATGTCCTATGTTTATTATGTATGTCTTCAGGTTTGACTGAATGCAATAAACGGTTTGCGTAACTATATGGATCTAAAATCCTTTAGCTGCCTTCGGGCTGCTAAACCATCCCTTTATATATATATATATATATATATATATATATATATATATATATATATATATATATATATATATATATATATATATATATATATATATATATATATATATATATATATATATATATATATATATATATATATATATATATATATATCCCGCAGTTGGCCAGGTGAGTAGAATTGTGGTGCTATCATGACATTGTCTTGACACTGTCATGAGTCTGTCATGACTCTGTCATGACTTTGTCGTGCTCATTGTAACTTTGTTGTAATGGCAAAAATTACCGTTAAGTTTTGAAATTCTGCAAACTGTGACGTTGTCATAGTGCTGTCATGATGTGACAGTCATAGGCCTGTCATGATGTCATGATGCTGTCTTGATGGACCAATAATCATAACCAAACGTCACAACTGCACCAGAAGTGCTATTCTTGGTGCTGTTGTTACAAGAATCTTAAATGTAGGATGGGAGCTTGATGCAACCACAAGCAGACAATATATATATATATATATATATATATATATATATATATATATATATATATATATATATATATATATATATATATATATATATATATATATATATATATATATATATATATATATATATATATATATATATATATATATATATATATATATATATATATATATATATATATATATATATATATATATATATATATATATATATATATATATATATATATATATATATATATATATATATATATATATATATATATATATATATATATATATATATATATATATATATATATATATATATATATATATATATATATATATATATATATATATATATATATATATATATATATATATATATATATATATATATATAATTACTCCCAGTGAGGTCTAAAGCACTGTTCAGGGGGTGCTGTGAACTTATCATTAAACCCAGCTGTGACCTCACTGAACGTTTCCCTTTGTGTCTCACAACACAAGGGGGCATTCACAGCCTGCCCTCTAAAGACAACTCTCTTCCTCCACACAAAACTACAAGCACCTAATAACACACACACCCTTCACTCAAAAATTTTAAAATCATCATGGCGACTCCTACACCAGCCTCGGAGTCCCCATCTGGGAAGGGGACCATAAATGTCCCCAGGTCGGACCGCCTTTCTGTTGATGACCCTAAGTGTCTTGACACCCACCTCAACTTTTTCTTCATTAACTTCTGCAACATTCGTGGTCTAAGATCTAATTTTCAATCTGTAGAACAACTCTTCTCCTCTTCTAAACCTCATCTTCTTTTCCTCACTGAAACTCAGGTGTCTGAGGCAACTGACAGTAGCCCCTTTTCTGTTCCCTCCTACTTTCTCTATCCTCATTTTCAATCCAAAGCTGGATGCTGCGCTTATGTGTGCAATGACCTAACCTGCTCTCGTGCCCACGCTCTTGAATCTTCCGAGTTTTCCACCATCTGGCTACGACTACAGAGTCACTCTCATACTAAATTTATCTGTGCTGTATACCTCTCACCTAACTCCTCTGATTATAAAAAATTCTTTGACTATTTAACTTCCAAAGTGGAGCACATTCTGACCCTCTTCCCTTTCGCAGAGATCTCCATTCTTGGAGACTTCAATGTTCACCACCAGCTTTGGCTTTCCTCTCCCTTCACTGACCATCCTGGTGAACTAACCTACAACTTTGCTATCCTCCATGACCTAAGAGCAATTGGTGCAACACCCTACTCGTATTCCTGACCTTCTTGGAGATACGCCCAACATTCTTGACCTTTTCCTGACCTCTAATCCTTCTGCTTATGCTGTCACCCTTTCTTTTCCGTTGGGCTCCTCCGATCACAATCTCATATCTTTATCTTGTCCTATTGCTCCAATCCCTCCTCAGGATCCCCATAAGCGAAGGTGCCTCTGGCGTTTTGCCTCTGCTAGTTGGTGGGACCTGAGGAGGTATTTTGCTGATTTTCCTTGGAATGACTACTGCTTCCGTGTCAGAGACCCATCTTTGTGTGCTGAACGCATAACAGAGGTGATAGTGTCTGGCACGGAGGCATACATTCCTCACTCTTTTTCTCATCCTAAACCTTCTAAACCTTGGTTTAACACAGCTTGTTCTCGTGCTATACATGATAGAGAGGTGGCCCACGAAAGGTACTTAAGCCTTCCATCACCAGAATCTCGTGCACTTTATATTTCTGCCCGGAACCATGCCAAGTCTGTTCTCCAACTAGCCAAAAACTCCTTCATTAACAGAAAATGGCAAAACCTTTCAAGATCTAACTCCCCTCGTGATTTCTGGCATCTAGCCAAAAATATCTCCAATAACTTTGCTTCTTCTTTCCCTCCTCTATTTCAACCAGATGGCACCATTGCTATCACATCTATTTCTAAAGCTGAACTCTTCACTCAAACCTTTGCTAAAAACTCTACCTTGGATGATTCTGGGCTTGTTCCTCCCTCTCCTCCACCCTCTGACTACTTCATGCCACATATTAAAATTCTTCGCAATCATGCTTTCCATGCCCTCACTGGCCTAAACCCTTGGAAGGCTTATGGACCTGATGGGGTCCCTCCTATTGTTCTCCAAAACTGTGCCTCCGTGCTTGCACCTTGCCCAGTCAAACTGTTTCAGCTCTGTCTGTCAACATCTACCTTTCCTTCTTGCTGGAAGTTTGCCTACATTCAACCTGTTCCTAAAAAGGGTGACCGTTCTAATCCCTCAAACTACCGTCCTATTGCTTTAATTTCCTGCCTATCTAAAGTTTTTGAATCTATCCTCAACAGGAAGATTCTTAAACATCTATCACTTCACAACCTTCTATCTGATCGCCAGTATGGGTTCCGTCAAGGCCGCTCTACTGGTGATCTTCTGGCTTTCCTTACTGAGTCTTGGTCATCCTCTTTTAGAGATTTTGGTGAAACTTTTGCTGTTGCCTTGGACATATCAAAAGCTTTTGATAGAGTCTGGCACAAAGCTTTGATTTCCAAACTACCCTCCTACGGTTTCTATCCTTCTCTCTGTAACTTCATCTCAAGTTTCTTTTTTGACCGTTCTATTGCTGCTGTGGTAGACGGTCACTGTTCTCCTAAATCTATTAACAGTGGTGTTCCTCAGGGTTCTGTCCTGTCACCCACTCTCTTCTTATTATTCATTAATGATCTTCTAAACCAAACTTCTTGTCCTATCCACTCCTACGCTGATGGTACCACCCTGCACTTTTCCACGTCTTTTCATACACGTCCAACCCTTCAGGAGGTAAACATATCACGCAGGGAAGCCACAGAATGCTTGACTTCTGATCTTTCTAAAATTTCTGATTGGGACAGAGCAAACTTGATATTGTTCATTGCCTCAAAAACTCAATTCCTCCATCTATCAACTCGACACAACCTTCCAGACAACTATCCCCTCTTCTTCAATGACACTCAACTGTCCCTCCTCTTCTACACTGAACATCCTCGGTCTGTCCTTTACTTATAATCTGAACTGGAAACTTCACATCTCATCTCTAGCTAAAACAGCTTCTATGAAGTTATGCGCTCAGAGACGTCTCCACCAGTTTTTCTCACCCCCCCAGCTGCTAACTCTGTACAAGGGCCTTATTCGTCCATGTATGGAGTATGCTTCACATGTCTGGGGGGGGGTTTCCACTCATACTGCTCTTCTAGACAGGGTGGAATCAAAAGCTTTTTCTCTCATCGACTCCTCTCCTCTAACTGACTGTCTTCAGCCTCTCTCTCACTGCCGCAATGTTGCATATCTAACTGTCTTTTACCGCTATTTTCATGCTAACTGCTCTTCTGATCTTGCTAACTGCATGCCTCCCCTCCTTCCGCGGCCTCGCTGCACAAGACTTTCTTTCTCTCACCCCTATTCTGTCCACCTCTCTAATGCAAGAGTCAACCAGTATTCTCAGTCATTCATCCCTTTCTCTGGTAAACTGTAGAACTCCCTGCCTGCTTCTGTATTTCCACCTTCCTATGACTTGAGTTCCTTCAAGAGGGAGGTTTCAAGACACTTATTCATCAATTTTTGACCACTGCTTTGACCCTTTTATGGGACTGGCATTTCAGTGGGCAAATTTTTTTATTGGATTTTTGTTGCCCTTGGCCAGTGTCCTTCCTACATAAAAAAAAAAAAAAAAAAAAAAAAAATATATATATATATATATATATATATATATATATATATATATATATATATATATATATATATATATATATATATATATATATATATATATATATATATATATATATATAGGCCAGCTGAGCACATTTGATGCTCAACTGGGATATTGTGGTCAAGGTTTTGCTTGACAGTGAATCGACACAGAATCGACATATATACACATTTCACATTATATGCGGCGGCACTGACGGTTTGGGAATTGGGACCCTGTTAGAGACTCATCGCTTCTATGCACTGTTTCGAAGCCGTTCTGTTTGAACGAAACAACACAGATAGGTAGAACACAGAGAGGTTTCTGGAACTATGCCAGAGTAGTTTCTTTATATTGTACTTTACAAGAAGGAAAATATAAAAGGATGACAAAAAAAAAAAGGACCTCCAAATGAATACTTGTAAGACAGAAAACAGAAAATTTTTATAGTTGACCGAAATCAACTTAGAATAGCTTCCACAATAGAAGGGTTGTAATTTACCAGGCCATTTTCATCGAAGGAGTGAGGACTTTTCTTTATTCTGGTTAGAAACAGCACAAAGTGTAAAAGCAAGCAGAAAGTCACGTGTATCCTGATCGCAAAAAAAATAAAAATAAATAAATAAATAAATAATAATAAATAAATAAATAAATAAACACGTACAAATGATGAAACAGCTTTCCGACCAATATTTCTTATGAAATCAGCATATCATCTTTTCATGGCGGTTGTCATTGGCTAGAGCTGCCTTTGACATGAAGTTTAAACCTGCCTTTTTCTCTTTCCCTCACATCCCCTCTTTCCTGACCAGGGCCTGAAGGCTGCCTTGGGAGGGGGAAGGCAGGGCAGCCTGGGTCTGAAGGCTGCCTAGAGAGCAAGAAGGGAGGGCAGCCCGGGCCTGAAGGCTGCCTAGGGGACGGGGGAGGGAGGGCAGCCCGGGCCTGAAGTCTGCCTAGGGAATGGGTGAGGGAGGGCAGCCCTGGCCTGAAGACTGCCCAGGAAACGGGAAGGTGGGGGAGAGGACAGCATTGGCCTGAAATATATATATATATATATATATATATATATATATATATATATATATATATATATATATATATATATATATATATATATATATATATATATATATATATATATATATATATATATATATATATATATATATATATATATATATATATATATATAAATGAAGACGTTACATTTTTATATGGAGAAATAAAAGCTGAGACGCCGGTGGCCGTAATACCTTATACTCGTAAAAAGGGTTCCATCACTAGCACGAGAAAGCTAATCTTTCACCATAAATAGGTTCGTTAACAGCACTCAGTTTGTGTCACTTGGATGGAAGGTAGGTGTTGGGACAGGTGTGCTGCTTACACGATACCTTTGCATTCAAAGCAATGGTGGTATCCATGTAGATGGTTAGTGCTCTCTTCCATAAGCTTCTGTTTATGCTTACTAATGACATCATTTGAATATTTCAGAGTAAACACCTCAAAAGACACATAACAAAATGTAAAAAGAAATTCCTTAAGTGATGTTTTTTTTATTTTGTTTGTAGCCATAGCAGCTGTGTACTCAGCGTAAAGAGGACTACACAACTACTATAGCTACAGAGAAACTGAAAAGAAACAATAGCACTAATTCTCTTACACGCTTGAGTCCAGCGTGTTGTAGTATGCTCGTGTATTTAAAAACCTTGGAAACCACTTACTCACTGCACTTGAGCCATGGCGAGCCAGCAAGTAGCAGTACTTATCCTTCTGCTGGTGAAGGTGAGTCACGGTGCAGGACACAAGACCTGTAGCACTCTTCCCTTTGTTCACAATACAAGACCATTAAAGGGAAGGTGCTACTAGACTCTATGAATACGAAGGTAAGCGTTGGGCTGGTAGCGCCATCCAGTCCCAGGCCTCGTCATACAGACAGAGCAGGGTGTCTAGTTCTTTTCTTTGCCTTGATTTCGCCAGTCATTGCTGTCTAGTACACATTTAAGACTTGACGCGCCTCAGAGCGACCAGTCATTTCAGGTAAACCCCGAAGCCGGGGATTCCCATCGTGGTCAGACAAGCTGCTATATAGTCCATCCAGATTACTGTAACTTAGTACTCAGGCGTTGGCTGCACCTGCCCCACATTGTTGTCCCGTTCACACTCGACAGGCCCATGGCGATCTCTCTTTCTTGCTCATATTATCATCCTATTCCTTAATTTCTCTAAAATCACAATATTTTATATACGACAGCATGACTTATTGAATGGTTTTCGATTTGAAGATGGAAGAACGACTCTGTATGTCCTCCGATATACGTACTTGGCAACGCGACGATGCTGCTCCAGTGTCCTTGACATGTGATTCCCCAGAGGCCTTGGCCAGCTGGTCTGCCGCGGTCAAGTAATTCTTTCTTGGTTACTCCTTCGCCATGGAAAGTTCTCCAGTTTTCTGCTCTCGTGTTCTGCACAGCCAAACAATTTACAATGTAAATAGATGTTTTATGGAAGAAAATGTCAATAGAGGATCTTCATTGCTGCCCTCATAAGAATTCCCTCGGACAGCCAAACCCACCAACGTCAGCACCACAGTGAAGAGGATTTGTTGCAAAATCAACAAAGCCTACAATGCAGAATCTGGACCAGAAGACCAACTTTCTATTCACCAAAGAAAAGAATTCGCCGTGTCCCTGTTACGGATTCGGATGACTTTTGAGAAGAACCGTCTTGGTCTTCTACACGAGGAAAGACATCCCAACTTTATATAAAATGAAGGAAGAACTGATAAAAAAAAATCCTTCGCTGGTTACATCGAGTCCCTTTGCAAGGTGATGCTACAAATAGGAGAGAGAGAGAGAGAGAGAGAGAGAGAGAGAGAGAGAGAGAGAGAGAGAGAGAGAGAGAGAGAGAGAGAGAAGGGGTGAGGAGCAGGACAAGGCCCGGGGGATTAAGGTGACAACAGCGCCGTCAGGTATAGTCAACGCCCGGAATTCCAAGCTAGTCTGGAACTACTATAATTAAGCTACAGCGCTCCCGCCACACGGTTCACATCGACAAAGAAACTATCTTTAATGTTAAACTACATCAGTAACTCTTATCTTTCTGGGCATATGAAACCTATAGTAGATCCTTAAGCCAGTGTTGATGGTTACTATCATACATCAAAGGAAGGATGCAGCAAGGCGCCCGTTTTGATCTTTGGGTATTACCGCCTCTCGTATTCTTGTATCATTGAATTTCCTTTGTTCATATAAGCATTTTGTCCCTAGTTTTCTGAACTCGTACCATCAGTTTCTCGTGTAATGAATGCTCGTATAATGGGACCTGCCTGTGTGTGTGTGTGTGTGTGTGTGTGTGTGTGGCATGGCAGCAGACAAAGAACCATTTACAGTTGATGATTTGAAGGTGGAATGGTGCGATGTGCATTTGTACCTGGGATTCTCTTTTACATCCGACAGATCAGTTTTTTCAGCTGATTCCGAGGAGAAAACGAAAGATGTTAATAAGTTTATATTTTTGTAAAGAAAACAATGATTTGCCCATCTTGGAAAAAAGACGTGTTTGATGAATGCCTCATGTATGGCCGCGAATCGTGGTTGAATGCCGATTTACAATAGGTCCTCTTATTAAAGTGTACAGCTGGGCTTTGAAAAGTCTCCTTGATGTCAGAAGAACCCTGTGCGACAATATTTGTCACATAGAATCGAGATATTCCCCATTAAAACCCATTGTTAAAAGAAGACAAAGGAATTTTTTGAAAAATAAATGGGAAGAAAGGAAGATGAGTGATGATCCATTTTCCTTTGCAGTCAAGACATTACTTAATACAAGAGTAAATCCCAGGCAATACTTGACTAGCTTGTTGCATGACGATCTCGATGACATCCAAGTGAGTGGGATGGGACGAACTAAAAAATCACGTATTAAATTCAGCATCAACAATAAGAGTAAATTATAGAATTAAAATGAATCCAGCTCTGGCAGTACATCCCATATATGCAACCAAACATAATGTAAATGAACTACACAATTGCATTTACTTGTTTTCGTGCATCGGCGCTCTCTGGCAGCGGAGGTGGGCAGGTGAAGTAGGAGGGGGCGTGGTCACCATCCCCTGGCAGAGAGGGTGTGTGCTTGCTGGGACGTACAGTATATACACTAATCTAAGCGCACATACATACACACATACATACATACATTCTTATATACATACACAGAAACAACTAAAGTAATGCACACACACACACACACACACACACAGGACCACAAGCAAACAAACAGACAAACGAACAAACACGTTGATGAAGTTCTGATTTGCACACGCAGATTGGATTACAAACACACACACACACACACAGGTAAAAAAAAAAAAATACAAGGTAAATTAAACGAAAAAATAGACACACACACACACACACACACACACACACACACACACACAAAGTGGTAGTTTAAGGGTTAAACACCAATTATACAGCTTTGTGACTAGTCTCCAATCGGTGCCACACATACATGCACACACAAACACACACACAGACGCACACACACACACACACACACACACACACACACACACAAGGCAGTTAAGTTTGTGGGAGTGTAGCGTTAACACCACACCGTACCATACCACATCATACCACACCAACACCACCACTACCGCCACACACCACCACACCACACCACTACCAGACACCATCACACACCACCACTCCACACCACACCACATCACCATCACACCACATCACCACCACCACCACACATCATACCAAACCACACGACACCACACCACACCACCACACCATGGTATCCTTGGCACCCCGACCTGCCCAGCCCCGCCGAGCCCAGCCATGGCCATCCGACCCCCGCCCTGTCCGCCACGTTAAGGTAACAATTTCCTGTCACATATTTAGCGTAATTTCAAGGGTTTTGCAGGTGTTTCCAGGTGATTTAAAGGCTCGCTGTGTAGGAGGCGGAGGTGGAGGGGAGAGAAGGAGTATGAGGGGGGAGGGGAGCGGAGGAAGAGGTACTGAGAAGTGCAAAAAACTATTTTGGCTCTGCATCATCACTTTATTTTATTCTGTTAGTGGAGTTTGCATTGTTTTGAAAATGTTTTTATATTCCAGATATTTATTGAAGTATATGGCAATTCAAAATATATAAAGCATTGCAGTCTAGTTCTGTTTTTTAGTGGGATCAATCTCAAAATGAATTACGTACGTACATAAAAGCGTGACGTCATCAGGGACGTCATCAAGCTACTGAGATCCGGGACTTGCCTCCATTCCAGCTTCTCTCCGTCAATATTCAGTGTGTTGGTGGAAGTATATGGCAGTTCAGAATATACAGTGCAGTCCAGTGTGGGCGTTTTTTTTTTTTCTCACGAGTTCCAAAATGAATTGCCATACGTAAAAATAATGCCCGAGACGGACATGTTTCCTGCCTCCCTTCCTGCCTGTACATCAGTATTTAGTTAAACCTTCGTGTGTTTCCAGACTCAAACGTGCAGGAAAGCCAGAATTAACCACAAAAATAGACAAATTAACCCCAAATATCTCAAATAAAGCTTAAATAAAGTGCATATTGCAGCCCCGTTCAGAGCGCTCACCGTGAAAATATCAGAACCCAGATGGAAGCCTTCCCTCCTCCTTGTCCGCTCTGTTCCTCAATATTTCCCTCAATTACCAGTGTTTTCCAGGTATTTTCAGGTGCTCTACATAATAAGATGTGTAGACTGTTGTAGCAGTAGTAGCAGGTTAAAAAGAAGAAATGAGGAATGGAGGGAGAGGAGAAGAAAGAGAAGGAGAAAATGAGGAATGGAGAAGGAGGATGAGAAATGGATGAGAAGAGGGTTTCTCTCTCTCTCTCTCTCTCTCTCTCTCTCTCTCTCTCTCTCTGGATGACTTAAGTGTGGGCATGTGTACGTACAAACAGAGGAACATATTATAAAGTATTGTTCATTAACACAGCATATACGAGATACTTATCGGCATTCAGCCATCGAAGATTTATTTTGTGCAGAAGACGGTAACTCGGTAACTCGTATGTAAAGTTATCTGGGAGGTTTTACAAGGCTACAAGTGTAATTCGGACAGTGATGTACTAAACTCGGTTACTATCTGATGTGTCGGTAATGTTTCCCTTAATTACATTTCTTCACTTAAAAGTAGTCGGATTTATTTCATAGCGTGGTATTATGTTGTAGTGTCTTTCATTGCACTGATGAATTGGGGATAGGCATGTTTTTTTTTTCTTTTCTTTTCTTTTCTAGCACTTTCAGTGTTTACTTTTTATTTCGTGCTTACATTTTAATTGTCATTTAGATTTACATTGTGGTGTTTACTTTGTATTTCGTGTTTACTTTTTAATGGTCACTTAGATTGACATTATAGTGTCTGCTTTTTATTTCGTGTTTACGTTTTAATGGTCACTTAGATTTACACTGTAGTTTTTATTTTTATTTTGTCTTTACGTTTTAATGGTCATCTAGATTTACATTGTAGTGTAGTGTTTACTTTTTATTTCGTGTTTTATGTTTACTTTTATATGTTGTTTCAGTTTTAATGGTCATATAGATAAACATTTTCAGCGGTTATCTTCCATTTCGTATTTATTTCTTAATGACAACTTTGATTAACATGTTAAATGAGTTTTGTGATGGACCAGCAACATAATTCTTCATGTCACCATTAGACGTTTTAATATTGTACCTTTTCGTATATTGTGTTGTAGTCAATAAAGTAATAATAATAATAATAATAATAATAATAATAATAATAATAATAATAATAATGATGATGATGATGATGATGATGATGATGATGATGATGATGTGTGTGTGTGTGTGTGTGTGTGTCTGTTTAAATGTTTCTTTTTTTTTTTCTTCAGGATCTCGGTGCCCCTTTAAGAACCACAATACTCAAGTGAACTAAAACATGTAATCTTAACCAACTTCCAGAAACCGCTGAGGTTTTGATTTCGTGCCTCAGCTTTTTTTTTTTTTTTTCATATTCATCATGCAAAAATATTTTTACTGAATTCAGCTGCCGCCGCTCAGAGTATCGTGAAGATGAATGCTATGAAGCAGAAGGATATGTGTGAAATCTTATCCAATCCTAAAGCTACATAACTTTTTTTGAACAAACGAATGAGTCACAAGTTAACATCTCTAAAGTTTTAGGCATTATACAGTTGTCTGTCAATATTCCTGATTGCTATTTTAAGGATTTTTCTGTCTGTTAGGTGGTGTGCGGCGGCGTGGTGGGTGGGACCGAGAGGGAAGAGACATTGTTAGAGTGTGGAGACACTCTCACTCTCGACTTTACCAATAACTGGCCGGAGGTCCACTGTTCTTCACCATGCTCTGATATACACGTGAGTTTTGCCAGAGAAAAGAGCCCAACGCCCATTAAAGCAGTAAGATATCTTCGGTTGACTTGCTTGATGGAACACTCCTCTTTGACTATGCCAACAGACGTGGACCGTCGGGCCGGTGTTCAGGCGCGAGGCTCGTCTGGTGCAGTATGGTTTGATGGTGAGACAGGAGTACGGCAAGGACGGCGTGGTGACTTGCTCCCTTGTCGATGACATAATAGGTCAGTCTTGGGTAAAAACAACCTCCTATATTGAAGAATATTAAATAGATAAATAAACTATTCTAAGACTTGGTCTTGCTCGCAAAAAAATAAATAAATAAATAAATAAAAATAAATAAATAAATAAATAAAAAAAATACTATTAACTTTAATAAACATTGGTAGCATGTAGTACTCTGCAGTGAATCATGCATTTAATGGTTAACAAACTTTTCATGGTAATGATGAAAGTGCAGGCAGTGAAAGCACAACATGTAATGTTGTACTGATTGGTGGAGCTAAATACTTACCCAAGTTGATGCATACTTCTTATTAATAGCACTTATTTAAGTAAAACTATCACTCTTTAAAGAATTATGTAGCACAGGGGTTCCCAACCTCATCTAAGTTCATGCTCCCCAGGAACTTTCGAGAAATTCATGTACCTTGAGGTCTAGGGAGATCATTAAAAAAAAAAGTAATAATAATAATATTTCACGTTTTTCTCTATTTTTAAGACTAAAAATATTTAAATAAAAGTATTAGGTCTCTATTTTCAACATAGAAAATAACTATTCGACCCTATATAATTGTTTTATAGGTGCTAAATGTAAAATGAGAAGAAATGCAACATTTCAGAACCGTGTTCAGATCCAAGTTGCGTCGAAGTGTAATATAATTATTATATTAGTACTTTCCGCGGCTACTGTACTAATATGATACATACGTATATTTGTAATACTTCAATCTAAATTTAAATCAATTTCTTATAATATAATACGTAATTTCCTTCCTAAAACATCTTTTCATACTGTACACACTTATACGCACTGGCCATGTCATGTTCACCCCCATGTACCCTATTATTTCCAGGTACCCTTTGAAAAAAAAAAGTATGCACCCTGGAGTGCACCATGCAGCCAAGTTGACTACCACTAATGAAACACATCACTGCGAAGAAATTAATTGACAGGCATAATAAAGTGACAGGAGGACGACGAGGAACTAGTGTATCCACAGGTGTGGAGCACGTGGGAGCAGGATGCACCCAGGAGAGAAGCACGTGGATGTATGGTGACTCTGGATTTCAGCCTCGCAACTTGCCTGCGATAGGGCGTTATATCTGTGTCTCAGCGTGTACTTGTGAATTCGTGCGTCTTTGATCGCACAACACCACTGACCATCACTGTTCTAGTTTGTTCGAAGAAGGGACAGGATTGAGAGTTCTTGATTTAATAATAGAGAGAATGTACACACTTGATATGAAACGAGACACAGATGATACAGGCGTGACGAATGATTGTTCTCTCTCTGAAGTCATATGAACTTCTGCATGTGATGATGACTGAGCAGCATCTCTCAAGACTGACTGTGACTGAGCTGAACTGAGTGAGAGACCAAGACGGACTGCTCATGACTGACTCTCGGACGGGAACTGACTGCTAGCTACCATGCGAGCTATATTTATCTGAGCTAAGTGGATCACGACTTAGGTTTTGGGGTGAAATGCTAGGAATGAAAAGGCCAGGAAATGAGGTGAAAGGGCCAGTGGGAGAGATCGTTATTTTAGCCAATGAGCAGGAAGGAAAGACGCAAAAGCGAAGGCAGATGTTTTCCCTAAGGACTGGAAGTGGGTGTAAAATCTCTTGAGACGCAGAGAAGGAGGAAAAGGATGAAAAATAGAATAGACTGGCTGGCCATGGGCACACATGGGATGAATATATGAACACATAGCATGTGGGATGGATGTATGAAATGATGTATATATATATATATATATATATATATATATATATATATATATATATATATATATATATATATATATATATATATATATATATATATATATATATATATATGTAATTGTTAAGACTGATACACTAGTGCAGAATCATCCAATAATAAGTTGTCAGCAGAGGTCCGAGCGCCTTAGACATAGAGATGACAATGGATAAAATAAAAGGAAGAAATTATAACAAGATAAACTTTTGGAGATTTGGCTAGGTGCCGGAAGTCACGAGATCTAGTAATATTTTTAGATGTACTGATGCAGGAGTTTTAGGCAAATTAAATGACATATTTGGTATTACGAATTCCAGGCTGAAATATAATGTTTCAGGATATGGAAGGCGACTGCTCTTCTGGTATCAACCCTAAGTATCTTGACACTTCTTTTTTCATTAACATCTGCAACATTCGCGGTCTTAGATCTAATTTTCAGTCTGTAGTAGTAGAACACCACCTCTCCTCTACTAAACCTAATCTTCTTTTCCTCACTGAAACACAGGTATCTGAGGCAACTGACAGTAGCCCCTTTTCTGTTCCCTCCTACTCTCTCTATCCTCATTTTCAATCCAAAGCTGGATGTTGTGTTTATGTGTGCAACGATTTAACCTTCTCTTGTGCCCACCAACTGGCCACGACTACAGAGTCACTCTCAAACTAAATTTACCTGTGCTGTGTACCTCTCACCTAATTCCTCTGATTATAAGAAACTCTTTGACTATTTAACTTCCAAAGCGGAGCACATTCTGACTCTTGCAGAGATCTCCGTTCTTGGAGACTTCAATGTTCAACACCAGCTTTGGCTTTCCTTTCCCTTCACTGACCATCCTCGTGAACTAGCCTTCAACTTTGCTATCCTCCACGACCTGGAGCAATTGGTGCAACACCCTACTCGTATTCCTGACCACCTTAGAGATATGCCCAACATTCTTGACCTCTTCCTAACCCCTAATTCTTCTGCGTATGCTGTTACCCTCTCTTCTCCGTTGGATTCCTTTAATCACAATCTCATATCTGTATCTTGTCCTATCGCTCCAATCCTTCCTCAGCATCCCCCTAAGTGGAGGTGTCTCTGGCATTTTGCCTCTGTTAGTTGGGAGGACCTGAGGAGGTATTTTGCCGATTTTCCTTGGAATGACTACTGCTTCCGTGTCAGAGACCCATTTCTGTTTGCCGAGCGCATAACAGAGGTGACAGTGTCTGGCATGAAGGCGTACATTCCTCACTCTTTTTCTCGACCTAAACCTTGGTTTAACATAGCCTGTTCTCTTCTATACATGATAGAGAGGTGGCCCACAAGAAGTGGGCCTTCACCAGAATCTCATGCAGTTTATATTTCTGCCCGGAACTATGCCAAGTCTGTTCTCCAATTAGCCAAAAACTCCTTCATTAATAGAAAGTGTCAAAATCTTTCAAGTTCTAACTCTCCTCGTGACTTCCGGCACCTAGCCAAAAAACATCTCCAATAACTTTACTTCTTCTTTCCCTCCTTTCTTTCAACCAAATAGCACCACTACTATCACATCTATCTCTAAAGCTGAACTCTTCGCTCAAACCTTTGCTAAAAACTCTACCTTGGACGATTCAGGGCTTGTTCCTCCCTCTCCTCCACGCTCTGACTACTTCATGCTACCTATTAAAATTCTTTGCAATGATGTTTTCCATCCGCTTGTTGGCCTAAACCCTTGGAAGGCTTATGAACCTGATAGGGTCTCTCCTATTGTTCTCCGAAACTGATCCACCATGATTGCACCTTGCATAGTCAAACTCTTTCAACTCTATCTGTCAACATCTACCTTTCCTTCTTGCTGGAAGTTTGCCTACATTCAGCCTGTTCTTACAAAAGGGTGACCGCTCTAATCCCTCAAACTACCGTCCTATTGTTTTAATTTCCTGCCTATCTAAAGTTTCCTAATCTATCCTCAACAGGAAGATTCTTGAACATCTATCACTTCACAATCTTCTATCTGATCGCCGGTATGGGTTCCGCCGAGGCTGCTCCACTGGTGATCTTCTGGCTTTCCTTACTTAGTCATCCTCTTTTAGAGATCTTGGTAAAACTTTTGTTGTTGCTTTAGACATATCAAAAGCTTTTCATAGAGTCTAGCACAAAGTTTTGATTTCCAAACTACCCTCCTACAGCTTCTATCCTTCTCTCTGTAACTTCATCTTAAGTTTCTTTTCTGACCATTCTATTGCTGCTGTGATAGACGGTCACTGTTCTTTTCCTAAATCTATTAATAGTGGTGTTCCTCAGGGTTCTGTCATGTCACCCACTCTCTTCCTATTATTCATCAATGATCTTCTAAACCAAACTTCTTGCCCTATCCACTCCTACGCTGATGATACCACCCTGCACTTTTCCACGTTTTTCCTAGTAAACAGTTCACGTAGGGAAGCCACAGAACGCCTGACCTCTGATCTCTTAAATGTCTGATTGGGGCAGAGTAAACTTGTTATTGTTCAATGCCTCAAAAAAATTCCTCCATCTATCAACTCGACACAACCTTCCAGACAACTATCCCCTCTTCTTCAGTGACACTCAATTGCCCCCCTTTTCTACAATGAACATCCTCGGTCTGTCCTTTTCTTATAATCTAAACTGAAAACTTCACATCTCATCTCTATCAAAAACAGCTTCTATGAAGTTAGGCGTTCTCAGACGTCTCCGCCAGTTTTCTCACCCCCCAGCTGCTAACTCTGTGCAAGGGGCTTATTTGTCCATGTCTGGAGTATGCTTCACATATCTGGGGGGGTTCCACTTATACCACTCTTTTAGACAGGGTGGAATCAAAAGCTTTTCATCTTATCGACTCCTCTCCTGTAACTTACTGTCTTCAGCCTCTCTCTCTCATCATCGCAATGTTGCTTTTCCTGCTATATTCTGCCGCTATTTTCATGACAACTGCTCTTCTGATCTTGTTAACTGCATGCCTCCCTTCCTCCCACAGCCTCGCTGCACTAGACTTCTTTCTCTCACTCTTATCCTGTCCACCTCTTTAATGCAGGAGTTAACTAGTATTATCAGTCATTCATCCCTTTTTCTGGTAAACTCTGGAACTCCCTGTCTGCTTTCGCATTTCCACCTCCCTGTTACTTGAACTCCTTTAAGAGGTAGGTTTCAAGACACTTATCCTTCAATTTTTGACAACCGCTTTAGACCCTATTTGGGGACCAACATCTCAGTGGGCCTTTTTTACTTTTTTTATTTTATTTTTATTGCCCTTGGCCGGTGTCCCTCCTACATAAAAAGAAAAAAAAAGTGTGTAGAATGTACGCCTCTATGTCTGAGACAGTCACCTCTGTTAGTCACTGTGCGTTGAGATTTGGATCTCTAACACCGCAGCCATAGTCATTTCAAGGAAAATCAAAATAGTGCCTTCTCGGGTCTTCTCACTTGGCAGAGTCTCAATTGGCAGAGGCATAATACCAGAATCACCTCCGTTTCTGCATTGGGGCGATAGGGCAGGCTAAGGAAATAAAGCTAAGATCACAGGAACCCAAAAGCGAGAAATTTGAAATCACTAAATATGTTTTTATAATCCTTTGAACATTGGCATAGTTTAACTTTATTTCCCACACAGCCCAAGCACATATTTATTTATCTATTTATTTTTATGTTTAAAAACTGAACAGTAATAAGACTAAATCGGTTGTACAATATTTTTGTTTTAAAAAATTGATAACGAATCCATTATTCTTAAATGGCATTCCAAAATTAGTTGTTCCTTATTTCCTTAGTAGCCACTTAGTCCTCCACACTCTCTAATCCAGCAGAGTCTGAGTTTTACCTTTATCAGACAATTTGTTTAAGCTTTGGATTACTAGTGGAATGATTGGACAGTAAAGAAACCACGTAAGGAAAAAAAGATAAGGAAAATGAAATAAGTTGTGTCACTATTGGGAATATGGGAATACAAAATGCGTAGAGAAATAACTTAATGCTTATGTGCCAGCACCCACTAGTGAATGTGTGCGAAATGTTCTCAAAAAATATAAATCCATGTTTCGCTTTAATTATATGCAGTAACATTTTTTTTTTTTTTTTTTACGAGATCATGTTGCAAATAAATTTTGTATGGAAGATAACATCTTACCTGTAATCCGTTTTAGCTCAATTGTAGTTTGTACCTGATTTGTTCTAAGATTAGTATTTTAATGAGTAATTAAATGTATTAGGAGTATGGTTTATAACCACTACTAGATATGCTACTGTGGTTATATGCTGGCAGAACAGTCTCAGCCACTTACAACTACCCTTACATAATATTAAAAGTGAGTTGTTATTGCACCAAACCCATTGTGGCTCAGCACCACCTTCACCCACTATGTGTCTTTTCGTCCTCTGCATCAGGATGAGGAATCCGCAAGTTAGAATCGCCAAAGAGTGACATTTTTCTTTTTTTCTTTTTTTGTCAATTAGACTCGGATGAACTACAGTCATCTCTCCAGGCTGAGGCTTGTACTTCGGTGACACTTTCCACCACCACCATCATCCCTGAAGGTCCTACTGGGGTGACTGGCTCAACCACCACCACCCCTGAGGGTCCTACTGGGGTGACTGGCTCAACCACCACCAGTCCTGAGGGTCCTACTGGAGTGACTGGCTCAACCACCACCATCCCTGAGGGTCCTACTGAGGTGACTGGCTCAACCACCACCAGTCCTGAGGGTCCTACTGGAGTGACTGGCTCAACCACCACCAGTCCTCAGTCTCCTACTGCAGTAACTGGCTCAACCACCACCAGTCCTGAGGGTCCTACCAGAGTGACTGGCTCAACCATCACCAGTCCTGAGGGTCCTACTGGAGTGAGTGGTTCAACCATCACCATTCCTGAAGAACCTACTGGAGTGACTGGCTCTACCACCACCAGTCCTGGGGGGCCTACTGAGATCAGCAGCTCTTACAGCACCATCACTGAGCCTGGAAGTTCCATTTCAACTGTCACAGTAGACTCGACGCCTCTAATTGGATGTGCAACGGGCAGTGAAACTCCAACCACAGTGACTCCTACCACTACTGAGTCACAGTGGGTTTGTGAGAATGGATGGTCGCTCTATGAGTCATCGTGTTACAATGTCGACGATACTGTGAAACTGGACTGGCTGCAAGGTCAAATATACTGCAATGATATTAATGCAGAATACGTCCAGATCACATCTAGTGATGAAGCTCGGTTCCTCAAAGGTAATGCATCCATCAAATTATTTTTACCTCTCAATCAATTTGAAAGTAGTAAAAATTTTATCATACTGAGTTTGGATGGTTAATAACCAATCAGTCATCAATGATTCAACCTTGTTCATAAAGATGGGAAATTTGATTTTGGAATTTGAGATTTTTTAACGTTTGAGGAATTCAATTAAGCACCATATGCTATCATTGTTCTGTTCAATGAAATTAATTCCTATGACATTTTCAAAATACTTGTGAGAGCTGATTTCTGCTTTCCAGATCTCCTTACCAGCGATGCGTGGATTGGTCTAAATGACAAAAACACCGAGGGGAACTATGTATGGACGGATGGATCACCAGCCACATTCACTGAGTAAGTCAAACGTTCTTTACATTCTCATAAAGTGAGGCATCGTTTCCATACAAATAATATTCACTCCTTCACATGTAACGTTTAATTTTCTACGAATCAAGAGAAAAATGTTATCCAGAAGTAATTCTTTACAACAAAAACTGGTCCTTGTCAGTGCAAATGAAAATAATTTGCAAACAAAACAAAAAAATCTATAGAAATTTCAGCAAAATTCATGTGATCACAACGATTTTTAAAAAGGTTAATATCATGAGGAAATTATTAACAGGGTGGGCAAAATGTTGGGAGGGGGGGAGAGAGGTGTGACTAAGATATCTGTATCATCAGATGGTTTAACGGAGAACCCAACAACGTGAAAAATGAGGACTGCACGGAGATGAGAAAGTCAATGGACTTCTGGTGGAACGATTCCTCTTGCAGCAACAAAAAAAGGTGGGTCTTACTGTTGCGAGTGTAGTGGTGATGGTGATGGCTGTGGTGTTGATGATCATGATGGTGCTGTAGCTTTTGTTGTAGTAATAGTAGTAATGGCGATAACGGTGATCATTATGGAGGTTGGGATGATGATGGCTGTGGTGGTGGTGATGGTGGTGCTATTCCCAGTGGTGTTGCTGGTGATGGTGGCGGTGATGACGGTTGTGATAATGTTACTAATGCCAGTGATGGTGATGTTAGTGGTGATGGTAGTGCTATTGCTGTTGCTGTTGTTGTTGTTATTGTTGTTTATTGTTGTTGTTTCTGTTTGTGATGGTGGTGATGATGGCATTGGTGTTGTTGGTAGTGGTGGTGATAGTGGTGGAGATGGTGGTGGTGATCATGACAGTGGTTCTGTTTACGATGGTGTTGGTGTGGTAACGGAACTAATGATGGTGTTGATGCTGGTGATGATGGTGACTGAAGATAGTGATGGCAGTGGTGATGATAGTGGGAGTGATGATGATGATGATGATCCTGGTGGTGATGGTGCTGAGGGTGATGGTGAGAGTGATGGCGGGGATGACGATGATACTGTTGTTATGACTGTAATGGTGATAGTTGTGGCCGTGATGGTGATGATGGTGGCAGTGATGGTGGTGACAGAAGTGATAGTGATGATAGTGACGCTTATGTTGATGGTGGTGACAGTAGTAGTATTGACACTGATGGTGACTGTGGTAGTGGTAATAATGTTGGTGTTGGTGGTAGCGGTGATGGTGGTGATAGTGGTGGTGGTGGTGGTGATGATGGTGGTGACGCAAACGGTGGTGGTGTTGGTGATGGCGATGATGATGGTGATGATGGTGATGGTCATGACGATAGTAACGGTTATAGTGTTGATGATAATGATGCAGCTAACGGTGATGGTGATAGTAGTAATGGTGGTGGTGATGGTGGTGATAGTAGTAATGGTGGTGGTGGTGGTGGTGGTGAAAGTAGTAATGGTGGTGGTGGTGGTGGTGGTGGTGGTGGTGGTGATGATGATGGTGATGGAGGTGGTGATGATGATGGTGATGGAGGTGATGAAGATGGTGATGGTGGTGGTGATGATGGTGATGGTGGTGGTGGTGATGGTGGTGACAATGATGATAATGACAGTGGTAGTGATGGAGGTAATGCTAGTGGCGGTGCAATGATAGCGGTGGTGGAGATGTTGATGTTGGTGGTGATGATAATAGTGATGGCAGTGACGGTGGTGGTGATCGTAATGGTGATGAGGAAGGTGGTGGTGGTGATGCTGATGGTTGTGGTGATGGTGTGGGATAGTAGTGGTGATGATGGCGGTGATGGTGCTTGCTGTGGTGATGTTGACGGCAGTAGTGGAGGTATTAATGATGATGATGATGATGGTGGTGATCATGGCGGTGGCTGCAGCAATGATAATGATAGTATTGACTGTGATGATTATGTAGTGATTAACATGGTAATGGTGATGATGATCCCGGTACTGATGGTGGTAATAGTGACTGATGACTAATGGTGGTGAATAAGGTGATGATGGTGAAGACACTGGTTATATAAAGTAAAAGTGGGGACAGTTGCTGGCTATGAGGGATAAAGGCATGAGTGGCAAAACCTATTTATTACTTTTGATACTCAAGTCTTGACTTTTTTGTCTCGCAGTGTGTTGTGTGAAAAACCAGCCACGAAGTTGGTTGGATAGCGGCTGCCTGGGACTGCATGTGGTCTTCTCTTTCATCAGGCTCAGCCATCGCCATTTGACATCACAGAGAAAAAGAAGAGAAAAGAAAACTTTATCATAGCTTGTCAAATGACCTTCAGTGTCAATCATTATGAAGACTATAATGCAAAGAGTTCATCTACAGTATCTCTGAAAACGTTATCTCACGAATAAAAAGTTAGTCTGCGTTGCAAACTTTCACTTGTAACCACCTTAATCTCTGTCTTGTAAATACTAAGTAACCAACATCCATATGGCCATTAAAACTACGAAATTTGTGCGACACATTTTTCTTTTATGTATCAAGTAGTGATTGAATTTATTCGATGAGTGGACTCTGATGCTATGCAGTGTAATACGGAAGAACGCATCTGTTGATGTTATAGGCTAGATGGTAATGGAGTCAACAGTCGAATGAATATTCCCAGAGTATAACCCATATTGTATTTTCCACTTCCTGAAAGAAAAAAAAAAAAATGAGGGGATGACGTTGGTAGCTGTAGCTGCACCGGCAGGTCTTTATTAGCTCTCAGGTGATCTGTTTTACTAATCACACCCATCATTGAAGGGTCTCTCTTGACATTTATTGATGAGGTAGTCATGACCGTAAGAACTGTGAACAAGTTCTCAGGCTCAATTTCTTACAAAATAACATTATACACTGATATTAAGCACTTTCAACATATTACAGTATTCATTAACAATACATGCAATCAACTTTGCACTATGACAATCAGTTTTTACTACAAAATTAAAGTATTTACCTCTGTCACCATCCTGCCTGTCTTTGTCTGCGTGTGACTTGGCCATGAGTGACGTCCACAGGCGACCAGTGGGTTAACCACACTCTATTAACAAGTGAGCATCGGCTTTGGTGCTTAATATAGCACTGAATACTGATATTTACACATATTACACGTATTCATGCAAATAAAAAACTATTGAACATTTCACTTATGATTACCGAGGAGTAATGACTGAAGTACATACATGCTTTACGTACAGTAACATTAGCACTGTGTCGCGAATAGTGAAAATGGGCATTGGCAGCACTGAATTCAGTAAGGAGTGAGCTGGTAGTCGGGATAAGATTGGAGGCGGGAAACACTGTAATTGACCCGAAGAGCAGGAGCACGCCAGCCAATCACAGAGGGGCCAGCGCTATGGCGGTCCCCAGGACAGAGGAAAAGCGCTTGTTCTTCGCTACGTCACACTGCGACACCAGACAAAGAGAGAGAGAGAGAGAGAAGAGGACACCAGAGAGAAGACACCTGACAAAGAGAAGTGCCCGTTCCTTGATACGACACTGGTCACCTGCTGCTGCAATGACATGACTGCGCCCCGGAGCATAGTGTGAGGTTAGTGTGCCGTGGCAGACTAAGACAGTGAGTACTTGAGGCTAGCTGAGCGACAATGTGTATGAGTTGTGATCTCGTGGCGTGCTGTGCACCTGCAGCTGTTCTGTAAGGTGAGAAGGCTGGTGGTGTGATCCTGACTTATACTGTAGTGTGGTACTGTGCCTTGTGCCCTGCGGCACTCCTCTGTGTGGACAATAAAGACAGGAGTGCTAGTGAGTCTGTGTTTTGTTGCCCCTTCCTCCCCTCTCAGTAGTCTGTTGAGTCCAGACAGGTGTCACGTGTACGTGTCTTGCCCCCACTAGCCAAACGGGCTCAACCACGACAATGGTGGTGGATTCCTATTGTGTGCGCTGACCACCTTGGGCTGCTGCATTGTTGAGTGTGTATCTGAAGGTTCCTGAAGGCCGAAAAAAAAGGGGTGTGCACAACAATACCAGCACCGATTATATATATGTATATATATATATATATATATATATATATATATATATATATATATATATATATATATATATATATATATATATATATATATATATATATATATATATATATATATATATATATATATATATATAACTTTTCTTCTTCTTTCCCACCTTTATTTCAACCAGATGGCACCACTGCTATCACATCTATTTCTAAAGCTGAACTCTTCGCTCAAACCTTTGCTAAAATCTCTACCTTGGACGATTCTGGGCTTGTTCCTCCCTCTCCTCCATCCTCTGATTACTTCATGCTACCTATTAAAATTCTTCACAATAATGTTTTCCATGCCTTCACTGGCCTAAACCATCGGAAGGCTTATGGACCTGATGAGGTTCCTCCTATTGTTCTCCGAAACTGTGCCCCCGTACTTGCACCTTACCTAGTCAAACTCTTTCAGCTCTGTCTGTCAACATCTACCTTTCCTTCTTGCTGGAAGTCTACCTACATTCAATCCTAAAAAGGGTGACCGTTCTAATCCCTCAAACTACAGTCCTATTACTTTAATTTCCTGCCTATCTATTTTTTTTTATTTATCCTCAACAGGAAGATTCTTAAACATCTATCACTTCACAACCTTCTATCTGATCGCCAGTATGGGTTCCATCAAGGCCGCTCTACGAGTGATCTTCTGGCTTTGCTTACTGAGTCTTGGTCATCCTCTTTTAGAGATTTTGGTGAAACTTTTGCTGTTACCTTGGATATATCAAAAGCTTTTGATAGAGTCTGGCACAAAGCTTTGATTTCCAAACTACCCTCCTACAGCTTCTATCCTTCTCTCTGTAATTTCATCTCAAGTTTCCTTTCTGACCTTTCTATTGCTGCTGTGGTAAGCGGTCACTGTTCTTCTCCTAAATCTATTAACAGTGGTGTTCCTCAGGGTTCTGTCATGTCACCTACTCTCTTCTTATTATTCATTAATGATTTTCTAAACCAAACTTCTTGTCCTATCCACTCCTACACTGATGATACCACCCTGCACTTTTCACGTCTTTTCATAGACGTCCAACCCTTCAGGAGGTAAACATTTCACGCAGGGAAGCCACAGAACGCTTGACTTCTGATCTTTCTAAAATTTCTGATTGGGGTAGAATAAACTTGGTATTGTTCAATGCCTCAAAAACTCGATTCCTCCATCTATCAACTCGACACAACCTTCCAGACAACTATCCCCTCTTCTTCAATGATACTCAACTGCCCCCCTCTTCTACAGTGAACATCTTCTGTCCGTCCTGTACTTATAATCTGAACTGGAAACTTCACATCTCATCTCTAGCTAAAACAGCTTCTATGAAGTTAGGTGTTCTGAGACGTCTCCGCCAGTTTTCTCACCCCCCCCCCCCGCTAGCTGCTATGTATAAGGGCCTTATCCGTCCATGTATGGAGTATGTTTCACATGTCGGGAGATTCCACTCATACCGCTCTTCTAGACACGGTAGAGTGAAAAGCTTTTCGTCTCATCAACTCCTCTCCTCTAACTGACTGTCTTCAGCCTCTCTCTCATCGCCGCAATGTTGCATCTCTAGCTGTCTGCTACCGCTATTTTCATGCTAACTGCTCTTCTGATCTTGGTAATTGCATGTCTCCCCTCCTCCCGCGGCCTCGCTGCACGAGTCTTTCTCCTTTCTCTCACCCCTATTCCGTCCACCTCTCTAACGCAAGAGTTAACCAGTATTCTCAATCATTGATCCCTTTCTCTGGTAAATTCTGGAACTTCCTGCCTCCTTCAGTATTTCCACCTTCTTATGTCTTGAATTCCTTCAAGGGGGAGGTTTCAAGACACTTATCCTTCAATTTTTTATTACCGCTTTGGACCCTTTTCTGGCACTGGCATCTCAGTGAGCTTTTTTTTTTTGTTGGATTTTTGTTGACCTTGGCCAGTGTCCCTCCTACATAATATATATATATATATATATATATATATATATATATATATATATATATATATATATATATATATATATATATATATATATATATATATATATTATATAATTGAGTAGTAATCGCTGCAGATGGAGCTAAGTTCTTAGTAATTCCCGATCCCTCTTCCTTACCTGTAACTCAACGTAAGTGTCAGGCGTTCACCAGGTGTCACTGCATCTGTCATGTGGATATCTTTCTTCTAGATAAAGGGAGCCACAAGCTGCAGGAGACCATGATACAATTCCCTGTTGAAGCGTATCCACTGTCTCATGATGGTGTATGGGTCTTCCACTCTCAGCTCAAACAAGAGTGTCGTAGACACTTCTTCTATTCTATCCAGCCAGTGATGTGTCCATCTTTTGTGCTGATGACTCTATCCAGCGTTTTCCAACGTCATTTGCCAGACTTCCAACTCAGCAAGAATTAAATACTTCACGCAAAGCCACAGAAAGCCTAACTTCTGATTTTTCTGTTGTTTCAGAATGGGCCAGAAAAAAACCTTGTGTCATTAAATGCCTCAAAAAACTCCGTTGCTTCATCTCTCTATTCGACCATCCAATTAACTATATCCCCTCTACTTCAATAACACTTCACTAACTATCCACTGACTGTCCTTTACTAAAAACTGGAAATTTCGTAACTCGTTTCTTCTGCCTTGATTCTCTCATTCCCTGCTGTAATGCTCTATATCTTACATATGCTATTGCTATTTCCATGGTCACTGCTCTTCTGTACTTGTTTATTTCATGCCTCCTCCCTTCCCGAGTTCGCGCTACAACAGAGCTCCCTCATTCTGCCACTACCATAAAGCTAATTTTGGGAAGTTTCCATTAAAAGGTTATTTAGTTCCAGCGGTGTCTAGAAACTCTTCTTTTAAAACAATTCAGGTCGTAGGAGAAAGGAAGAAAAGAAACACAGACACACGCACACAAACACACACACACAGATACACAGTATGACATGTATCATAATCAAGATGTTCAAGTCCCCGAATATTTTTTTTGTCCAGCGCCGCTGAACATTTTATATATATATATATATATATATATATATATATATATATATAATATATATATATATATATATATATATATATATATATATATATATATATATATATATATATATATATATATATATATATATATATATATATATATATATACATATATATATATATATATATATATATATATATATATATATATATATATATATATATATATATATATATATATATATATATATATATATATATATATATATATATATATATATATATATATATATATATATATTTTTTTTTTTTTTCCACTTTATATATATATATATATATATATATATATATATATATATATATATATATATATATATATATATATATATATATATATATATATATATATATATATATATATATATATATATATATATATATATATATATATATATATATATAAAGTGGAAAAAAAAAAATATATATATATACTCGTATATATATATATATATATATATATATATATATATATATATATATATATATATATATATATATATATATATATATATATATATATATATATATATATATATATATATATATATATAAAGTGGAAAAAAAAAAAAAAAAAAAATATATATATATATATATATATATATATATATATATATATATATATATATATATATATATATATATATATTTTTATTTTTTTTTCCACTTTATATATATATATATATATATATATATATATATATATATATATATATATATATATATATATATATATATATATATATATATATATATATATATATATATATATATATATATATATATTTTTTTTTTTTTTTTTTTTTTTTTTTTTTTTGTCACCAGCATAGCCGAGGCACCATAAAGATGAACAGTATTCTAAGATTGGCCGAATGTAGAATGTATATAACGATGCATATATCATGAAAGAAGAATATCTATTGACAATACTCTTGAGAATATTGTTAGCAACATCATTCGTTTCCCGTGTAATCGAAATGTACTGACGAAATTTAAGTGAGGTATCAATCATAACTCCCAAGTCAGATGCAGAATCCTTAATAGGGATAAGGTTATCATCCCATACTTACGGCATATCATCCATATCAATATTTTCTCTATATTTGTCTTATGTTCCCTTTACCTTGAAGATTGCCATGGGATTACTATTTTTTTTCTCTTTACTTATTCATTCATCCACTCATTCATTCATTTTAGTTATTTATTAATTTTTCGGCTATTGCAGATCTATCAAAAAAAAAAAAAACATGTGTGGCATTTACAATATGCCAATGTAAAGTAACCTTCCAGCGACTTTGCACTGCAATTCTCAAATGTAATCATATAAAATTATATGCAATCATGAAGAAATAAACAGAAATTATACGAAAACTAAATTTACATTTCACCGAATAGGAGGGTAAGCCGAATTCACGAATGAGGGCGAGTCATTTCGTAAACAAGGCTGAGAGGAAGCCACCATACATCAGAATTTAGTACTGGTATTTTCTTCAAAGTAAGACATGTGGCAGATTCGGTAACTTCTAAAAGGACCATTCGTCTAGAATAAAAGAGGTAAAGTTACTTGTTGTGGTCTGAAGCACACGCTTGTGTCAAATCCCTGGCGAGTGACACCATGGTAATGTTACATTGGGTAGCCTCCTCGCACTGAGATCTGCTCCCGCGGCCCACCACTGCAGGCTCCTGCCCAAATATCATGCCATTTGTTGCTGAAATGTATCGTGCTGCAGAATCATTCTGAACTCCAGTTTGTGGAAATTCTGCAGTTTGTTTCGGTTACAAATTATCAATAATAATAATTATCAATAAAGAATTTTTTATATTAACCCCTTCCTTACCGCACCCACCCGCCGATGTAAACAAAGCGTTCCCCCCTCATACCGCAACGCCCTTGCCTATACATCCGCGCACCTCACGCCTGTTGTTTTACCTAAAGTTTATTTCTAACTCAATGATATTCACTTAATTTGAAATATATTTTTATAGCAAGAGAAAAAACACAAAACAGTTACTTCAGTAATGAGAGAAAATGTAATAATCATCATAATGTGTGCTTTGCATACAGATATACTGAAATATCTAAGACTACTAACGATACTATGTACTTGAAAATTATAGTATAAGCAGAATAATGCCAGTTTTACTTACCCTATGAATCATGATGCACTATGCTATTAGCAGTGGTAAGCCTGGAAGTGTTCATTTGAACATAATCCTGGCTGTTCCTTGCAAACTTTCGAGCCCACTGAGCCTGAGCCCTGAGGCAGAATCATCACCAGACTGCTGCTCTCCCTTGCTTGCTGAAAGTGTTTCTGCACTACTAATGCTGTCAGTTTCACTGTCTTCTATGTCTTTTTCAGGATCATAATCTGAATCATACTCATCTGGAGAGTCTTCCAGTATGTCATCACTATCTATCTCATAATTAGGATAATCATCATCACTGATAGATGATGAAGCAGACGCCATGATCTCTAGCTAGAAGCGATATAGACAATGAAGCAGACGCCATGATCTCTAGCTAGAAGCGATATCTCTCTCCAAGGCAGACAAAAGAAGTGGGAGTAATATATGTGTACTTTCAAACAAAAGAATATGATTGGCTTTATTGTCTCCATGAAATATGAACCCCCTATAGTGATTGGCCAAAGGAGGGGGGTGGTCTTGTCATGTATGGGTGGCTAAAAATAACGCCTCAAGCGTTTGTTTATGTTTGGGCAGGATGTTGCCACCACATGGGACCTGAATAAAGCAAAATCCGCACTCAGGATTTTGGTGATACACATCAGTGTATTATTGTGGTACGCACGTACCACTGCCATAATGCGTGGTACCACGAGGTCACTTCCGTGTGTGGTACACATGTACCACAAAACAGACTTGCGGTAAGGAAGGGATTAATAAAGTCATAATCTGAGTACTCTTTAGTGGATAATATGGGGCTTAATTGTAAAATTGTGCATGTCTACATTAGGAATAAAAAATAAGAAAGTGGCTAGTGTGGGTGTGGAGTCTTCAAAATTATTAATGATCCACCTCCAGGTCTTATACAGGCACAAGAGGTGATCTGAAATTACACAAGAATCTGTGGTTAAGTCTGTTACTTAGTTAAATTCCTTTTCAGTCTTGGGGCCCAGACAAAATACATTCATATTGTTAAAAGATATTCTTTGAGCAGTCATCTTACCCCCTGAAGTCCCTTTTTCAGAAATCATATTTGATGGGCTGTCTACCCTTTTTTTTTGCTTATTTATTTAATTTAATTTACGAGTATTTATCTCTTTAATTCCTTGGTTATGCCAATTTTCAAGAATTCCTGTGTTGTCTCACTTATGTACAAACCTTTTTTTTTTTTCTTAACTTTCATTACTTGTAGACCCTGGAGAGAATAACTGGAGCATTCACAGTGGGATAAGGTTGCACGTTGCAAATAATTTTTATCTATGCTGAATCATTAGAAAATGTTAAAGAATACGGTAGTGGGCAGAGCAATAAAAAAGAGGGAAATTGTAGTGTAAAAAACAATGCATAAAAACAGTTCATGAAAGGTTTCATCATACAAAAAGCAACCAAAATAACCAAGTCTAGAAAAAAATCAGAAACAAGTGAAGTGAATAAAAAATGGAACTAAATCAAACTTAAATTGACCTAAAATTAACTTTATGGGGCTCCTAACCCTGTGGGATTCCTAACCCAAACCCTGTGGGATTACCATCCATGTAGTCTTTTAAGAAGGACAAATATTGAAGCTAAGCTCACAATCTCAAAGTGAGTTCCTTCCAGTCTGCACAACAATATCTTTTCTCACAATATCATCACTAATTGCTAGAATTAAATCTGATTGACACCTTGTATTTCTCTCATTGTATTGGGTTCACTTGAAATATGCTTGTAAAGAAGACTGACAAAGCTGTACCAGAGGTGGAGTTCCATAAATGTGGAATTATGATGGGAAATGGCAGAGGTAAGCTGCATCAGCCATTTTATACTTTATTTTGGAAAGAGCACTTATGATGAGATTTACCTATGTGCCCTGCTACTACATATCTTGTTCTGAAAGTGAAAGAATAATAACTCAAATTATAGTAATGAACAAAAGTGAATACTATCCACAAATTTTATGCAAATTTTACAACTTCCTAACAATAACCAGGCACAATTGCTCCCACTAGACCCTTTAGATTAACCACCATGTACGTTTCTTATGCAGCTTGAACTAATTTTGACAAAATGTTATAAGCTCTGACCAAGTCACTTACCCTAAATTAGATTAATTCAATATTTGTCAGAAAAATTGTTTTATCTTTGAAATATTGTCTCACATCTATTGATGGAAAAATATCAGACTCGGGCTTCGGTGGCTTGCTGGCCTCACTGTATGCTCACCACTGTGCCATACATTATCTCAAGATTGTTCACTTCCTTGAATGAAAACCCATTTTTTTTTTTCAATTTAGATCATTTTTATTCAAACTTACTCTTTTTATTTTTAGAACTGTTAGAACCCTCCTGTCCATGTCCCTTACATTGTGTTGAATCTGCAGCTTTAACACTATACCAGTGCTGTGTATCTCACTGACTGAATTTCATTTATAGCTGGGGATTAACACAGAAAACACAACAATATAGCTGAACCCCTTCCAATAAAAAAAAAAAAAATAAATAAATAGATAAAATAAAAATTAAAAAGTGTGGTAGTATTTTGATAGGTTGGCCACAAAAGCAGAAAAGGATGTTGGCTCAATCAAGTAAAATCAATACATTTATTGAGGTAGTACTGATATGTTGATAACTGAAAATTCCATGTAGTGAAATTGACATACGGATTCTTTGTAAATAGTTAAAACAGTACCATTGTCAATACAAACATTGCAGATGTAGTGTCAGCAATACTTTATTGTAAGAAAATACCGTACTACCATGTAAAAATCTGAATGTTTGAGGAAATACAAACAATGACATCAAAAGAGAACTATATTTTATGACTTTCATAGCTATCACACTTATTTTAAAAATTGTAGTCTGAGTACTATGATGTAACATGAATTATGCATATATAGTAACCAACAAAATTTTTTTCTCTTAGGAAAAAATCCTTGGGTGTAACAAGTGAACTAAAGTAACAACAATATCAGTACAAAAATATCTATCAATCTTTATTAGCAATATATATATATATATATATATATATATATATATAAACCGTATTTGATGGCTTATAAGACACATGGGCTTATAAGATGCACCTCAGTTTGGGCAGGCATAAAAAAGAAAAAAAAAAGATATATAAGCAGGTTTAGGCTCTGAATATAAAGTGAAGAGTTTCACCTGACATGTGAAGACCTTTCATATATATTCAGATCCTTACTAGATTCTAATATTTTACATTCTAAAAACTTTAATATCTGCTAGGACCTACTAATATTGATCTTTAGACCAATCCTGCTGTGAGATGTAAACAAATATGGCATAGGCAGTGACACTGTCAGAGCCCAGAGGGGTAATAAGGTTTGTAAATCATATTTTTTTCTTATCATCATTCTACACATAATTCTAGTTGTAATATTTTAGTACGTTTTCAAAGCATAAGGATGTGTGAAAATAAATTTACCTTATCCTTTACAACATATTTTTATTTGAAGTATTCAGTACAGATCATGACCATGATGCTCTCGTCACTTATAAAATCTTTTGTTTTGTTAGGCAGTAAGCTATTTTCTCAAAAAAGCAATAGTTTCTCATTAGCTTCAAGTTTTGTTGAACATGTATGCAAGGTAAGAATGTTAAAAGATAGGCACAATTTCAGTTGTATGAACGTTTCTCTTACTTCAAGGAATAATGGCATTATACTCAGGAATGCAGTGAATCTTGTGCATATCTCCAGGTTTTGTGTATAACTGACTGTGAGTTTGTTTTGGTACGTGCAATATAAGCATTGTCACTTAATTTCTTCTCGACTGGTGTTATTTTATGTGAATTGCCAGTAAGTTTGACTTATACATTGTTACCTTTCAAAAAAGTTGTTTTTGTGGTGTAGAAGTGATCATCACTTTGTTTACATGTGCAAAGATGTTTGGGGTTTGATTTAAGGGCCACTGTTGCCAGATACTTACCACTAGCTACTGCCTAAAGCTCAGCCTTGGCCTTATAAGATGCAGACTCATTTTTTGAGAATTTTTTGGAAAAAAGGCACATCTTATGAGCCATCAAATACAGTATATATACAATGGAACCTTGATTCTGAAACATAATTTGTTCCTGAATGCAATTCAATATCCCAAATGTTCGAAACCTGAAACTATTTTTCCCAAAGAAATCAATGTAAAATGGACTAATGTTCCCAGACAACAGTCTACAATGTCTTAGCAGCTTATGATAAATGCTTCCACAGCTAAAATGGCTCACAAATTATTTATCCAGAAAGGATGTAATGAATGAATTTAGTGACACATAACTCATCAGAAGATATTGTTTAGACCGATCTAGTGAGGGAAGCCTTACAGAGGGATAGAGAGGAGCAACTCACTGCCAAAATAAAAGTGATCATAACACTTAAACACCTTGCTGCTGGGAAAAGCTACTGGAAAAATGCATTTGTGCAATAATGATAGTGTTGGGGACATTGAGAGAGCCATATGTGACTCGGGATAACCCCTGAGTGCCAAGAACTGTTTGTTTACATTGAGGCTTTTCAGTGAGATCACATTTACCTTATTTTAAAGATTGAATTACTGTCTCATACTCTGTGTCTCTCCTCCAAGTATATAAAAACGAAGTAGATATTTATAGAAACTATAAATTAGTAATAAACAGCAGTTTTTGCTGTCTTTTAATATTTTAAATCAAGTAACTGTTTTAGAACAGAATTATGGTACTATAACTGAAGCAATAATGAGTTCAAAATTTGGTTCGAAAAGGAAGACGTTCAGTAACCAAGGTTCAACTGTATATATATATATATATATATATATATATATATATATATATATATATATATATATATATATATATATATATATATATATATATATATATATATATATATATATATATATATATATATATATAGACACACACACACACACACACACACACACAGTAGGATATGCACAACGAACATGATTCATTCCAGTGTAGTGTTCATTATGGCGAATGTGCATTATGGTGACTGAAGAACCTAAAGGAAAAACTCAGTTGGTTCTTGGGAACTAGACAATAATACAAATAATTGCTCAATTTTCAAAACAATACATCAAAATGTTAGTCTTGTGAGTTTTAGTTTGTTATTCACAAAAATTTCAGTGCTCGCAAGTTCATCTTGCCAGTTTTGATTAATTATTCTGATTAAATTTATTCTATTAAATTCTGATTGATTTATTGGAATTCCAGTGTATACATGAGTGGCAAGTTCGTTATGTTAGCTTTGGTTTGTTATTCCAGTTAAATATTTAGTAAAATTTCAATGCTTTATTGCAGTTGTACATTATAATGACCGTGCATTGTCATGTACCCTAATATATATATATATATATATATATATATATATATATATATATATATATATATATATATATATATATATATATATATATATATATATATATATATATATATATATATATATATATATATATATATATTTTGTTGTGTGCAGCAAGATAATGCAGTATAAAATTAGAAAGTAGTAACAGATGAGAAAAGAACAGAAAAGAGGGGAGAGAGAGAGAGAGAGAGAGAGAGAGAGAGAGAGAGAGAGAGAGAGAGAGAGAGAGAGAGAGAGAGAGAGAGAGAGAGAGAGAGAGGAGAAGAGAGGAGAGACAAGCCAGGGATAAGACTTAGAAGTGTCCTGATCATGTAGCTATCCAGCCTGAAGCTTCTAGAATGATATTTATTCAGTCACTCATATTCCCCACATAAATTTCCTTACTTCCCCTTGTCGGTTCAATCTAAGTTGCACCTATTATTCAGTAGAAGAGTTGCACTTGACAATGAAGTAATCAGTATTCATTTAGCACCCTAGTTTGATCATTAGAATTTAATAAGTATAGTATTTTGTTCGTGTAAGACAGCATGAGGAGCAGAGTGGTGGGTGAGTGTAGGTATGTATGTGTTTTGCCACCTCCCCTTTTCCTTGTATTCTCTCCTCGTAACAGCAAAGGGAGAGTGGCGCACTTTCCCACAGTCAGTCACTATCCAGCGCTTAGACAGAGCAGACATATTGAGACAGGCACTAATTCTGATGGAAATTGAGGTGGGAGACTTACTCAGGTCAGTTGCCTAAAGGGAATAAGTGAGTCATTACTGGCCGTATGCCCTGGCTTACTTATATAGAATAGGGGTCTCCATAGTAGTCTGCCAGAGAGGGTAGTTGTGTATAACACATGCTGTACCCAGGGAAGTGGCTGCTTGGCAGCATGTGTGTGTGTAGGCTGAGCTCTTGTACAGTGAGCAGTGAATGACCCTCTTGTGTGTTCATGGGCACTTGTTTGTAGTCATGTCTCTTGTTGGTGAGCTTGTTTAGTGTTAAATGCTACTTGTTTTGCAGAAGATTTAAGTAATTGGCTGTGTAGTGAACTTTACCCCCTCCTTAGGTCTTGACAAGGCCTACCATCTAGAAGGAAGTAAATGACACTACTCGGCTTGAGGCTATAACATGCTGTTGGACAGTGGTAGGATTTGTTACTGAGGGCAGTTGTCCAGCAGGGTTTTATACCTTGACCATATATGTGTTATTGCATTTTATAACTGTTTCTTCCTAGAGTATTTTCCTTGTCTGTCTGTGGGTAAAACAAACTGGCAGCCTCAAATAGTGTGACATGACATTACAGGTGCATGAGTCCAAAGTGGACCTTGTAACCGATATTAAACCCTGCACCTAGTCATGTAGGTGACTATGGGGAAGCTAGTCCAGGTGCGGCAGCTTTGTGAAGGGACTGGGAACAGTGGTTATAACAGAAATTGGTGACCTCACCAGGATCACTGGAAGTTTCGTCACCATGGGAGAGGGGGGGGACAATTTGTTGTTTGCTTTGTTGTTTTGTGTGTGCCCACATTCAGTGTAAGCCTTGGAGGGCAAAGCTGGTAGCTGGGGTGACTGCCTCTGCTGGGAGTGGCATTGTAGATTTAGCCCAGTTCCGTGTGATAACACATAGTCCCACCCAAAGCATCCACGGATGTGTTAGCCCTGCCTGCAGCCTTAGTGGCTTCTCCCAGACTGAAGGCATGTCCGAGGAATCGAGATTCAAATTGGAGATGAGAAGAACAGGGTTGGAAGCAGAAGCTAAGTAAAGGAGAGAAGCCAGGAGGCTAGAAGTTGAGTGGGAGGCAAGGAGGGTTGAAACCAAGAAGGAAAAGAAATAAGGGCACTTGAAGCCAAGAAGGAGAAGGAAATGAAATTACTTGAGATGAAGAAGGAAGCGAAGATGTCTGAAAGGGGGGAAGTTAAAAAGAGTAGGATATTTGAGTTGAAGAAGACTAGGATTGAATTCAGTTCACCTCATGGCTTGAGGAGAGAAGAAGTGAAGGAGGATACAGTAGAGAGCCAGATGGTGAGGAGTTTGAAGTTGATATCCAAGTTTGATGAAAAGAAGGCAACTGAATGATTCAGGTGATTTGAGAAGGCCTCCAAATTTGATTGGCCTCAGGAGAGATGAGTTGGCCTTGTGGCCAATATGCTGAAGGGTAAGGCTTTGGAAGTCTATGGCAGGATGTCAGCAGAGGATCTGGAGGATTATGTAGAGTTTAAGGCTGATAGCCACAGCTCACAGCTTGTGAGCTGTGGCTGGAGGTGTATAGGCTGCAGTTCCATGGAGGAAAGAAGAGGCCTAGTGACTTGTATTTAATGTGCTTGCTATCTGGAGGAGACATTTAAAAAGTGGATTGCTAGTGAGCAGGCCATCTCCTACTGTGTGTTAAAGGAACTCATGGTAATGGAGCATTTTATTAACATGGCCAAGAAAGAGTTAGTACTGCTGCTCCATGAGAAAAGATTTAAAAGCCTTAAGGAGGTGGCTACATGGGTGGATGATCATGTGTTGGCCCACCAACATACATCCCACCATGGAGATATGGGAGTTAAGCCAGTTAGGGAGAAATGGTCAGGAGGCAGTGGGGGATGGCAGTGTTGGCCCCACAGGAAATCCCTGCAACAGTGGTGGGTTTGTAAATAAGTCTGTGCCCAGGAATTCTTAAAACAACAAGCCTTCTTTTGACCCAAAGAGGAGGGCAATGGGGAGTATGATGCATAGCACTCCTAAATTTAATAACCAGCCTACCTGTTACCACTACAAGGCTATGGGGAACTTCTGGTTCAGTTGCCCCAAGTGGATCACGCCTTCTGTCCCAAAGCCTTCCCAAAAGCCAGTAACTTTGCTGGTCTAGTCAGACTAGGGCAAGGAGGAAGCTCTTGAATCCCCTTACAGTTCGGTCAGAGAGAAGCTGGAGTGTCGGTCCCATGTCTGCAGTTAGTATTCCGCCTGAGAGAGCGAGGTCGTGGTTAAATTGGTGCCGCCCTTTCTTGTGCCAGGGGGACTGTTGAGATTGTAGGGGAGGTGTATCCTGTCACAGTGTTGTGTGACATGGCAGCCCAGCAGTCTTTGTGCCAGAATATTACAGGGAGGAAGTAGCCTCCAGGAAGGCAGTGCTGTGTTGGGGCATCAATGCTGTTCAGAGGTTTATCATTACAAAAGTGAGGCTAACATGTCTATTGGTGACCAAAGAGGCACAAGTGGCTGTGGTGGAGGACCTGCCAGTGTCCAGAGTTGACTTCCTTTTGGGAAATGATCTAGCAGGAGGGAAAGTTTAGGTACAGTCCCCATCCACAGACCACATCCCAGATGTGGAGACTGCTGAAGTACCTGACTCTGTTAATGTTATCACCTGCTCCATGGCAAGGAGGGTGAGGTCCTCTGTAGCTCCTGAGGTTGACTGTTATGAGGCATGGCCACCGAGAGAGGAGTGCAAGGGTTATGTAAGTGCTGCAATGGAGGCAGAGTGCCCAGAGGCCTGTCCCCACTACTGGCGAGGGTTTGAATGATTCAGAGTCGGATTCATCCTTGAATCAGGGTGCTAGGGCTGACTGCAGCAAAGCAGAGCCACCAATAGATGCACCTAACTCAGCTGAGGATGTTACTGCACAGGTGAGACTGAAGCCTATTTGCAGGTCCACCTCACTCAGCAGAGCACCCTGGAGATGGTCACTAAGCAGAGTTACTACCTGACGTGGAGGCTGTGGGTGCCAGTGCACAGTCCTGGCCCCAGCCTGGTGTGTCGGGCATGTTGGGGGTCACTGCTGAGGGCGAGGAGGCTCCCAGCTCTGCAGGGAAGATGGGAGTCTCCTCCCCTGCAGAGTGTTGCGAAGGCAGGAAATAGGCTCTTCCCTTGCCAGGTGTAGATTTGACAGGTGATGGCCCCTGTAGTGGCCAACCCATGTTAGCTGCTGAGCCAGCACCCAGTCAGATGTCTGGAGAGGATAAGGTTTCCCCCAGCTCAGCGAGTGAGTCTCACTCAAGCTGCAGGTGCCAGAGGGGGACTAGGGTGTCAGCTTTGCCTCTGCCATGTGACCCTGTTGTCCTGAAGGATCTTAATGAGGTTGAGCCTGATGAGCTCATTGATGAGCAACAGGGGGATGAAGAATTGGCCTCATGCTTTGCAAAGGTGGGTGAAGGTAGTGAAGAAGTGGAGAGTAGGGAAGAATTTGTGCTACTGAAGAAAATTTTGTATCATTGGTGGAGAGAAGTTGACGGAGGTGAATTACTCCAAGCGGCAGTGCTGTCTAAGTTCAGAGAAGCACTCGTGCTATTGGCACATGAGGGCCTGATGGTAGGTCACCTCAGAATTAGGAAAACCATGGGGAGACTATGAAAGAATTTTTGGTGGCTCAGTATGACAGGTAGTGTTGCTACCATCCTTAAGTGCTGCCACACCTGTCAAATGGTGGGCAAGCCTAACCAAATGTCACCATTAGGCACCTCTTAACCCTATCCCTGCCATTGATCCTCCCTTCACCTGAGTACTTATTGATATTGTGGGCCCTCTCCCCCTTCTGAAGTAGCCTATAATGGATGCCACCACAAGGTACCCAGAAGTCATACCCATTAGGAGCTTAAGGCCCTACTACATTTCTTTACTCATTTTGGGCTGCCTTCTGAGGTCCAGTCAGACCAAGGGGCCAATTTTACTTCAAAATTGTTTTCTCAAACCATGACTGATTGGAGGATTAGGCACGTCCTATCCAGTACTTACCACCCTCAGTTACAAGGAGCCTTGGAGAGGCACCATCATACCTTGAAAATCATTTTGAGAACTTCTTGTTTGGACCATGACAAGGACTGGGATGAGGCAGTCCATTATGTAACGTTTGGTGTGCAAGAGGTGCCCACTGAGTCATTGGGGTTCTCGCTGAACCAGCTGGTGTTTGGGCACCATGTGTGTGGCCCATTGGATGTGGTTTGAGACGCCTTGTGCTACCCCCGGTCTGGTTCTCCGGAATCTTTGTTGAACACAGTGATATGCACACAGGAGATGTTACTGAAAGCACTCAAGGTGGCTTGGTTGCACCTGGGCCAGGCTCAGAAGCACATGAAGATGTACTCTGACCAGTAGGCCAAGTACCAATGTTTTGTCCCTGGGGATGAGGTGCTGGTGCTAATCCCGATTCAGGGACGGCTGCTAGCCACATGCTACAGCAGTCCTTATTTAGTAGAGAGGCATGTGGGCAAATTAGATTATCTGGTTGCTACTCCCAACTGATGAAAGCAGGCTCAGCTTTACTATGTTAATATGTAGAAGCCTTATTATCACAAGAATAACCAGCAAGGCTTTTTACTTTCTGCCATGGAGGAGGCACCTTTAGTTTTGTTTTTTTTGGAAATGAAGGAGAGGCAGCTTTTGCCATGTCTTATAGTATTTGAAATCAAGTAATTTTTTTCAAAAACTAAATTCTGGTACGGCAATAGAAGCAATTATGAGTAAAATTTTTTTGTTCTAAAACCAAGTTTCTCAGAAAGGGAGATGTTTGGTAACTGAGGTTTCATTGTATATATATATATATATATATATATATATATATATATATATATATATATATATATATATATATATATATATATATATATATATATATATATATATATATATATATATATATATATATATATATACAGTGTGTGTGTGTGTGTGTGTGTGTGTGTGTGTGTGTATTTACCTAGTTTTACCTAGTTGTGTTTTACAGGAAAAGAGCTATGTTTGTGCTGTCCTGTCTCCATATCTATAAGCATCCAGCTTAACTTTAAATTCATGAATATTTTTTCCTTGTACCACTGTTTCATCTAAGTTATTCCATATTTCTATACTTCTATTTGGGAAACCATATTTCTTGACATCTCTTCTACTTGCTGTTTTCTTCAATTTCACTCCATGTTCTCTTGTATCTCTTGAGTCCAACATAAATAAGTCTTCTTTGTCAACTTCATCCTTACCCTTTAAAGCTCTGTATATAGCAATCAGGTCTCCTCTTTCTCTTCTCTCTTGTAATGATGGAAGCTTCAGTCTCCTTAATCTTTCTTCATAGGTTAAATCTTTCAAACTTGGTACCAATTTGGTTGCAGCTCTTTGGATCCATTCTATTTTCCTTATTTCTTTTTTATTATGGGGTAACCAAACAATTGTGGCATATTCCAGTTTTGGTCGAATCACATATTCCATCAACTTTTTCATCATCTCTTCATCCATGTAAGCAAATGCCCCTTTCATCTTTCTTAGTAACTCATAGGTTTCCCCAACTATTTTGTTTGCTTGTTTTTCTGGTGATAAATTATCACTGATTGTAATTCCCAAGTCTTTTTCTTCTTTGGTTTTCTTAATTTCCACTTCTCCCATGGTGTAGGAACTTGTCAATCTTCTTTTGCTTTTTCCTAATTCCATCACCTTGCATTTCTTTGCATTGAATTGCATTTCCCATTTCTTACTCCATTTATATATCTTATTTAGATCTTTCTGTAATATTTCACAATCCATATTGTTTTCCACCCTTTTCAATAATTTTGCATCGTCTGCAAACAGACTTATATAGCTGTCAACCTCATCTACCATATCATTGACGTACACCAGAAACATTACAGGGGCTAAGAGTGTCCCCTGTGGTACTCCACTTGTAACTCTACACCATTCTGAATTTTCTCCCTTTATTACTGTTCTCACTTCTTTATCCCTCAAGAAGTCTGTGATCCAATTCAGTGTGTTTCTTTGCAAACCCCCTATATTTTGAATTTTCCATAGAAGTCTCTGGTGTGGTACCTTATCAAATGCTTTTTTTTTAGGTCTAAATAAACACAGTCTGCCCAACCCTCTCTCTCTTGAATTATATCAATTGCTCTACTATAAAAGCTCACTAAATTCATGACACAAGATCTTCCACTTCTGAAACCAAATTGTCTGTCAGTCAATGTATGTGTTTCTTCTGAATATTCCATCCATCTGTTTTTAACTATTCTTTCCGCTATTTTTGCCACCACACTTGTTAGGGACACTGGTCTGTAATTCAATGGATCTTCTTTATTATCTCCTTTAAAAATGTGTGTGTGTGTGTGTGTGTGTGTGTGTGTGTGTGTGTGTGTGTGTGTGTGTGTGTGTGTGTGTGTGTGTGTGTGTGTGTGTGTGTGTGTGTGTGTGTGTGTGTGTGTATATATATATATATATATATATATATATATATATATATATATATATATATATATATATATATATATATATATATATATATATATATATATATATATATATATATATATATATATATATATATATATATATATATATATATATATATATATATATATATATATATATATATATATATATATATATATATATATATATATATATATATATATATATATATATATATATATATATATATATATATATATATATATATATATATATATATATATATATATATATATATATATATATATATATATATATATTCTGTTGTATTATTTACAGGATTAAATCAAGTTTGTAATGCCTCAACTTTTAAAGTTAATTTGTCATATTTATGTTTAAAGCTATGAATGTTCCTTGCACACAACTTGATTAGTCAATGAATTCTATTGGTTGATTGTTGTGTCAAGAAAAATATATTTTGTCATCTTTTTCTTTATTTATTTCCCTGTCACCATTTTGTCTTTTGTTATTAGTTTTTTCCATTATTTTGCTTACAATGCTGGTGAGCGAGATGAGTTTGTAATTAGGTGGGTATTGCTTATTTCCCTTCTTATACAAAGGGACTATATTGGCCTCTTTCCACATTGTTAGTACTTTGCCCAGATTCAAGGACTGAATATTCTACATAGAGGCTGGCTTAATTCATTTGCACATTCTTAGATATTTCATCTGGTCCATCAACCTTCCTTTTATCTATGTTTTCCAGTTTCTGTATGACTCTCCTTTTATGTAAGTAGATTATTTCTAGTTTATATAGTATAGTTTGTGTCCTGTCATCTATCAGAAATGTTAATTCCCATGTAAATATAGATTGAGAGCTTCTGATTAAAACGTAACATATTTCTTCTTTAACATAGCTCATGCCTTCATTGACTATTCTTTGTACTGCTTCTTTGAGATTGCTTTTACTTCTTATGTAACTGTAAGAGAATTTTGGTTGGTCAGTGGTCTTTTCAGTAATGTTTGAAAAAAAAATTAACTTTTTTTCTGTTTCTAGAGTATTCATTTCTTGGCTTTTTGTATCTTTCATAAGCTTGGTCACTGTTGTTTTCTCACCACATTTACTATTGAACCAGTGCTTTATCTTTTTTTTTTTTTTTTGGCAGCAGGAATATATTTAGTTGATATTTAGTTTTCTTATAGATTTCACATAATCTTTCATACTGTGTGTCTATGTAGTTTTCCATGTAATTAATTTTTTTCTTATAGTCCTCCTTTTCATTTATAAGGTATTGTAGGTTTTGGGATGAGGGAGGCCCATTCTCATTAGTTTCCCTGAAAATTTTCCTACTCCTGTCCACTTTCCTCTTAAATCATGTGTGCTTCGTCTGCCTTTTTCCATGTTGGATAATCTTAATAAAACCAGGCTGAGGAGAGTTTAAAAGAGGTATAATAGTGAAAAGGAGAAGGTAAGACAAAAGGCACAAAGAAAAGTACTTCCTGGAGGAAGAGACAGCTGTTTGGGAGGATGCAACATCAGGTGGATCACAAGTGGAAGAGGAAGGAGAAGTGATATGCAGGCAACCCACCCAGGGAAGCTCTCTTTCTTGTCCCAGCTAGCAGCAAGATCATATTTCCCCATTGTTACCTCCAGTTTCCAATGCCACATGAACAATCTAGTGTCACCAACCCCTCTGGCAGAACACAACACATCAAGTAGTAGTAGCAGCGACTTTCCCAGAAGTGACCATAACAGTAGCAGCGACTTTCCCAGAAGTGACCATAACAGCAGCAGTAGCATTGACTTTCCCAAAAGTGACCATAACAGCAGCAGTAGCAGTGACTTTCCCAGAAGTGACCACAACAGTAGCAGTAGCAGTGACTTTCCCAGAAGTGACCATAACAGCAGCAGTAGCAGTGAGAGGCAAAAGGAGGGGAAGTTTAGCCATTTAACCCCCCTGTCACTGGGGTGACACTTGCCGCCTCCTTCCTGGACAACACTGGAAAGCTCATCATAGTGCCCAAACCACCCTCATCATATATCACTATTTGCTGCACCACAGCTAAGCACGACTTGGTTTTCCCTGTCTCCTGGTCATCATCCAGAGTGGGGTGAGCTAGGTAAGGTTACTCCTCCTCAGCCTGAAACTTCCTGACATTTTATTTTATTTTTTTTTATGTCAGTTATATAGTAAACCACAGAAAACTACCACCCTTACTGTCTCATCATCCCTTGACAGTAGAACTCCTGGTTTGGTTAGTTGTCTAGTTGTTTTGTTCACAGTCACCTTTAACTCTTTCAGTGCTAAATGCACGTAGCAAGCAGTAGTATCATTTGCTGGTGGTGCTAAATGCTCATTGCAACTTTTAGTCACTCCTAAATTTCTTATGTATGAGCATGTTCCAACTATATTTTATGAGCAACTTCTCACCCCACAGCATTACCAACTCAGTGGGTTTTTCACTAATTTTGATGGAAAATTATATCAGCCTACCGCAGAAAATCAACAAATGAGTAACTGGTGGATGTTCTTGTCCAATATAGCAGCATTTTTGCATAGCTTACCTATCACCTGAATGGCCAAATGGCCAGTTGGCTATACTACCCTACCAATACCCCCTTCAAGCATCATATCTACTCAGTTCCCTCAGTATGGCTGGCTGCCATGGTTGTGAACAGATGAAGTGTTCACAGACAACATCCCTGAACGTGCCTGCATGTTTGCAGGAAAGACGTTCCTTGCCTGCTTGGAACATTAGCTGTTCTAGATATCTATTGTGTAAACAGTGCTTGAGTCGCCTAAGTAACCTTGGATACAATGTCACCACTGTATAATTTGTCACTGCATAATTTTCCATGCTTAATTCGTCGTAAAAGTATGCAATTTTATGGTTATTTTCCTTCATTTTTATATTGCTATGCATTGCTTCTTATCACAAAATATACATTTTGAGATCTGATTGCAGAAAAAAACTCAGTATTACAACAATTTTCATCAAATTTACACAACACATATGAAATAATATAACTGCATACATAAACAAATCTCATAGATTGTGACTCCTCTTTCCAATGGTGTTTTAGTATTTTAGCTGTGATGAATAGTTTTTGAGGTACAACAGTTAAAAGAGACCTCCCTGTTGGGCTGCCAGAGTAAGCCGGGGGGGGGGAGGCCTGTCTTCCTCACCGCACTCAATGAAAGGGTTAATTATTTATTGTTTAGTGATTCCAAATATGTAACTAGGTAAGGCAGCACAACTACAATAAAAAAAATATTACAATAAAATCATATTCTAGCAATAATTTATATATATATATATATATATATATATATATATATATATATATATATATATATATATATATATATATATATATATATATATATATATATATATATATATATATATATATATATATATATATATATATATATATATATATTATTCTATTTATTTATTTTTTTTTTAGTGAGGGACTATAGATTATGTTTTCAATGTTGTTTTGCCTTGTAAATGGTAGGTCTAATATGAATGGCTCGTCTAAATCTCTCTTTCTGGTACTGGATGCGATGTGTTGCTAGAGGAAAAATTCTTGAGTTAGGTCTAATAATATATTGTCTCAGTAGTTCCCAGTACTCTTGATTTCCATGTCCTGCTAACTTATATTGCTATTAAAGTTACTATTTAGGCTGGCTTCACACAAGCGTTTTTTTTTTTCCCACGTTTTTCTATGTGCTTTAGAAACCAAGGAAGTTCAATGAGACCCTTCACACACTGACTGTGTGCACAGTTAACTTGTGTGGCACCAGATGGTTTAGAATGCTATATAAGCCTATGGAGCCCTTCAGAAGGGAGGTTTTTCCCTGAGTGGCAATTATGTTTAATCTGGTGTAGAGGTTGAGCCCTTCATTTTTACATATTGATATGAATAGTTTTATTATTATTATTATTATTATTATTATTATTATTATTATTATTATTATTATTATTATTATTGTTATTGTTATTATTATTATTACTACTACTACTGCTACTATATACACTGTAGTAGCAGAGGTATACTATGAATATAATTATTTTTTTACAGAACATCCTAGTAAGTAATTTTCATTAGCTTTCAGGTCAGAATATAATGTGTAGAATGCTCCTTGAAGGAGCCAGGAGCTATTTATTGGGTGGGTCCACCATTTACATTGTCTCTTATATACAGAGGATGGTCCACCATTTACATTGTCTTTTTTTTTTTTTTAAATACCCTGTTCATTATATACACTCTTCTTTATGCCCTCCATCTCGAACAAACAATGATAAACTGACAAGTATTCTGTGCACTGTTGCAGATGAACCACGCGGGAAAAAAATGCTTGTATGAAGATGTGCTTATTAGACATTCACCCACGCAGCTATACAACTGCTCAGGAAAAAATACCTATGTGAAGCCAGCCTTACTATTATCCTTCTGAATCTCTTCCATACTTTGCAGTACTGATCTCATACTTTTTAGTGTGTTTTCTGATAAGTTTTTGTATTCATCTGAATTCCATGTTCTTTTGTGAGGAGGCACATTTAAGGTTGTCAACATTATATTACTTTTCTTGTTTTAATTTCAACTGCTATTAGCTCCACTTCATGTGATGTTTCTCTTTCTATTTTCTGCCCTTCTTTATACTTTTCTTTCAGTTTTTCCCTGTCTTCCTTAGACACCTGCTTATTCTTGTGTCCTTTTCATCCTCATCTCCCTTTAATTTACTGAGATTTGTGGTTACTTCATCATTGCTGATGTCTGTAAAGTTATTCTAGTGGTCCTACCAATCTTGTGGTATTCTTCAATATCTTTCTCTGATATTTTGTCTGTTACCTTTCTTATTATTTCTATTGTTTTATCTCTGACCCTTGTTATTGTATTGAAAATATTTTCTTCCTTCTTGCCATGAAATTTGTGTCCATTGTCTCCCTAAGAAATTTACCACTCTTTCTGATTACTTCCTATATTTCCCATTTGGTATTTATTTTTTTGTCTTCCATTTTTTTAAATTTCTTTTTACTTATCAGCATAAGATGCTTTGATTTCTTCTTTTAGTGTGTTTACTTCCAATAATGTTTTTAAATACCTCATTTTTTTTCCAGATTATTTGCTTGTTTTACTACTTAGTCATCATTGATTTTTCCTCTAGTATTTTTTTGATGGGAGACCATTCCTTCATTTGTGTGCGTTTATGTAATGTGATTTCTCTGATAAGGAATAAATAGAAAAGTTCTTTTAGTTTAGTTATTTATACTGGAATTTACTTGCAGGTGTTCCAGGATGCCATCCCCAAGAGAGAAACATCATGGAGGTGACACTTCATCAGGCAAAGGGTTGGATTCAGGCAAGCCTGGAAGTGAGAACAAGAACTCACAAGGAAGCCCACCTAGAAGCCCAGCTAGCACCGGTTCTCTTATATCAGATGACACATGTCCCATCTGCCTGGGCAACATCACTGACAAGTGTATGGCAAACTCTTGTCATCACTGTTTTTGTTTGGTGTGCCTCAAGGAATGGTCAAAGCAAAAGGCAGTGTGTCCATTGTGTAAAGAACGCTTCACCAAAATCATTTATGATATCAGGTCTGATACAGAGTTCAAGGAATGGAAAGTACCTAGGTTTGAGCAACATCATCCCATTACCAACTTCCATTCATTTTTTGTCCCTGACAGAAGATTCTTCGGTTATAGAACAACAAATTTTCCAGGAGCAGCTACTTTACGCCGTCAGCATCCAGGAAACACAACATCCATTGTTGATGCCATCCCTCCAGGTCCTCGAGAACACACCTCAGCTTCATATAATTTGCGAGGCTCCTCTTTCTTTCGACTTAATATTTACCTTAATAATGAATGGGTCCAGCCCATTGCAGATATAACTGGAAGATATAGACAGAGCTCACCACAGCTTTATCAAGAGCAGCCAGCTCTTACCCATCGTCTTGTACCGTGGGTTAATAGAGAGCTGGCTGCACTCTTACATTCTGCCAGAATTGGGGTAGTACTGGCAGAGGTTATGGATCTCATTGAGAGATACCCCATTAATTCTCGTGAGTTTCGACGGGCTGTACGGCCACACCTTGGTAGTCGCACTAGGCATTTTGTCCATGAATTTTACAATTTTGCTCGATCTCCATATGACATGGTAGGCCATGATAATGCTGCTCGTTATGTGACACGGTATGGTTTTGATGATGAGAGCAGCAGTGAAAGTAGTAGCTCTGAAGACAGTGATGCAGTAGTAGAAGTTGATGTGCAAGGGAATCCTGTTACTTCTACCACTAGTAGGGCACAACAAGGTTCTGCAGTTGCACCAGACACTGTTGAGAGGGAAGAAACCCTCACTCAAGAAGGATCTGTATTGATTAGCAGTGATGAAAGTTCCACAGAAGAAATCCCACAGCAATCAAATTTGTTTATGCAGTCACATTTCAGTGAAAATCGTAACCCAGACCCTCCTGTGTCATCTTCCTACATGATGAATCAGCTAGTAGGACGTGCAAGGAGTTTCCTTAACTCGATCAATGAAGGTGCTTCTACATCAGTAGCTGAAGATGCAACAACCAGAAGTAATGTGAGAAAGACATTGAAGAGAGAAGTTCCATCAGATAGTGATGATTCAGATGCTTGCATCATTGTTGAAGAAGTGAATAAGAGACAGCAAACTCCAGAGATCATCACTTTAGACAGCGAAGAAGAAAAATCCATGCCATCCTTTCCTATGAATGGGAAGCAGTTTGAAAAGAAATATGGCCATAACTCAAGAAATGATGGTGGGAGTTCTCATCAACAAAGGAAAGGTAAAAAGAAACCTAGTTTAAACCGAACAAACTTTCCCATTTTTCTTTCACAGTCTAGTGCTACTGCCTGTTCCAGGATGTCGATTAGAGATCATAGCTATTGTAATGTGCAAGAGGCCGCAGCATTTACTTGTAATGTCAGGCAAAGAGTTGATCAGTCTCCCTCATCAGAAGGTACATTGCATAACTACAACGCTATAAAAACTGTGCAAAAGGACACCCATAAAGGATTTATTATATCTTCAGACAGTGAAACCAGTGTTCAGACCCAACAAAGGAAAAAAATTAGGCATAAAGAAAAGTCTAAAACTAGAAAGACTGTTGGTGCACAGAAGAATGAGGAAGTAAGAAGAGGAGATGGTTGTGGCTCAAGTTCCTGGCATGATACAAATTCACCAGCAAGGGAAAAGTTTTCACCTATAAGAAAAAGAAGGAAGGACCACAAATCCAAAGTAAAAAGCTCATCACAGTCACACCTTTGGACATCTCACAAGAAGCATAGTTGTAACCGCCTCTATGTTTCTGAAACTTCAAGTAACAGTTGGTGTAATTCAGATAATGTGTGGACACCTCCATCTTCCAGTACGACAGAGAGAAGTTCCTCCAGAGATGGTCATGATGGGCAAGATGGATCCTCAAGTGAATGCTCTTCAGTTGCAAGGAAATTTCATCACAAGGGAAAGAAAGGTGATCATAGTAATTCAAAATCAAAGTATTTCAGTAAGAGAGGTAAACATAAGAAAAAGGATAAGCATAAAGAGAAAAGTAAAAAAGTTAAAAAAGGAAAACATAAGAAAAAATGTAAGTCAAAAAGGACTACCTGTAGCTCAAGCTCAGATTCGGATTCTGTGTCAGATTCATCAGAAGAGAAGATTATCAGACATAAAAAGAAAAGGAGGAGAATCAAAGAGTCTAGCTCAAGTTTACCCCCATCTGACCTGAGAAATAAAAGTAGGAGAATCAGGTGCACTTGTTCTGACTGAAGAAAACATGTATAATCATTCCTTTTTTTGTCTTCTCACTTGATAACCATTTGTGGAAGAGAGAGTACAGCATTATAAGCCAACATGGTGATCAGAGTGTGTAAATCTAATGTTTGGTATTAATATATCTTTTGTATGCAGAGGTATGTTCACATTCACCATGTGATGTAAGTGAAATCTTAGATTTTAAGATTACCTGAGCAATCTGTAAATACAATGTAAATTAAGTGGTACTTCTCTGCAGCTGTGCTGAAAAAAAAAAGTTGAAAGTGACAATGCTTCCATTTGTTATAGAATTGTCATGCTTTAATGAGGTGAGATATACAAATGCATTTATCCACTTTTCACTCGGAAAAACAACCAATATCTTAGTTTGTGCTATTCTGTGTTGGTGTGTCACCATTGTTTAAGTGTTTTTCCTATACTGAGGTTATTCAAACAATATCTAGAGCTTTATACCTAAAAATGAATATATTTTATTCTTGGATATCCAAATTAGAGTTAAAAAGTGTAGATTGTGGGAGAAGTTAAAGCACTGCAACACAGAAACACATTACACATCTCTACATACTTTACATGACTGTTACAATGTATAAACAAAAATTTTATGCTAAGCCTCATTTGTTTATCTTGCTAATAAATATTTCACAAGTTGAAGCATATATTCTTTACAGTCCTTACAGCAGAGCCAAACAGTATACAAGAAATGAGATACCAGAACTCTCTGAGAAACAGTGATTTTGCAGTAACTGAAGTGGGAACCATGAAAATAGAAGAGGATCAGTTATCTGCAATCACACAACGGAAAGTTGCAAAGCATACCTGAGTCTGTCTCCATCAAGAACTGGTTTACTGTTGCTGCTTTAGAATATATTATCTTCCCAACAAGTCAGGTCAGATATGGGCAAATGTCCTTTTGTTCTCAAGTAGATGTTACCTATTGTATTTATTCTCCATTCACCTATATGATTCACAACCATTCTTCCTTGCTCCACATATCCTTATGTTATCCATTACCATTCCTCTTATCCTTACATCTCTTACATCATATCCAGTTACAGTCACCACCCATTGTTTTTTTTCATTCTCTATATATTGAAACCATCATAACAATTCATAAGTTTCTTGGTCAGGTAGACAATTCATATGCACCATCAGTTCCCTTTCACACTTATTTCCTTGTCCATGTTTGCTACTTCAAAGTTTCATCAATCATGATATTTCCACTATGTTTAATCTCATCATTTCTGGTACTCCCATATTCTATTTCATTCCTGCAAATACAACCAGCACTACTACACTCTTATAATTGCATTAATTTCTAATGATCTGTTTCCAAACACTATTTATTCATATTCATACTTTTTTGGTTCATTCTTTCTAAATCTCACCTCTTCAATTATTCTTCCTTATTCTTCCATTGGTAGTAACATGCAATCTTAAATAAAAAAAAGATTGCCCATGTCCAAGGAATTTACCATTTACATATAACATTCATCCTCCTGCTGTCTATCACCCTCATACTTCATTACTTAATTCTTACCTTCACTCAGTCTACATTTCCTTTCACATACCACTACAAAATTGTCAGTATGAGGAGATGGTAAGGTTATAAAGAGAGTGCAGAAACTTACCTTTAGTGTTAAAACTGGCTCCATAAAATAATGCTCATTAGGAAATCTCAATAAGAGAAATAAGGAACAGTCCAAACACAATGAAATATGGAGAGCACTAGGAACTAGTAAACTGTAACCATATTTTAAGGAATAATAAGTATTCTGAGTCATTAAAGGAAGGTTTACATAAAATATTGGAAAGTGGATATATCCCAGAATGTTGGAAAGAACAAGAAAACAATAATTGTATCCTAAATCAGAATACAAGAAATTGAATAGGTATACATTTGAAGAAGAATGAGAAAGAAAAGGAAGAGCAAACAGGCTTCACTAGAGGACAAAAAAAATAAATAAATAAATAAATAAAAAATAAATAAATAAATAAATAATAATAATAATAATAATAATAATAATAATAATAATAATAATAATAATAATAATCTATGTATGTTCCAGTACTACACATTAAAGAATTTTAACCAAGAAAATACCTTTACAGAGGAACAATAGATTTTAACAAGACATTTCATTATGTAAGTAAATGCCAGGTAATTTAAGCAGTGATGAAATAAATAAGTAACAAGGTTTTCTAAACAAAATAGCTCACTATCTGAGATGTTTGACGTTAGTTCTAGTTTCCTAACTTTTCCACTAAGTGGTGCATGGTTCTGCTATATCCTTCACAATTACAAGACAAAAGGCAAGGAGCAAGACAAAAGAGGGTGCTAATGAATGGGATTAATTAAATTTAGTTGTTTGCTAAATAATTTTTTTTTGCTTCTGGAAATCTTGAGTTTGTTAATAGAGCTTTCCATTTTACAAAATGGAGCTACTTCCCTATAACAAAGTAGTGTAGTTGGGTTGGACAGGATCAACATGGAATACATAGCTATGGATCTGTTTATTCAGTTATTTATTTAGTTTTTTTTTTATGAATTATTGGCAAATTGTCATTATGTTAAAAGAAATCAGCTAAAATTATCAAGGACCTAATGGAAATGTTTGTTGTAGGTTTTAATTCTAATAGAAAGAGTTATTTTGCATCAGCTATATTAAAAAGATGAAATCAGTGAAACTGAAGGAATGAAGGTGACAAAACAGTATGGTAAAGTGAGTGGACTACATTAATGTGGAAGTTTTTTTTTTTCCCTAGAGGTAGATGAAAAATGGTAAATGGTAAATGGTAAATGACAAAGCAATTTTTTTAGAAAACTTTGTACAGATCACCCCCAGACCCTAATGTTATCTGCACATAGCATAATACCCATCCATACAACATATTTTTGGTCATATATATATATATATATATATATATATATATATATATATATATATATATATATATATATATATATATATATATATATATACTAGTTTTTCCATGTTGAACTAGATTGTGAGTAAATAGTTGAAAGACTTGTGACCAATTGATTTACATATAAACATGTTTACTATACTTAAGTACTTCTTAATTGTATTTATTGTATTTATTTGTAATACAACATTCACAGATTCAATCATCTGCAGACTGGAGCCTGAAGAAAAATGTGTAGGAATTAAATTTTTTTATACAGGTTGCCATCAATGGAGAATTTGGTAAGCTAGGTCACCAGATGTCTCAGCTGAGCCCCTACCTACACTCAAATAATCTAAAATATTGTTACTTTTACTTCCATGTGTATACAAATGCATTCACCACTTATCAATATACTTTTATTATCGGTTTTCATATTATCTGTGTCTCTATTAGTCCATTGTCATGTTTCCTTTTCTATTTAGTTGCCTCTTCTTTATTACTGTACCTGCCTCCTTGCTTGTCCATTTGTTGCTCTCCTCTTATGACCACCTCAACCTGATGAAGGCAAAAAAAAAGATGGTGAGAGAGAGAGAGAGAGAGAGAGAGAGAGAGAGAGAGAGAGAGGGAGGGGGAGAGAGAGGGAGGGAGGGGGAGAGGGGAGAGCAAAGGGTCCGATGCGACTACTGCTTCCGCCCCGGCCACACAGCTGAGATGTGCTACAGCCGCGCTGCTGACGAACGCCAGGAACAAAGGCAGGAGAGTATGTTCATGAGGGTTCTGACGGAGGGTTTAGCGCGGCAACAACTTCCTCACCCCCAGCAGCCCTTTCAGGCCCCCCTCCAGCCTTCCTGGCAGCCACAGCTCGGTCACTACCCCAGCTGGAACCTCTCCTCGTGGCAGGGCAGACACTAATGCGTCTCGCCTCACCACCACACCTCATTCCCAAGCCAACGCGAGGAGGCAAGGGAACAGACGCCCCAGCTGTCACCTGACCGTGGTCTCCGCCAACGTGAGAGGACTCCGCACCAATGTAGGTGACCTTAGCCACAATTTCGTGCTGAGACATAGTGCTGACATTGTCGCAGTAACAGAAACGTGGCTGAGTGACGAGGTGGAGCCGACGTTCGGCAAAATATCAGGCTACTCCCTGTGGGTGAGGATGGACCGAAAAAATAGAGCAGGCGGAGGGGTCGCTGCCTGTTTTAAGGACGGCCTCCAAACACAGGAACTTGAGGTAGCCGTGCCACACCTGATGGAGGCACTGTTCTTCAGGGTGGTACTTGCAGACAACAGTGGGCTTCTCCTCTGTGTCATGTACCGCCCCCCGAGACAAGGACGAGCCCCGCTAGACTTCCTGACGGAGGAACTCGACACCCTGCTCCAGCGTCACAAGTGTTCCCATGTGATGATAGTGGGGGACCTGAACTTCCACATGGAGCAGGATGCCTTCAGTAATCTCCTGACTGTTCAGGCCCTAACCAACCATGTCACCTTCCCTACACACGAGCGGGGAGGGCTGCTGGATCCTGTGGTGACAGACCTACCCGAAGCCAGCATCAGCTGCCAGCAGCTAGGACCAGTGGGCAGCTCAGACCACTTTGCTGTGCTGTCTCAGGTCGAGCTGCAAACGGCGAGGGAAGACGCTATCCCGCGCACCGTCTGGCTTTGGAACAGGGCGAACTGGCCATCCATGAAGCAGGACATGGAGAACACGGACTGGGAGTCCCTCCTAATGGGAGATGCTGAGACCAAGGCACGCACCCTCACCACCAGGCTCCTTGCCCTCCAACAGCAGCATGTGCCCTGCCGAGTATATCTCTCCAGGCCTGGTGATCCCGCCTGGTTTGGTTTTCGCTGCAGAGCATCTGCCGAGGCCAAGCATGCTGCCTGGGTGAGGTACAAGCGACACCCGTCACGCAGGAACAAGACGCTGCACCGGGAAGCGTGTAGGAGGATGACGTCTATCTGCAGATGGGCGAGGAATCAGCTAAGGGAGGACAGAAGGCGAAAGCTCAGTGGCCCAGGTGTTGGCAACAAGACCTGGTGGAATCTGGTAAAGGAGCAGCAAGGAGCATGTCACCGCGAGACTCTTCCTCCACTCACCAGACCTGACGGATCCACCGCCACGAGCAGTGCAGACAAGGCCACACTCCTCGCCGAGCTTTTCGCCAACAAGATGAAGGTTGACGACTCGGCACGACCTGTACCACAGCTGGCCCCGGAAACTGATTGCACTGTCACCACTGTCTTGGTGACGGCAGAGCAGGTTGAGCGGCTACTCGGTGCGGTGGATGTGGGTAAAGCCACAGGCCCGGATGACGTCAGCCCACGGCTCCTCAAGCAATGCGCTAGAGAGCTGTCAGCTCCTCTCACCACCGTCTTCACATCTTGCCTGAGGGAGAAGAAGTGGCCCTCAGTATGGAAGGAAGCGCGTGTGGTCCCAGTCCATAAGAAAAACTCAAGGTCTGAGCCCAACAACTACAGACCCATCTCCCTGCTCTCAGTGATGGGCAAGTTGCTGGAGCAAATAGTGGCTGCTGCCATCTGCCAACACCTGAGCGAGAACCACCTCCTCTCAGACAAGCAGTTTGGCTTCAGGCCTGGCAGATCCACCGCAGACCTCCTCCTCATCCTCTCCAAGGACTGGCAAGACGCCCTGGAAGAAGGCCTGGACACCCTTGTGGTGGCCCTGGACATTGCTGGGGCTTTTGACAGGGTCTGGCACGCGGGGCTCATTGAAAAGCTTCGCGCCAAGGGTGTCCAAGATGACCTGTTAATGCTGCTAGAAGATTACCTCCAGGGTAGGACCCTTCAGGTAGTAGTCAACGGGCAGTCATCAAGACCTTCACCAGTCCGGGCCTCAGTTCCACAAGGCTCCGTCTTGGGCCCAGTCCTATGGAACATATACATCGACGACCTCCTCCGGCAGCTGTCATCTGTGGCAGCATACGCCGACGACTGCACACTCTCCCGCTCCTACTGCCGCCTCGACAGTCAGCGTGCCGTCACTGAGCTGAACAGGCAGCTCGGATTGGTGGAGCAGTGGGGAAAGATGTGGCAGGTTAACTTCGCTCCTGAGAAGACGCAGGCGATGGTCATCTCGCGGTCCCCAGGTGCTTCACACGCAGTCTCGGGACAGCTGCGTTTTGGAGGCAAGAGCCTGCCACTTCAGGATTATATCAAGATCCTGGGCGTGTCTGTGGACCGCGGACTACGCTTCGATCACCACATCAGTGTCGTCGCCCGCCAGACCTCTCTCCGAGTCTCTGCCCTGCGTAGGATGGCGAACACCCTCGACCCACGGGGCATCCTCACGCTATACAGGGCACAGATACGCCCATGTATGGAGTACGGTGCCCTGTCCTGGATGTCGAGTGCCGCCACCCACATGCAGAGACTGGATGCTGTGCAGCGGCGAGCCCTGCGCTTGGTGGCCACCGATGAGGACCAACAGCACCCACCACCAGTAACGTCACTGGAGCACCGCCGGGACGTGTCGGCACTAGTGGTGTGCCACAAAACTCAGGTGCAGAGGGTCCCTCACCTTGACCCCCTGAGGCTGCTGCCACACGCAGTACAGAGGTGCACCAGAGCTGCAGCCAGTAGCGACGAGCTAGTGAAGGTGCCTCGATCTCGCTCTAGCCAACACCAGCGCACCTACACAGCCAGGACTTCGCGGCTGTGGAACATGTTCACGGCGGCCACGCCCCAAGTGCAGGACATGTCCACGCACCAGGTGAAGCTGGCAGCCCACAGCTGGCGTAGCACGCACCTGTCCCCACTGGCGCTTTAAATTTTTATTATTTTATTGTATTAACATTATAATCTTTATGTTAAGCATGTATAGTGTTATTCCTGTAAAAAATACTATCATAGGCTTTTTAAATAATTCCACACTCAACGTGGAATTTTAAGCCTTTCTGTAAATATTTGTTTAAAAAAAAGAGAGAGAGAGAGAGAGAGAGAGAGAGAGAGAGAGAGAGAGAGAGAGAGAGAGAGAGAGAGAGAGAGAGAGAGAGAGAGAGAGAGAGAGAGAGAGAGAGAGAGAGAGAGAGAGAGAGAGAGAGAGAGAGAGAGAGAGAGAGAGAGAGAGAGAGAGAGAGAGGGAGGGAGGGAGGAAGGGGGGGGAGAGAGAGAGAGAGAGGGAGGGAGGGAGGGAGGGAGGGAGGGAGGGAGGGAGGGGAGAGAGAGAGAGAGAGAGAGAGAGAGAGAGAGAGAGAGAGAGAGAGAGAGAGAGAGAGAGAGAGAGAGAGAGAGAGAGGAGAGAGAGAGAGAGAGAGAGAGAGAGAGAGAGAGAGAGAGAGAGAGAGAGAGAGAGAGAGAGAGAGAGAGAGAGAGAGAGAGAGAGAGAGAGAGAATATATGTACTCACTTTTATGCTGTGGTCCTCTGTTGCTTCTTTCTCAGTACATCAATGTACAGCTTCTCAGCAAGAGTATATACACCACAGCCTCCTCCTCCTCTACCCTTGAATCCATCCACCTGCAAAGACACTCAGTGAAATAGTTGATGTGCAGGTGCCAGGTGGGAAGAGCTTTCCCTGCTCTGCACACTCACCTTATCTGACCATGGCTTCTGCCCCTCTCTGAGCTCCGAGGCTTCCTTGCTGACGAAGTTACACGTGCTAATGAGCAATGCCATCAGCTCCTGCAGCTTGGCCACCGCTGCTGCCATCCTGGCCTGCCCAAAAGCCTCCACCTGCAGGTTGAACCTCTCTAGGAAGTGGTTGTACAGCATGTAGTCTGGGGTGAGCTTCTGCTGGAGTGCTTGCCATGCCTCTTCACTGATTGAAGGTTTGAACTGTGGGGAGGAACAGGAGGAGAGTCACTTGAAGCCAGGAATGACTGACAGGCAGTGTGTGGATGAAGAAGAGTCACCTGAAGCCAGGAATGACTGACAAGTGTTGTGTGGATGGAGGAGAGTCACCTGAAGGAGATACTGACTGACAGGCCATGTGTAGATGAGGAGTCACTGGCTACAAAAAAGAAGTCCTATTGATGCAGGAATGACAGAGGAGTCACATGAAGGAGGCTTATCTGGACCCTGGCAAGGACACTATGTACCTGTAAAACAAGGACAGAAAGAAAGATGTATCTCCTTCCTCTGCCTCTCCCCTCCCCTCAATTCCCTTCCCCTCCCTCCTCTTCCGTCCTCCCAATGATCTACCTGGCATGGACTTGCCTCACCTTCTCCCTGAGGGAGTTAACCCTCAGCACCAGCACGTCGCTCAGCTCCCAGCACAGGTACTCGGCCAGCAGCACCAGCGACTCCTCCATTCTTTCCATCACCAGCACCAGCCCGAACTGCTCATCGGCCCACCGCACCTGGTGACGGCAGTACCTGTATGTATGTACTTACGTAAGTAGCTCCTGTAATGCCTGTACTTATTGCCTTACCTCTACACTTCCTTACTCACCTGAAGTGCCTGTACCTGTTGCCTTACCTGCACACCTCCTTACTTACCTGTAATGCCTGTACTTGTTGCCTTACCTGTACACCTCCTTACTCACCTGTAATGCCTGTACTTGTTGCCTTACCTGTTTATCTCCTCACTCACCTGTAATGCCTGTTCCTGTTGCCTTACCTGTACACTTCATCACTCTCCACACAACAGACATTTCTGTTTCAAAGACGTGTTGTTCTACCATGCTGCTAAAGTGTCTGACCTGTATACACACACACACACACACACACACACACACACACACACACACACACAAAGAGGAAATGGTGGCACGAAGTTGCCATGAAAGATCACCTAGCAGAAGCTTAAAAATCATGTATACAAATATAAATGGTTTGGTGTTGATCCTATTGGAACTTAAAGACTACTTAAAGAACAATAAACCAGACGTGGTATGTTTAATGGAAACCAAACTACAACAGGAAGTAAAGAAAGGATTTGCAAAGGAAAGTTATAGCATATGGAGGAAAGAGAGAAAAGGAAAGGAAGGAGGAGGAGTGAAGATATTGGTAAAAGAAGATATTGATGTTGAGGAAGTGGAATATGGTGATGGAATGGCAGAAACTTTGAGTGTTGTGATTAAGATCAAAGGAAGTGAAAAAAAGGAAAGTTATTGAGAGACAAGTTATTGAGAGACAAGTTATGAGAGACATATAGATATAAAACTATGCAACTAGAAACAAGAAATAGCATAGAGGAAATGATAAGAAAAAGTAACAAAGTGCTCTTAGTAGGCAACTTCAACATTTAAGGAATCATTTGGGAGGAGATAGAAGTGAGAGAAAATGTCGGGCCATGGAGCGAAGAACTTGTGCATACCATGATGGTAAGTACAATGAGACAATTGGTGAATGAGCCTACAAGATGCAGAGAAGGAGAACCATCACAGTTGGACTTGTAATGTACAGTAAGATAATGCAATGAAGAAAGTAAGAATGATGAAAGAGAAAGGACAATAAGAGAGAGAGAGAGAGAGAGAGAGAGAGAGAGAGAGAGAGTCAGGGTACTAACACCAGATGTACGATGCGGAGTGGCTGCTCACTGCCATCAAGTTACCATAAGAACTTCCACTCCCAGACACTCTCCTTCCCCAGTTAATTTACCTTATTTCCCTCTGTTCATTCAGTTTGAATCTTACATAGTTTGCAGCAGAAGAGTAACAAAGAAACAATCACTACTCATTTTAGCTCCCTTTGTCCGATCAGAATTTTTAAAAGTGAAGTATTTTATTCAAGTAGAGATTGTGCGGGGAGTGGGTGTGGGCATGTGTGTGTGTATTTTCCTTTTTTTACCTAGTTGTGCTTTATGGGAAAAGAGCTATGCTCATGCTGTCCCATCTCCATATCTTTTAATATCCAACTTAGCCTTGAATCCATGTATACTTTCTGCATTTACTATCTCCTCATCCAGACTTCCATACATCAATACTTCTATATGGGAAATTATACTTTTTGACATCTCTTCTACAAGCACTCCTCTTCAGCCGCTTTCCATGTCCTCTAGTGTCCCGCGTATCCCAAACCATTAAGTTGCTCTGGTCCACCTCCTCTACTCCCTCATATGCTTTATATATCGCAATCAAGTCTCCCCTTTCTCTCCTCTTTTCCAACGTTGGTAGATGTATCCTTGCCAGTCTCTCTTCATGTGACAAATCCCTGATACTTGGTACCATCTTCATAGCTGCTCTCTGAACTCTCTCCATCTTCCTTATATCCTTTTTCTTGTATAGCGACCATACTACTGCTGCATATTCTAGTCTAGGTCTTATCAGCGACACGATCATCTTCCTGACCATCTCTTCATCCATATATGCAAAGGCCTGCCTTATTCTTCTCAACAAGTTATAGGTTTCCCCTTGTAATTTTGCTAATGTGTCTCTCCAGGTTCAGGTTCAGTCACTGTAACACCAAGATCCTTTTCCTCTTCTGCTCCACTCAATCTTACACCATTCAACACATAATTTCCTCTTACTCTTCTTGTACTTTTCCAAATTCCATTACTTTACACTTCATTAAATTAAATTCCATTTCCCATCTATAACTCCACTCTGATATCTTGTTCAGGTCTTTTTGTAACGTTCCACAGTCCTCTGCACTCTCAACTTTCTTCAGCAACTTTGCATCATCCACAAAAAGGCTCATGTAGCTGTCCACACTCTCTGTCTTATCATTTATATAAACTGCAAACATGATCAGTGCAAGTACTGAGCCTTGGGGTACTCCACTTATGACTTCCCTCCATGATGATTTTTTTTTATCTTTTACCACTGTTCTTATTTCTCTGTTTGTCAAGAAATTTTCCATCCATCTCAGCAGGCCCCCCCTTAGCCCTCCATTATGCTTTAACTTCCACAACAATTTCCTGTGTGGCACTTCATCAAAGGCCTTCTTCAGGTCTAAATAAACACAATCTGCCCATCCATCTCTTTCTTGCATTATATCCACCACTCTAGAATAAAAACTCAGTAAGTTTGTAACACACGATCTCACTCTCCTAAATCGAAATTGTTGCTTTATTATCACTTCATTTTCTTCTAGGTACTGCATCCATTTTATCCTTCAATCTTTCACATATTTTGCACACCACACTTGTTAGAGACACAGGTCTATAATCTAAGGGCTCCTCTTTACTACCACCTTTGTAGATTGGCACTATGTTGGCTCTCTTCCATTCAATTGGGACTCTACTTTCAATTAGGGAACTCTCAATAATATTATGTATTACCCATGTCAACTGCTGATTGCACTCTTTTAGTATCCATCCTGACACTCCATCAGGTCCAGGGGCCTTCCTAACGTCTAGTCCCTCCATTCTGGACATCCTCTTTAGTCACTTGGATTCCCCCCAGATGCATTTCCTCTGTGTGTGTGTGTGTGTGTGTGTGTGTGTGTGTGTGTGTGTGTTGCACCCATCCCCCTCCCCCCTTTAGCAGCGGTGTGGAAAGGCGGTTGGAGGACTTTCCCACAGCAGTTACTACCCAGCAGTTGGAAAGAGCAGAAGTACTGAAATGTGCTCTAGCATTTATTGGAGAATAAGGCGGGATACTAGGTAGCCAGGTCAGTTGCCTTAAGGGGGATGTGAGTCATTATCGGACATACATCTCAGCCCATTTATATGGAATAAGAGTCTCTGTAGTAGTATGCCAGTAAGTGTAGTTGTGAATTATACACTACACCCAGGAAAGTGACTCCTCAGTTGTACAAGTGTACAAGTTGAGTTTTGTGCATAGAGAAACGTGACTGACCCTCCTGTGCATTCATGGGCACTCTTACATATTAGTTTTTTGTGTCTTGTCAATAACCTGTTTTGTTTTAGATGCTAATGCGGGCTGATGCAGTTCAGCCGTAGAGGATCTAAGTAATTAGCTGCGTGGTAAACTTTACTCCCTCCACTGGTCCTGACGAGGCCTGTCACCCAGGAAGCAGTAAATGGTGCTACTCTGCTTAAGGCTATAACACTCTGTTGGGCAGTGGGAGGAATGTCACAGTGGGTGGAAACCGAACAGAATATTATACCTCAGTCATATATGTGTTATCGTATGTTAACTGTCTTTTTTTCTTAGATATGGATGTTGATTCTTCTGCAGCTGTATTTCCCTTGTCTGTGGGTAGGAAAAACAAACTGGCGACCTCAGCTTAGTGTGACCTGGAGTTACGACTGTCATGAGAAGGGTGCAGGAGTCACAAAGGATCCTGTACACCTGTATTTGAACCCTGCACTGAGTCCACATAGGAGGTGGCTCACTGAAGCTAGTCCAGTTATGGCAGCTTGGTGAAGGGGCTGGGAATTGTGGTTGTAACAGAAACTGGCGTCCTTGCCTGGATAGCTGAGAGGTTTGGCGCCACGTGGGGAAGACAGTTTGTTGTTTATTGTTTGTTTCCTTGTTTTGTGTGTGTCCACGTTTAGAGTAAACCATGGAGGGCAGGGTTGGTAGCATGGGTGACTTGCAACCCGGGTCCCCTGCCTTTGATGGGAGCGGCAGTGTAGATTTGGCCCAATTCATTGTGAGGACACCTTGTCCCACACACAGTGCCATGGACATGATAGCCCTGCCTGCAGCATTGGTGGCTTCTCCCAGACATGTCTGAGGAACTGAGATTCAAATTGGAGATGAGGAGAATGGGGCTGGAAGCTGAAGCTGAGGAAAGGAGGCTAGAGAAGCTGGGAAGCTTGAGGCTGATGAGAAGGAGAAGGCGAGGATGTATGAAAAGGAAGAAGCTGAGAAGAATAGGATGTTTGAGTTGGAGAAGACTAGGATTGAAGTGAATTCACCTCATGGCTTGAGGAGAGAAGGAGTTAAGGAGGATACAGTAGAAAGCCAGATGGTGAGGAGTTTGAAGTCGATTCCTGAGTTTGATGAAAAGGTGACGAAATGGTTCAGGAGACTTGATAAGAAAGATTCAGAATTTGATTGGCCTCAGGAGAGATGGGTTGGCCTTGTTGCCAATATGTTGAAGGACAAGGCAATGGAAGTTTATGACAGGATGTCAGCTGAGGACTAGGAGGATTATGAGGAGTTTAAGGCAGATACCCTAAGAGCTTATGAGCTGTGGCTGGAGGTGTACAGGCTGTAGTTCCTCAGAGGGAAGAAAAGGCCCAATGACTCCTATTTAGAATGTGCTCACTATCTTGAGGAGACATTTGAAAAGTGGATTGCTAGCGAGCAGGCCAGCTCCTACCATGAGTTAAAGGAACTCATGGTATTGGAGCAGTTTATTAATGTGGCTGAGAGGGAGTTAGTACTGCTGCTCCATGAGAAAAGGTTTAAGACCTTGAAGGAGGCAACTATGTGAGCAGATGACCATGTTTTGGCACACCAGCTTGTGCCATGGTGGATTGGTATGGTATATCTGCTGGGGATGGTGATGTATCTGGTGGTGTGGCTAGCACCAGTTTGTCTGAGAGTCCATGTTATAGTAGTGGCTCCAGTAACAAGTCAGGGCAAGTCAGCCCTGTTGGTAATAAGTCTCCACCCAGCCCACGATGGAGACAGTCTGGGAGCATGCAACACAGCACTCCCAGGTATAGCATGCATCCCATGTGTTATTACTGTAGAAGTACAAGACACTTCAAATTTAACTGCCCCAAATTAATAACAGCCACAACTTCCAAGATGTCCCAGAAACTGGTGGCCTTGGTTTTGTTCCAGGGTAGGGACCAGCAGAGTGATGAGATTGGGGCTGTGTTTAGTCAGGAGGGTGTTAAGGCTGTTGTGGCTGCCGCCTCATCTGTTGTTACCTCACTGTCCCCTGTGAGGTCTGAGCTGGACTAGTGCTGTCCATTTTTATGTAAGAGCACTCTTGAGATTGATGGGGTTATGTACCCTGTTACAGTTTTGAGGGACACAGTGGCACAACAGTCGCTGTGCAGGAATGTGACTGGGAGGTGAGTTGCCTCCAGTCAGCCTGTGTGGTGCTGGGGAATTGGCACTGCAGAGAGCTTCACCATGGTGGAGATTAGGCTGACACGCCCACTAGTGACTATGGAGGCGCAGGTGATCTAGCGGAGGACCTGCCAGTGTCAGGGTTTGATTTCCTTCTAAGGAATGACCTGGCAGGAGGAAGAGTTTGGGTGCAGCTCCTGTCTGCAGATGCTGTCCCAGATGGGGAAGCTGCTGAGAGTGCTGACTTTGTTGTGTTACTTGCCCTAAGGTGAGGCAAGCACCCTCGCATTGGGTGCCCACAGGACCTGTGGTCCCAGGAGTCAACTGCAATAAGGCAGGGCCACCACAAAAGGAGTGTAGTGTTAGTACTGACGCCACAGTGAGGGCAGAGTGCCCAGTGGCTTGTCCTGCTGCTGGCAAGGGTTTTGACGAGCCAGAGTTAGACTAGTCTTTGAGTTAGTGTGCATGGGCTGACTGCAGAAGCACAGAGCCACCACAGAAAGCACCTGACTTTGTGGAGGGTGTTACCAAGGGTGAGGCTGGAATGATGAGTTTGGGTTGTTTGTTTGATTGCTTGCCTCACCCTGTGGAGCCTCTCAGAGGTAGCACTCAGGTGGAATTGTCACCTGGTTCTGAGGCTGTGGCCCCAGCTAGTTGTGTTTGGTGTGTCAAGAGTCGCTGCCAAGGGCAGGGAGACTCCTGACTGCTGGGAAGGCAGAAGTTTCCTCCCTTGTGGGGTGCACTGGAGGTAGCAAGCAGGCTGCTCCCTTTCTGGGACCTGACATGGCAGGTGTTTGCTCATGACATGAGCCACCTGTGCTGGCAGCTGCTACAACAGCTGCCAGTGTACCTCAGGAGGTTTCTAACTCTTGCGTATGTGTGTGTGTGTGTGTGTGTGGTGCCTAACTACTTGCCAAGGTATGGGTGGAAAGCAAGAAAGTAGAAGGTCGGGTAGAGTTTGTTGAGAGCAACTATGTTATGGCTCATGTTGGAGCCGGGGGTTTGTTTTGTGACAGCCACGTGTGTGTTTGGTTCCGTGTGTAGGGATGGGTATGGTGCGTCCTGAAAAGAAGCAGCCGTCAGCTCGCTGTGGCGATACTTGTGTCATCAAGGGGCTGGCGGGAGAAGTGCAGAGTGATTGCAATGTTGTATCTGACAGTAAGATGGAGGCTTGGTTGTGTCACACTGAGGAAGGGGTATATTGTTTAGTTGAGAGCTGCCCAAGGACGCCTCTTAGTTTTGCCAAGGAAATGGCATTTTTATTTTGTCAATTTTATGGGTGTGGCATGGGCTCCATGGAGCCAGGAGTAGGCAAGCAGGGGTGATGTGGGCAGTGCAAGCCCGATTGAGTTTTGTTTGGCCGGGAAGTATTTTGCCTGGCCCTGCCATGATGTTGCCCCAGGAGACTACTGTCCCTGGTGGGTTCATTGCGTGGTGCAAGGAAGCAGGGATGTCAGTGTTGCATGATGACTCTGAAGTTTGTACGGTGTGGAGAAGATACAGATGGAGTAGAGCATGTAGTGAAGAGAGGAGGAGTGGTGAGAGTAGATGAAGAAGTAAAGACAGAGGAGACAATGGAGATGGAGGAGAAAAGAATCCCAGAGTCACAGACGTTAGAGCAGCCGTAGCTACTGGAGAAAAGAGATGACTAAAATGCCCTGCATGAGAAAGCTTGCACACCAGTGGAGCCGTGAAAACCATAGGTCCTGGCATAGAACCAGAGATGGGTCTGGGAGGAGTAGGAGAAAGAAAAAAACAGCAGTCCGAGTTGGAGGGCCTAGTGGGAACCCTATTATTTCTAGTTGTATATTAATTATTTATGTCAGTGCTATAGTACCCTTTGGTGTTTTGTGATGAATATGCACCCTTTGTTTAAGTCTGATGATGTGTCCGACAAGTGTCTTGTTTTTTTAATTTGTTGTTTCCTAAAATTTTTGTAAGCTTTCGTATATCTTCCAAAAATTTTCATTTTATGACAGGGCGTGTAATGTACAGCGAGATAACGCAATGAGGAAAGTAAGAATGGTGTGTGTGTGTGTGTGTGTGTGTGTCAGGATACTAATGCCAGATGTACGATGCTGAGTGGCCGCTCGCTGCCATGAAGTTACCATAGGAATTTCCGCTCCTAGACACTCTCCTTCCCCGATTAATTTACCTTATTTCCCTCTTTTCAGTCAGTTTGAGTCACGCATAGTTTGCAGCAGAAGAGTTGCTTTTGACAAAGAAACTATTACTATTCATTTAGCCCCCTTTGTTTGATCAACAGAATTTTTAAAATTAAAGTTTTTTATTTAAGTAGAGACTGCGATAAGCGGGTGTGGGCGTCTCTCTCTCTACGTGTGTGTGTGTGTGTGTGTATTTACCTAGTTGTATTTACCCATTTGTGATTTAAGGGAGGGGAGTAATCTCAGTATCCCGTCTCTGTATCTATCCAGTTTGGTCTTAAAAGCATGGATAGTTACGGCATTGACAACGTCTTCACTGAGTTCATTCCATTTGTTCACACTTCTGTGAGGAAAACTATACTTCTTGATGTCCCTTCTACAGTTAACTTTCTTCAGCTTCTTACTGTGTCCCCTTGTACTCTGTGTGTCTAAAGTTATAAAACATTCTTTGTCCACATTTTCCATACCGTTTATCATTCTATAGATGTTTATTAAATTCTCTCTCTCTCTCTCTCTCTCTCTCTCTCTCTCTCTCTCTCTCTCTCTCTCTCTCTCTCTCTCTCTCTCTCTCTCTCTCTCTCCTATTTTCAAAGGTAGGAATTTTCAACATTCTTAATCTCTCTTCATAGGTCGACTTCCTCAACTCCGGAACCATCTTAGTGACTCTTTGTACTTGTTCTAATTTTATAATATTCCTCTTTATATGAAGAGTAATTTTATCATTGTGTCTGTCCGGAGTAAAATTTTCAATAACTGTTACTCCCAAATTCACTTCCTCTTTTTGATTTCTGTAACTTTATGCCATCCGTCTCATAATGATATTGCATTCTTTTCTTACTCTTACCGAACCCCATTACTTTACATTTACTTAAATTGAATTCCATTTGCCAAGATTTACTCCATCTATTTATCTCATTTAAATAATCTTGCAATACCATAAAGTCATTTACATTTTCTACCCTTCTCATCAGCTTAGCATCATCTGCAAATAAGTTCATATAACTGTTTATTTCTTCATTTATGTCATTCACATATATTACAAACATTATCGGTCACAACACTAATCCCTGTGGGACACCACTAGTTACTTTCAGCCAAGATGAATTCTGGTCTTGTATTGCAGTTCTCATCCCTCTATCATCCAGATAATCCTCCATCCACTCCAGCAGTCTTCCTCCAATTTTTCCATATTTTTTTATTTATTTATTTATTTATTTTTTTTATCTTCCATAGCAATCTTCGGTGTGGTACTTTGTCAAACGCTTTCTTCAAGTCTAAAAATAGACACCATCCACCCATCCGTCTCTCTCCTGCACAATATCGATTACCCTTGAATAAAAGGACAAAAAGTTCATGGAGCATGATCTTCCCCTTCTAAATCCAAATTGACAATTTACCAAAACTTTATCTTTTTCCAAGTGTTCAATCCATCTTTCCTTTATTGTTTTTTCACATATTTTTTTCCTACAACACTAGTCAAGGACACTAGTCAATAATTTAGTGGGTTTTCCTTATTTCCTCCTTTGAATATTGGTGTAATATCTGCTCTCTTCCAATCAAGGAGGAGGAGGCAGTAGACACCTGCCGAAACGATAATTACTCCCAGTGAGGTCTAGAACACTGTTCAGGGGGTGCTGTGAACTTATCATTAAACCCAGCTGTGAGCTCACTGAACGTTTCCCTTTGTGTCTCACAATACAAGGGGACAGTCACAGCCTGCCCTCTAAAGACAACTCTCTTCCTCCACACAAAACTACAAGCACCTAATAACACACACACCCTTCACTCAAAAATTTTAAAATGATCATGGCGACTCCTACACTAGCCTCGGAGTCCCCATATGGGGAGGGGACCATAAATGTCCCCAGGTCGGACTGCCTTTCTATCGACAACCCTAAGTGTCGTGACACCCTCCCCCCCCTCAACTTTTTCTTCATTAACTTCTGCAACATTCGCGGTCTAAGATCTAATTTTCAATCTTTAGAACACCACCTCTCTTCTTCTAAACCTCATCTTCTTTTCCTCACTGAAACTCAGGCGTCTGAGGCAACTGACAGTAGCCCCTTTTCTGTTCCCTCCTACTTTCTCTATCCTCATTTTCGATCCAAATTTGGATGCTGCGTTTACGTGCGCAATGACTTAACCTGCTCCCGTGCCCACGCTCTTGAATCTTCCGAGTTTTCCACCATCTGGCTACGACTACAGAGTCACCCTCAAACTAAATTTATCTGTGCTGTATACGTCTCACCTAACTCCTCTGACTATAAGAAATTCTTTGACTACTTAACTTCCAAAGTGGAGCACATTTTGAGCACATTTTGAGCGAATAACAGAGGTGATAGTGTCTGGCATGGAGGCGTACATTCCTCACTCTTTTTCTCGTCCTAAACCTTCTAAACCTTGGTTTAACACAGCTTGTTCTCGTGCTGTACATGATAGAGAGGTGCCCCACAAAAGGTACTTAAGCCTTCCATCACCAGAATCTCATGCACTTTATATTTCTGCCCGGAACCATGCCAAGTCTGTTCTCCAACTAGCCAAAAACTCCTTCATTAACAGAAAGTGTCAAAACCTTTCAAGATCTAACTCCCCTCGTGACTTCTGGCATCTAGCCAAAAATATCTCCAATAACTTTGCTTCTTCTTCTTTCCCTCCTCTATTTCAACCAGATGGCACCACTGCTATCACATCTATTTCTAAAGCTGAACTCTTCGATCAACCTTTGGTAAATCCTCTACCTTGGACGATTCTGGGCTTGTTCTTCCCTCTCCTCCACCCTCTGACTACTTCATGCCACCTATTAAAATTCTTCGCAATCATGTTTTCCATGCCATCGCCGGCCTAAACTCTGGGAAGGCTTGTGGACCTGATGGGATCCCTCCTATTGTTCTCCGAAACTGTGCCTCCATGCTTGCACCTTGCCTAATCAAACTCTTTCAGCTCTGTCTGTCAACATCTACCTTTCCTTCTTGCTGGAAGTTTGCCTACATTCAACCTGTTCCTAAAAAGGGTGACCGTTCTAATCCCTCAAACTACCTTCCTATTGCTTTAATTTCCGCCTATCTAAAGTTTTCGAATCTATCCTCAACAGGAAGATTCTTAAACATCTATCACCTCACAACCTTCTATCTGATCGCCAGTATGGGTTCCGTCAAGGCCGCTCTACTGGTGATCTGGCTTTCCTTACTGAGTCTTGGTCATCCTCTTTTAGAGATTTTGGTGAAACTTTTGCTGTTGCCTTGGACATATCAAAAGCTTTTGATAGAGTCTGGCACAAATGTTTGATTTCCACACTACCTTTGTACGACTTCTATCCTTCTCTCTGTAACTTCATCTCATGTTTCCTTTCTGACCGTTCTATTGCTGCTGTGGTAGACGGTCATTGTTCTTCTCCTAAATCTATTAACAGTGGTGTTCCTCAGGATTCTGTCCTGTCACCCACACTCTTCTTATTATTCATTAACGATCTTCTAAATCAAACTTCTTGTCCTATCCACTCCTACACTGATGATACCACCCTGCACTTTTCCACGTCTTTTCATAGACGTCCAAGCCTTCAGGTGATAAACATTTCACGAAGGGAAGCCACAGAACGCTTGACTTCTGATCTTTCTAAAATTTCTGATTGGGACAGAGCAAACTTAGTATTGTTCAGTGCCTCAAAAACTCAATTCCTCCATCTATCAACTCAACACAACCTTCCAGACAACTATCCCCTCTTCCTCAGTGACACTCAACTGTCCCCCTCTTCTACACTGAACATCCTCGGTCTATCCTTTATTTATAATCTGAACTGGAAACTTCACATCTCATCTCTAGCTAAAACAGCTTCTATGAAGTTAGGTGTTCTGAGACGTCTCCGCCAGTTTTTCTCACCCCCCCAGCTGCTAACTCTGTACAAGGGCCTTATCCGTCCATGTATGGAGTATGCTTCACATGTCTGGGGGGGTTCCACTCATACTGCTCTTCTAGACAGGGTGGAATCAAAAGCTTTTCGTCTTATCAACTCCTCTCCTCTAACTGACTGTCTTCAGCCTCTCTCTCACCGCCGCAGTGTTGCATCTCTAGCTGTCTTCTACCGCTATTTTCATGCTAACTGCTCTTCTGATCTTGCTAACTGCATGCCTACCCTCCTCCCGCGGCCTCGCTGCACCCCTATTTCTCTCACCCCTATTCTGTCCACCTCTCTAACAACAAGAGTTAACCAGTATTCTCAGTCATTCATCCCTTTCTCTGGTAAACTCTGGAACTCCCTGCCTGCTTCTGTATTTCTACCTTCCTATGACTTGAATTCCTTCAAGACGGAGGTTTCAAGACACTTATTCATCTATTTTTAACTACTGTTTTGACTCTTTTATGGGACTGGCATTTCAGTGGGCATTTTTTTTATTTATTTTTTTTTATTGGATTTTTGTTGCCCTTGGCCAGTGTCCTTCCTACATAAAAAGAAAAAAAAAATCTTTCGGTACTCTTCCCTGTGATAGTGATGTCACCACTAGATTGAATTTTATCAGCCAGTTGTTCTCTACATTCCTTCAATATCCAGTTTGATACTCCATCTGGACCAGTTGCTTTATTTACATCAAGTTTTTTCCATCATCTTGAGTATTTCCGCATAACTGATTGGGACTGTACTTAGTATATTCCTCACCAACTTATCCCTTCCAGCATCAAACTCCCCTTCCGCAGTAAATACCAATCTGAAACTATTGTTCATAACCTCTGCCATGTCCTGTGCATCCTTGTAGATTTTTCCTTCAACTTTCAATCTTGATATACCTTCCTTCTTCATATTGCCATTAATATGTCTAAAGAACAGTTTGGGTTCATTTATACACTTATCTATTATATCTCTTTCATAGTTTCTTCTCTCCATTCTTATTATCTCAACGTACATATTTCTAGCATCAATACATTTCTCACATCTGCTCTCAGTTTTCCTCTTCTTCCATCTATTCGAAGCATTTATCTTACAATTTCTAGCCTCTTTGCATTTTGCACTGAACCATTCTTTACCCTTTCTACATCTTACTTCTCCTCTAGGTACAAATTTCTCCACAGCAGAATTATATATCCTTATAAATTCATCCCATTTTTCCTGAACATCTTCTGCGTCTTCAAAGTCTTTCCAATCCACGGCAACAAAATATTTTCTTAATTTTTCAAAGTCAGCTTTACTATATTTAAATCTTTTCACCTTATAATTTTCATCAATGATTACATTTTCATTTTTCAAGTTAAATTCCATCAACACATTATCACTTTTACCTAGAGGGCTGTCATAGTGTATAGTTTCAATAATTTCCATGTCCTTGGTAAACACTAAATCAAGTCTTGATGGTTTATCTCTTCCACAAAATCTGGTATCACAATCAACCCAATGAGTCATTAAGTTTTCCACCGCCCAGTTGAACAGTCTATTACTCCACGAGTTTTCACTCCCAGTGTGTGTGTGTGTGTGTGTGTGTGTGTGTGTGTGTGTGTGTGTGTGTGTGTGTGTGTGTGTCACACCCCCCCCTCCCCCCTTTTAGCAGCGGAGCGGGGAGGCAGTTGGAGCACTTTCCCACAGCAGTCACTACCCAGATGTGCTCTAGCATTTATCGAAGACTTAAGGCGGGATACTAGGTAGCCGGGTCAGTTGCCTTAAGGGGGATAAGTGAGTCATTATCGGCCGTACATCCCGGCCCATTTACGATATATAGAACAGGAGTCTCCGTAATAGTCTGCCAGTAAGTGCAGTTGTGAATTACACACTACACCCATGGAAGTGACTCCTCAGCTGTACAAGTGTACAAGTCGAGTTTTGTGCACAGAGAGCAGTGACTGACCCTCCTGTGTGTTCGTGGGTACCCTTTCGTAGTATTTTTTTGTGTCTTTTGTTAGTAGCCTGTTTTTTTTTTAAATGCTACTGCAGGCTGATGCAGTTCAGCCGCAGAGTACCTAAGTAATTAGCCGCGTAGTAAACTTTACTCCCTCCTCAGGTCCTGACAAGGCCTGTCGCCCAGGAGGCAATAAATGATACTACTCAGCGTGAGGCTTTATATAACACTCTGTTGGGCAGTGGGAGGACTGTCACGGTGGGTGGATGTCCAGCAGAGTATTATACCTCGATCATATATGTGTTATCATATGTTAACTGTCTTTTTGCCTAGACATGGTTGTCGATTCTTCTGCAGCTGTGGGTGTTTAAGTGTTGTTTGAATATTTCCCTTGTCTGTGGATAGGTAAAACAGACCGGCGACCCCAACTTAGTGTGACCTGGAGTTATGACTCATGAAAAGGGTGCAGGAGTCACAAGGGATCCTGTACACCCATATTTGAGCCCTGCACTGAGTCCACATAGGAGGTGGCTCAGTGAAACTAGTCCAGGTGCGGCAGCTTGGTGAAGGGGTTGGGAATTGTGGTCATAACAGAATTAGTGTTTACAAATTAGACTAAGTACGAGTATACATTGTTGGAGTCCAGTGGGTAGGAAACAGTGTTGCACAGAAATTAACAATTTAGAAATGGGAGACAGAACTATGCTAAGGCAAATTTTGCAGAGCTTAATAAATTTTATGGAAAAATGAACTGGAAAGAGCTATTTGATGGTAAGGTAGTGCAAGAAAAATATGAGATATTTTTGAGTAAGTATAGAGAGGGGGTGCAATAGTTTGTGCCAAGTTATAAAGTGAAAATTGAGAAACATGAATGGTATAATGCCTAGTGTGTAGAAGCAAAAAAAAAAAAAAAAAAAAAAAGAGCATGGAAGAAAATGATAAGAAAACAACACAAATACTAGGGAAGAATACAGAAAGGCAAGGAATGTATATAGCATAATAAGAAGAGAAGAAAAAAGAAATTTGAAAGTGATATAGTAAGAAAATGCAAGAGCCCAAACTCCTCTACAGATACGCAAAATGGGAAAATGAAACATAGTGATGACATAAAGTAAAAAAAAAAGTAAGAATCTATGAAACTACTGAGGAGATGAATGAACTAATGAATAAGTGTTTTTAATATGTTTTTACAAAGGAAACCGATTTTGTGGAACTGAAAGTGGTATCACAGAATGAGGGAATACAGGAGATACAAGTAAAGAGACAAGAAATCAAGAAACTGTTGAAAGAGCTGGATGTTAGAAAAGCTATGGGACCAGATCAAGTAAATGGATGGATATTAAAATAATGCAGAGAACAAATGGAGGAACCCATATGGGGTATAATTAACAGCTCGTTGAAAGAAGGAAAAGTACCAAGGCAATGGAAAAGAGTTAACATAGTCTCAATATACAAATTGGGAAATAAAATGGAGCAATTAAATTACAGATCAATATCACTAACAAGTATTGTAAGTTAGCTTTGTGAAATAGAACTTAATATTTAATACAATATTTAGAAGATGAAAGGATGATTATAGAAAAGCAATTTTAATTCAGGAAAGGGAAATATTGTGTCATAAATCTATTGAGTTTTTATACGAGAGTAATAGATGGAGTGCAAGAGAGGGACGGATGGGTTGATGTGGTATACCCGGATCTCAAAAGAGCATTTTATAAAGTTTTCCATAAAAGTCTTATGTGGAAGTTAGAGAATGAAGGAAGACTAAAGGGAACAACACTGAGATGGATGGAAGATTATTTACAAGGGAGGGAAATGAGAACAGTAATCAGAGACACTAATTCAAGTTGGCGCGAAGTATCACGTGGAATACTGCAAGGATCTGTGTTGGCACCTATTATGTTTTAAATATATGTAAATGATATGACAAAGGATCTAAATAGTTATATAATCTTTTTTGCTGATGATGCGAAAATAATGAAAATAATAAAGGATGAAAATGACTTCAAGGAGTTACAAAAGGATATTGACAAGATACATGCATGGAGCCAAAGATGGAAACGAGAATTTAATGCCAGGAAATGCCACGTGTTGGAAATAGGAAAAAAAAAAAAAAGTAAAAAGGGACCTTCATGGAATTACAAAAGTGGGAGGAGAAATAACGAAAAGTAATGAAGAAAAAGATTTGAGAGTAATGGTCCAGGACACACTATCACCTGAAAGGCACATAAAAGGAATATCTGGCTCTACATACAGCTTGTTAACAAACATTAGGGTGGCGTTTAACTATTTAGATAAAGAAATGAAGAAAATTATAACAAGCAAGATACGACCTAAATTGGAATACGCAGCAGTAGTTTGGGCAGCACATAGAAAAAAAAAGATATATATATATATATATATATATATATATATATATATATATATATATATATATATATATATATATATATATATATATATATATATATATATATATATATATATATATATATATATATATATATATATATATATATATATATATATATATATATATATATATATATATATATATATACCACGGAACCAGGTGCCTGCCTCTCAACTCGTGGCGCTGCCACGTGTATAGCTTGAGGCATACTGGATACGTGACCTCTAGCAGGCTACCAAGCCGATAACGAGGGGTGGAGTTCCATCGAGCTTCAGTCTCCTCCAAGGGTCACTACAGCTCTGAGGTCGCCTTGGCATACGCTGGGAGCCTCATATACACTCGAGAGCGGTGGTAAGAGTTACACCAGTGTTACACACCCACACACACACACACACACACACACACAAACACATTTATATTTATTTTCTATTATGTATATGTAAAGGTGTTTATTTTTGTAATTTGTATCTATATGCATTTACTAACTTGGCTTAAGTTATTAACTGAACCAGTCTTTTAAGTTATTCAGTCCAGTTCAGATTGCCACTCCTTGTTACTTACTTTTACTTACTTTTACTTACTTAAATAATCTTCAATTTTGTATTGTTACTTAATTTAAGGGTTAACTTTAAGATATTAAATAGCAGTTAAAATGTCTCCTTTTCTCTTTTCTTTTAACCCTTCCATTGTTAGTGTGAGCAACACCCCTTCATGGTCCATCCTCTAGAGTTCAGTGTATGCTCACACGTAACTATATATATATATATATATATATATATATATATATATATATATATATATATATATATATATATATATATATATATATATATATATATATATATATATATATATATATATATATATATATATATATATATATATATATATATATATATATATATATATATATATATATATATATATATATATATATATATATATATATATATATATATATATATATATATATATATATATATATATATTATACAGAAACTGGAAAGAATACAGAGAATAGCAACAAAGGTGGTACCAGAACTGAAGAACTTAAGCTATGAAGAAAGACTTATAGAGATGGGATTACCAACACTACAAGAGAGAAGAGAAAGAGGAGACCTGATAACAATGCACAAATTAGTAAAAATATAGAAAGAATAGAAATAACTTGGTATCACAGATGGAGGAGGGAGAGAGACGGATAAGAGGGCATGGGAAGAAAAAGAAGAGTGGATGTTCGAGCGACATCAGCTTGCCGTATCGAACTATTAGAATCTGGAATGATTTGAAGGAATAGGTGGTTGTGGCAAACAATTTACACATGTTTAAAGAGAAATTGGATAAATATGGTTATGAAGACAGGACAAAATGTGCTTTGGCTCATGTCATGTACAATACAACTAGATAAACACACACACACACACACACACGTATGTACCGTATTTGATGGCTCATAAGACGCATGGGCTCATAAGACGCACCCAGTTTTGGCAGACATTGAAATGAAAAAAAAAAAAAAGATAAATGAGCGGATTTAAGCTCTGAATATGAAGAGAAGGATTTCACCTGACATCTGAAGACTCTCACATGCATATAGATCATTATTAGATCCCAATATGTTGCATTTAAAAACTTCAATATTGGCTAGTAGCCTACGTACCAATCCTGTTGTGAGATATAAATATGTAGCTGGCATATGGCGTTGGCAGTGACTGTAAGAGACTACAGGTTTGTTAAAAGATAGGTGCAATTTTAACTGTATGAAAGTGTGTCTTACCTCAAAGGAGTAACGGCATCACACTGTAAAGAACGCAGTGAAGCTTGCCCATGTCACCGGGTTCGGCGTGTAACCGACCTCGTGTTTGCTTTGGTACATGCAATGCGTGGTGCATGGTCACTTAGGCAAATTCTTCCTGACTGGTCTCATTCTATGTGAATTACCGGTACGTATGACCTATTATATATTGTTACCTTGAAGGAAGGAGTTGTTTTGTGGTGTAGTATCAATCATCACTTTGTTTACATGTGCGAAGATGTCTGGGGTTTTAGAGCCTCTGTTGCCATAGACTTACCGCCAACCACTGGCTCACTGCTGAACCTTGGCCTCCTCATAGGACGCAGGCTCGTTTCCTAAGACTTTTTTTTTGGAGAAAAGGTGCGTCTTATGAGCCATCAAATACTGTAAGTACTTACCATTTCACGAACTGCAGTAAGGTTGTTCACGTCTTCCAGTGGCATCCCAAAGTCCAAAATCATTTGGTTGTAGCCCAAGTAACCGAAACTTCTGTCTTGTTTGAAGTTCACCTGCCTCACGTATTGATCCAGTGTCAGCCCCAGCACACGCTGCCGCGCAGAGACCGTCACATACAGTAATACAGATAAAGCAGTAACTTACGTATGTCATTGCCATCATATAACAACAACCACAACAACAACAATAATAATAATAATAATAATAATAATAATAATAATAATAATAATAATAATAATAATAATAATAATAACAACAACAACAATTATAATGATAATACCTCCCTCATGCTGTAAGAGAAGACGGACTGGAATAGAGCTGTGGGCTCCCTGACAATGGTGACGAATAGAGTGTCTTCAGGCATTACCTTTTTCACCTGTAGAGGAGAGGACAGGTATGTACGTGTACATGTGTCATTCCACCATTCTCTCTCTCTCTCTCTCTCTCTCTCTCTCTCTCTCTCTCTCTCTCTCTCTCTCTCTCTCTCTCTCTCTCTCTCTCTCTCTCATGCCCCTTCCCCTCAGTGCTCCCTGTACCACCATCACTGGCACCACCTACCTCCACATGGTCCCACTTGGTGTGAATGGCGAAGATATTGGGAGTCACCTTGTTGAGAGGTGAGGACCGCACCATAGCAGCCTTAAAAGTATGTTTTCCGCCTCCAAAATAGTTCCCTACTTCTGGCAGTGCGAAATGGAGATTGTGTTTGTCTCCATAGCGGAAGAGAATGTTCTGTGGGCGATGGAGGACATTACATGTACGATTATATATTCCTGTGTGTGTGTGTGTGTGTACGAGTATGTGTGTATGAATCGGTCACTGTGCGTCATAGGGAGAGATATTCACCTGAATGGCGGAGGACGCACACTTGTGTGTTTTGAGAAAGGCGACGTTGTTCCTCGGCGAGCAGGTCTTGAGCTCCAGCCTGGATGGCCTGAGAGAGAGAGAGAGAGAGAGAGAGAGAGAGAGAGAGAGAGAGAGAGAGAGAGAGAGAGAGAGAGAGAGAGAATTTACATACTCGTATTTGTAAAAAAAAAAAAAGGTCAGAGACCAGTCATAACACTTAGTTTCAGGCTACAAGATTATTGAGAAAAATGAGTGAATGATTGCCTCGGCGAGCAGGTCTTGGGCCTGGACGGGCTGAGAGAGAGAGAGAGAGAGAGAGAGAGAGAGAGAGAGAGAGAGAGAGAGAGAGAGAGAGAGACTCACCTTATTGAGTACAGCGTCTGATTCTTGAGCAAGGAACAGCTGCACAGGAGCGTCGCAGCTACCGCCACGGACATCACCGCTCTGATGCTGAGCCTGAGGCGACACATCTGCGGCCGTGAAAACTGCGATCCCCAGGCCATCCTTGCTCCGCCGCCAACGGAAGGGACGCCGCCGGGCAACGCTTACAAAGGCGTTGCTCGTGAACCAGATGAATATGGGCACCACACCAGCGAGGAAATGTCGCACCACAGCTTCTCGGAACAGTGTGTGTATTATTGTGTAATGAGAGAGAAGTGCAGTTGCTTATTACCAGTTAATGCTTGAGACTCCGACATGCCGACACCACCCAAGCAGGGAAATGTTACCCCTTATTCTCCTCTCTGGACTTGACTGGCGTGGTAATAGGACGTGTGCACTGGAGCTCCTGCTCATCTCCGATGGTTACGTGACAAGATTGTGTTACTGCTAGAGTTCTCAAGCATAAGATAATATGCCTGAGAAGGTCACAGCAGAAATGGAGCCGATGGTGAAGAAGAAAGTGGAGAATGAACTGAAATGAACATTGTGATGATAAAAGGATTTGCCCAACACAGCCAAGGTCTTCATCGAGACCATGTTGTCAGAAATTACGAGAATGATAAAGGCACGTTCAGACCTGTGCAACTTTTCGTACGCACAGGAGGTATATACGCCTATTGTATGAAGAGGCAAGCAGAGGCATGAATCGGTGCAAGGTAAGACATGCTTCATATCTGCGCGCATAGGCCAACGTGCGCAAATTCATGGAGGCGCGGCTTAATATACCCTGTGTTTTCTAATTTTCAGGTCCTCCTTTGCATTGCCAGTACGGCGGATTGGCAAAAAAAAAAAAAAAAAAAAAAAAAAAAAAAAAAATATATATATATATATATATATATATATATATATATATATATATATATATATATATATATATATATATATATATATATATATATATATATATATATATATATATATATATATATATATATATATACTTTATTGAGGATTATCGTTCATCTATTTGTCTATGGATGGCTAGCTCCGTAGATTATAAAGACAAGGTGAAACGGAATGATGCTCTACAGTTTCTCTAAAATAAATATGAAATGGGGGCGTCAAAGTCAGTCTTGAACAAAATCAAAAGCCGACGAGTGTACAATGAATACTTGTCTTGTTGCAAAATAATACCAGCTGCAGCAGCAGCAACTGCTTGGTTCAGAGCAGACATCTTGACAAGTGAAAAGAGTATGTGTACTTCACTCCAGGTGTGAACAGGAAGAGGCATGCGCATCCACAGAGGAAGAGATATGCAGCTAGAGGAATGCATGAGCGTGTTGTATGCGTAGAGGCACAAGAAGGTGCATGGCAACCAGGCATGGCAACCAGGCTCAAGGCATCAATGGACCGAATGATGGAAGTTATTAAAAGTACAGCTGGTGATAGTTTTTAAGCACAAAAACAAGCTATAATAGCAAAATACGAATGTAATAAGTTTGAACTGCATCAGAGAAATGACACTCCTCATACTTGTGGAATGGAGGAGGTTAGAAATGAAACGGAGGAAACACTGGAGGAGGTGATCGAGCTTACTTCGATCACCTTACAGTCTGGAGAAGTCTCGGTGATTCATCGCCTGGGGAATCCCCGAGATTATGATCGTCCTGTCATCATTCGATTTTACCAGATGAAGAAAATTAATCAAATTATTAAGAAAAAGGCCGAGCTAAAGGACATAAAAATATTAGTAAATGAAAACCGGACGAGCTGCTGTGATAAGATGGTGAAGGACCAGACAAGAGTGAAAAACATCACGTCAAGAAACGGGAAAGTGGTGGCCTGGCTGAACGAGGATCCGAACCAAGAAAGCTAAAGAGAGACACTCTCTATTTAGCTTCCTTAATCCGAACCGTGCCATCGAGATCAACATTAAGGACAACAACTGGGCAAGAAGGGAATCGTGACTGCTGCCTGGAAACGCTGGAAGATGGATTATCTTGTATGGGGCACTGCATCATAGGGTAAGTGTGGAGCACACACTAATATATCACGAAAAAACAGTGTCATGTGCAAAGGAGTGAAAAAAAGTAAAGGTAATGCTGAAACAGATTCACAAGATATTCATATAATATCATTGTCTTAAAAGTAAATAGGTAAACCTTATCACTAGCGGCTCCTTATATATTCTATTGCTGCCCCTCTCAAGGAAAGGCAAGCTTGGAGGGCTGTTGGTAAAGCCGGGTTTTAGGGTGTGGGGGAGGGCAGAACAGGCCACCTCAAAAGTCTAAGAAAAACACCGCTTTTGGAGAAAAATCCCTAAAAAATAGGGGAGGTGGGGAGACATACAGTGTACAACACGAATGTGGGGGTTTTGTTTTGGAGTTACGCATGGTTACGTTATAGTGAAGTGATCCATGTTACTTTCCATCACAAATTTAAGTCCATGCCGTTTAGGTTCGCTTGAAAGGATACAGTGTAATGCGTGTTTTCGTATGTTGGTAAGCGGGTACTGTGACTGCATTGCATCACGTGATGTCAGGCTTTACTAATCAAACAAATTATTCTTTTTCCTTCCAATCACAGGACAGAACGAATGGACCTGCGCACTAAAGCTTTACCAGTGAATTTCTTCAAGTTCACCACAGTAACTATTCCCATGGCAGGTATTTTATTCACCATTATATTATTGACTGATATTTCTATTGTACTGGATACAACTTAATTGTCATATCAATATGTATCAAATAAAGCTTTATGCGTCACATATTTATTATTTTATTGCACATAGTGCCACTAGTTCAGCTAAGCTGTATACTTTGACGTTAGTCCGTGTGCATAGTCCTCCGCGAGGGCATCCACGGCAGGATGATAGCTGCTACGTCACAGACTAATCCCAGACACTGTGTTGTGCACGGATATGCTGTCCGCTTAAGTCGCCTGTGGGGGCTTTTTGTACACCCCTCATGCTTACGGAATAGTTAAATAAAGTTAAATTCCCCTTACCCCAAGAAATTAGCTTTACCTGTGTCACTGTCATCACCTTAATAACAACAGAACATTGTTCATTGTCAGATTGTCTTTCCTCTCACACCTATGGAGGATCCGTCTCAATGAGCGTACTTTTGGGGTAAATTGACACCATCCTGCCCTCTAGAGTAGTTCGACAGGATAATCTGGCCATAATGTTAAGAAACTTGCTAGCGGAAACTTATTTGTTCAAACCCTTAACGTAAGTTGTCACTTTTGAAGCTCTGGTTCATCCATGACATCGAGATCAAGGCTTCAATTTCAGTGTCCATGAACACGTGCCGGGGAGTCGCCTCCCACCGCGATTTTGTGGACATGGTTCCGGCTGAGATTGTCGAGTGCACGACTGACCAGGATGTTATTGAAGCTAGAAAAATTATCAGAATGGTGGACGGCAGCAGGAGCACGGCCTCGGTCACATTCACTTTCACTGTTGCAAAGTTGCCAGGAGGGGTTCATGTGGGGTACGAATCGGTTCCCGTTCGTCCCTACATTCCGAATCCTCTCCGTTGTTTCAAGTCCAAGATTTACGGTCACTATGGTAACGCTTGTGGTTCTTTGCACTCTTACTGCAGTAGATGTACTGGCGAGGGCCATGTGGTGGAGCAGTGCACGTCTTTGGTAGAAAAGTGCCGTAATTGTGGAAGTGCTCACTTCACTTTCTGAAAAGACTGCTTCGTGTGGAAGGTGGAGAAAAGTCTGCACAGTTGGATCACTGAAGGAATCTCTAACTTTGAGGTGAGAAAGCTAGTAAAGCAGACTCAAGCTGCGCCTACTTCAAACGGAATTCTGTGAGGCAGGTGTTCTGGAGTTACCGAATTCAGGGCAAACCTTCCGTCATAGGCCGGGAAGCCCTCATCCAATAAAGATGAACACAGAGTCTGACATATCTCCACCTTGTAGGAGGGGACGGTAAATTTGCAGTTTCACCCAATATCCCCAATCTCTACCCACACCCTCCCAACCCCTCCAGCAAGCTTGGGGGCCTGTGGGGAACCGGGGATTTTAGAGTGGGGGGCACATACGAGTGATATATAGACTTTGAAAATGTAGGGAAATTTCCTAAACGTATCAAACCAAAAACCTATTATAACCAGGGGGCTGTGCCCCCCTTGAACCCCCACCATTAGTATATTCGAACACAACCAAAAAGCTAAGGTAACTTAACCTTACCTAACCTAACCTTACCTAACCTTACCTATCCTAACCTAACCTATCCTAACCTAACCTATCCTAACCTAACCTTACCTAACCTAACCTATACTAACCTAACCTAACCTAACCTATCCTAACCTAACCTAACACACTTCCAGCATTGATAACAAACACACGAACACACTCACTTCCTTTCAATGACAGTGGAAACGATCCCAGCTAAAAACTGAGGTAGATCTCTGAAATTCCGTCCCGACCTTATTATTCGTTTGCGACAAGGTAATATGGGGTTAGAAATGCTCCTAGCAGTGTGATCTAGACCGTGAGACACTTCATACTTACGTGCGGTTTATTGGGGGAAACTGCAATTATACCGAGGGGCATATAATTCTGAAGTTCTCGAACTTTTTTTTTTTTTTTTTATGTATAAGTAGCCCTCCGAGGTGTGCAAGTGTGTTACCCCTCCCTCTTCCTTGCCCCGACAAAGAACGAGAGTTTTGTGATAGGATTAGGAACCCAGTATGAATGAAGCGTGTGTGTGAAGGAATTAATGTATATATATTGTATAATTTATGTGTGAAATAAATAAGTAAATAAATAATTAGAAAAGGTATAAAATATTTATAAAAAATAAAATTAGATTAAAATTAAATAAAACATAAAAAAAAAATGGCTTTATACCCACGTTGGGTGATGTAAAAAAAAAAAAAAAAAGTAATTCTACCTCTATCATGGCGTCAGACGGGTGTACCAGTTGCGAATTGGGTCTACTCGACTTTTTCCTGCGCTACAGTGGAAAACCCAGGGATCTGTACGATCTCTATGTACGTTACAAGCTTATTATAAAAAAAAAAAAATGTGGTGCGTGAAGTTCACTGTTAAAGCTCTGGTGCGCAGGTCCACAAGTTGTCCTGTGATTGTTAAGAAAGACAGATTTTGTGTGAATGGCGAAGCCTAACGTCACGTGATGCAGTCATAGTACTCACATTATCTGCATACCAACATACGAACATACACTTTACACTGTATACCTCCAAGAGAGCCTCATCGGTATGGACTTAGAATTTGTGATGCAGCGCAAGACCGATCACGTCACTGTAACGTAATCTCGCGTAATCCCAAAAACAAAGCTCCCATATACGAGTTGTACAGTGACCATTCATCACCATATGCGCATAATTTAGCTGCTCCATGAGGAGCCGCTGTTAGTAAGATTATCCAGTAAATTAAATAGCTACCCCAGAATTTATTGAACTCTGTGGGAGTTGTGATATTGTGTTTCAGTGAAATTAAATGTGATGAAGTTGACATGGATAATATAGGAGCAGTGTTTGATAAGCTTGGGTTTACAGTAATTTATCGTATCAGGACCTTTGCTGCATGTAAGTCCGGCAGTTTCCATTGCTGCAAAGAACGAGTTGAAGCCTTTCTCGAAACCCATCACGAGTGATTCAGGGGCTTTTTATCTTGTTGTTAGATATATCATACTCAGAATTAGAGAAACATCTCTTATACCACCAAGTAATTCAAGACATTCAGTTGATGAATTATTTGAAGAAGCTGATAATTTTATATTGGATTATACTGATGATGACTGTTCCCATATTGTATGTGGCAATTTTAACTCGCACACGTGTACTAATGTCGACATTGCCTAACTAAATCCTTACGCTTTAGGGGATGATAACATGAGGAAACTGATAGACGTAAGTGAGAGCATGCGGCAGCCTGGTACCCCAACAGAAACGTATTCTAGAGACACTAATGTTAATGGTTATGGCAAGAAATTACTAGAAATATGTAAAAACAGTATGGCATGCATGTTTAATGGAGAAGTGGAAGAGGATTACATTATTGGTAAAATAACTACGATTTTTTATGCTATTGTTGACCATGTCATTGGTTAACCATTTTTTTTTTTACCCCATGTACAAAATCTTGGATATTGAGCCCTTTTTCTCAGATATGGATTGTGGTATATGTTTTAATATTAAAAATATATCCAAGGAAGGAAAGCCGTTGCACGGAAAAAAAAAAAAAAAATAGTGAATGTATGGGATATAGGAAAGGACCTTCTGTCCGAATTAATAAACCAGGAAGGTGGGATAAATAAAGAGCTGCTGAATATGTTGACAGTATAGACAAGGACTTTGTGGGTCAAATAAATGAAAATACTCATCTCAGACAAGTTTCAGAGTTAAATGATAATGACAAGAAAAATCATAATTGAACCAACTTTAGTAAAAGTCTTCTGCAGAAATATATATATATATATATATATATATATATATATATATATATATATATATATATATATATATATATATATATATATATATATATATATATATATATAAACAAAGAAAAGTAATAACAGTAAAATGAGTGGTTATGACAGTGTTATATGAGTAGAGAAGAATATCATAGAGCAGAACATAACGACAACATAGAAAAAAAAAACAAGTAGCTGTAACGATATGAAAAAAAAAAAAAATATATATATATATATATATATATATATATATATATATATATATATATATATATATATATATATATATATATATATATATATATATATATATATATATATATATATATAAAGAGCTGAAATTAATGTAAAAAAAAGATTCAATTGCAAAGTTAAGAAATGCTAAATCCAAAGACCCCAGACAATACTGGGAAATTCTACAAGAAACTCAGAAAAATCTGATATACCCATCTTGATATCAGAATTTATGAGTCATTTTGAGAGGCTAACTCAAGAAGGTTACACTACAGGCTCTTTAAGTAATGTACAGTATGTATACATGTGCAAATAGATGGAGAATAAATAAACTGTATCACGTGAAAGATGGCCTGGAGGCTGACTTTTCTTAGGATACTATCCCTTAACCCAGAATGATCTCAAAGAGAGCATACATTTGCATATTGCCTATTGACCTTATATGAAATTCTCTCTCTCTCTCTCTCTCTCTCTCTCTCTCTCTCTCTCTCTCTCTGCCATGTGATATTAGGCTTTCGAGCACTTATGCAGAATTATGTGTGATATGCCACTGTACACTTAAATTAAAAGGCATCTAATGATTGATTCTTTGTTTTACTCTTTTTGCAATAAACAATGAGAAACAATCCTTTTGCTACCATTTCTCCTGGGAACATCTGTATTTCTTACGATATTGTGGTTATTTGGCATAAATACCACAAGAACATCAGAAATAAGGGAAGCTGCAAGAAGCCATCAGGCTTACACGTGGCAGTCCCTGTTGATTATAATAGGTCTACATAACATATTTAGGAAACTATAATGTACTTTTCTTAACTCAAACCATCATTTTTTTCTTTTCTGGTATGTAAAAATAAAGTGGTTAATTTCTATAGGTCAAGACGGGAGATCGTAATGTTTTGGGTGTATCTGCTGATCGTAAGCTCCGCCCACTCGCTTCACTTGTCTTGATAAGAGCGGTGCGGCAGACCGTCTCCTGTATATTAATTAATTACAGGCGTCTTCTTCAGTTCTTCGCGGCCTCGTAGCGCAACGGAACAGTTCTTCGCAAGCGTCTCGGAAACCGGCATTTTCCGACGCATACCTTTCGCGCAGGTCTCCTGGGAGCTTCGGAACTGTAAAACTGTACCCTGGGCCGCAAGCTTACTCAGGGCTTGCGAGAATTGTGGGTTGGCAGTGGAGCGGAGTGAATGACTCGACCACTCGCGGGCAGCGATGATGTGCAAGTGTTTACAGTAGTGGTCCGGCACAGCATATAGTAGGTGTTATCAGTAGTGTCACCGACAAGTCAAACGCTTTGCTCACATGGCAAACAAAAGCATACGTGCCCAGCAGAGCGTTTGCTTTTCCAGGCCCAAAAAACTAACAACCAATCAGCAAGTAGAACATTAGAACATCATTTAAGTTCCTCTAGGGATGTATTTTGAAGAATAAAATATAAAATATAATGCTTTTTGATACCGAGAAAGTTGGTGTTGTATAAAGAAATATTTCTTTCCTTGTCATTTCACATTAAAAAGAACCTGAAAATTACATAATACAAGGGAAAGAAGGAAAAATACTGCGTTTTCTGGTGATTTCGCATCTTTTTGACCGATAGGCGTTTTCTCCGACTCTATTTCGTGGGTGTGACTTTAATCTCGGAACAGTGTTGTTTGTGTTAGTGCGTTTCTTGTATATTTTTTTTTTAACATAATCATGTGCGAACGAGGAAATGTGTATTTTTGCAATATTATAGTTGACATGAAGCTAAAGCAGGGAGAAAATTATAGTTGGCTAAGAATTCATACATGCTAACTCAAAACGCAAGCGCATGCTGCCGCCACACACCTCAATCCCTCTCTCCTCTTCAGTGTCTGCTGTTGCCCTGAAAGTTCCTCTTCCAAGGAAAATAGACTGAGAACTTTAAGTAATGGGAGAATCCATAATACTTCTTCCTGTATCTTACGGAATTACTACCTAAACTCAACTGAGTGATGTACACGACAGTTTTTCCAAAGGATGGTTGCGCCTGTCGTCTGGCAGTCGGGCTGTGAATCGTGTTCAGTGGAAAATCAAACACTGTCTACTGTACCGCCGGACTACAACTGAAAACGCTTAGTTAAAATGAAACACTACTGAACATGATTCACAACCCCACTGCGGTCTATTTTCTTGGGAAGAGAAGGTTTTCAGGACAGCAGGAAACAGAGGAGAGGGATGTTAGGTGTTTGGCAGCAGCATGTGCTCATATTTACAGTACGCATGTATGAGTTCTTAGCCAACTATATTTTCTCTCTGCTTTAGCTTCATGTCAAATATAATATTGCAAAATTTTTTTTTTTCTCGTCACCTCATGATTGTTAAGAGATGATGCAAGAAACGCACTAACCTTCCCCCCCTCAAAAAAAAAAAGAAAAAAAAAAAAGGCACTGCTCTTAGATTGAAGTCACAACCACAAAATGGAGTCGGATAAATCGCCTGTTAGTCAAAAAGATGTGAAATTTCACCAGAAAACGCAGCATCTTCCCTTCTTTCCCTTGCCTTGTGTCACTTGCTGGTTCTTTTTACTGTGAAATGACAAGAAAAGAAATATTTCTTTATACAACAACTTTCTCGGTTTCAAAAAGCATTATATTCTATATTCTATTCTTCAAAATACATTCTTATGGGAACTTAAATGATGTTCTGATGTTCTACTACTCGCTGGTTGGTTGGTTGCCTTTTGGGCCTGGATAAGCAAACACTGCTGGGCACGTATGCTTCCGTTTGCCTTGCGAGCAAAGTGCTTGACTTGTCGGTGACACCACTGAAATGAGGCGTTAGGTGAAAACAAGCCGATGTGCATGTATTGTTTTCAATAAAATCTCGAACATACAGAATTATCTGCATAGAAGTCAGTCATGAGTGAAAATCATTATTAGAAGTGTGCAGCGTGAATTGTTTCAAATTAAGTGAATAAGTAACATTTGCTTACAATGAGCGTGGAACAGTCAAGCCTTCCAGCGGCGTGGGGCATTCTAGCAGGGCAGGTAACGGTGTTTGAATGGCCTTCCTGTCTTGGGCCACGACTTCCAACATATCATTTTGTTCAAGTACAATTCCATAATGCAATGTGAGGTCATGACTGATACAACCAATTCACGCTAAAATACTCTGCAGAGTGGCTTGTATTTGCACAGGTGATGGAGTAGGATAGGTCTGAAGAAGCGATACACAGGATAGAACATTATACTTAACATGGCCGAATCTGAACAGCGGAGCAAGAGACTTGGCTCTCACCCCTGTGAATGACCTGGGACCTGAAGAGCTGCTAGACCTGCTCCCTGTATCACAGTTTCCCCTTGCACCATAATCGCTAATAATAGACCATATTTCGTTATGATCCTTGCAGTCTGTCTAGACAGACCAGGATACAAATAGGGATACTTAAGAGATGGACGCACCCAGAACGCGGAAATAGTGTGGAAATACCAGCAAAGAGACACTGACATTTCATTTCATAACTGCCTTATCTACAGTACCATGCAGCAAGTTTTACTAGTCATATTGGCCAACATCAGGCATCATTTTGATTCGGAATGTATTAACCAGGCTACGGCATATTACAGTATGCCTGTTCTTCAAATGTGACAACCATTAAACAAGAATAACCAAAGTGTCTGCCTGCCTCTTTCCTTCGATCAGAAATAAAAAAAAATTAATAAATTGGTCCTGTATGATTACTTTTATTCAACTGACAATATCATAAGACTTGAAAGACCAGCAGTTCACTTCTAAATAGCATAATTTCAAGGAGCGAATGGTTAAGGCTGCTGCGGTCTCTGTGAGGGACACATTTCCAATGAACTGTTCGACACTCCTTGGGCAGCACGCCAGGCAACTCTGCTGGTCTCTTCTTCAGTGGTCAAGTGGGCGGAGCTCCGAGGAGCTGTGAGAACTGAAGAAGACGCCTTTAATAAAGCTCCTTGAGTTCATATCTAATATTTTTGATAAACTGAATGGAAGACTCCGGGAAGAACTATATTGTGTATTACAAAACAGAAGCTGTGCTCTATACTTTGTTCAAAGTCTGTGAATAATTCTCTCTCTCTCTCTCTCTCTCTCTCTCTCTCTCTCTCTCTCTCTCTCTCTCTCTCTCTCTCTCTCAGGGTCCAGCAGGCGTTAGTGAGCCGTTACACAACCCTGAGTCCTCACTTCCTCCCTCCCCCACAAACACCACTCCAGTGTCCAGTGCTCACTCACCGTCAGTACTTTTGAGTCTGATGACTCGGCTGCTCACGCTCGCCCCACACCACTACGGCCGATGGTCAGTGCGCGGCCTTCCACGCTCTCCGCTGCGTCGCCTCTTGAGACTAACGGCATTACTGCGTCAGCAAGTTTCCAGTACTTGAAATCAACACTGTTACCAGCACCACTTCCAGGCTTATCTCACCGCCAGTTTGCGATGGAAGAGCTAACTGTACAGCTTTGTAATCAAGTAAACCTTCTGTATCTTAAATTCTGTGAAATAGGCGACAAAATAAATAAATAAATAAAAAAAAGAAAAAGAAAAGAGGGGGGAGGGGGCGGAGTGAAGACCCAGTACCAGGAAAGTCGGTGTAATTTTTATGATGACTTCCACCACGTCTGCTGCCCTGGGGCTTCGTAGTGGTTCATGATTTCTCACCTGTCAGCCACCCTGCCCTCTTGTTAATGCTAGTTGTTGTTGTTGTTGTTGTTGTTGAATTAAATTTTTCTCCTTTTCCTTATTTCTGCCCTCTTGTTAATGCTAGTTGTTGTTGTTGTTGTTGTTGTTGTTGTCGTTGTTATTGTAATAGATTTTTCTCCTTTTCCTTCTTTCTGTCTGGCTTATGCGTGTAAGGTTAGGCGAACGTGGATGTTTGGTAGGTTTATTTAATATTCATATTCGGTGGGTATATATATATATATATATATATATATATATATATATATATATATATATATATATATATATATATATATATATATATATATATATATATATATATATATATATATATTTGTGTGTGTGTGTGTGTGTGTGTGTGTGTGTGTGTGTACAGGAAAGATTATACAGTAACCGTGGAAAGTTGTAAGAGCAGACCCCGGCTAGTCTTTTTGATATGGGAGCATCCATCACCATATCGTAACTTGCGGGTAGTTATCGTACATACTCTGGCAGGTCTCGGGCATCAGGCTATAACTTCTTACCATGGAGGTTAAAACTCCTTGTTTGCTACTTATTTCAGTCAGGTGCCTTCCCAGCTGTTGAAGAGAGTACGTAGGTAGCAGGATCCACCTATACCCTCCCACCTCCAGTAAATCGTATGCTTTTATATTTATCCTGTACTTCTTACTTTGACTTTCAAGATGGGACGATGATTTGAGAGGAAAGGACAAATCTCGCCTTCCATCAAATATATATTGGCTGGAAGGAAATATTGGAGCAGGGATACTCAATTACAAATCTTGAGCAATATAAACCCCTCGTAGGTGAGGACATCTCTTCTGAAAGGGAACTATAGTGTTTTGGGGCGGGGCGTGAGTCCCCGGGTAAAAATTTTGTGCTTACTTTCCAGCCTCTCTCTCTCTCTCTCTCTCTCTCTCTCTCTCTCTCTCTCTCTCTCTCTCTCTCTCTCTCTCTCTCTCTCTCTCTCTCTCTCTATTTATACAATTTTACAGTACTTGATGGAGTTGCTGTACATATGCATTACATACTTATTACAGCAATTTAGGCTAAAAAAGTCACTGTTTATGCTTTCTATCTTAAAACATGTCTATGTTCAGGCTGAAGCAACCACACGTTCACTCTAGTCTTCAACTGTTGTGTGAACTAGCCCTCAACACTTGGTTGCACAGCAACAAACGCATTCCACCAGCCGATGTATGTATTGAGAAACTGTCTTTGTTGGTGCCATGTTCTGCACCTGGGCTGGAGCAGCTCTCCAGGGGCACGGGTGACAGCTCTCGTGGTGACCTCAGCCTGACGGGCAGACTGCCGGAGCGCTTGCAAGTGAGCCACGCGCTGCTGCTGCACCTTAAACATGAAAATGAGTCCCGCCACGTCCCGCCGGTGCTGTAGGGTGGACAGTGTAGAGTGAAGGCCAACCTCTCTGTCCCTGATGAGTCTCGCCACCCGGTCCTGCACCTTGTCCAGGAGAGCAAGGTGCTTGCTGGCCGCGTCGCCCCAGGCCAGGCAGGCGTATTCAAAGGAGGAGCGGACCTGCGTCTTGTAGAGCAACTCGCATCTAGAAGGTACGAGATTCTCATCAGGGATGTCAGCTTCCCCGAGGCCTCTCTAGCGAGTCGCTTCACGTGGGTCCTGAAGGCTAACTTACGGTCGTAAGTCCCCCCCAGCACCTCCACCTCATCCCGCGGTGTCAGTGCCTCCCACTCGAAGTTGAGGCACAGGGCTTCACTCGTCCTGCTGATGCTGAGCAGCTGGGATTTGTGAGCGACAAACTTAACTTGCCATTTCCTTCCCCAGGCTGCAATGCGGCTCAGGGTGTTGTTGATGTCGCTGGTGGCTGCAGCTTCCTCCTCCAGTCCGTAGCTGCGGGATAGTGTTATGTCATTTGCAAACACCTTCGTTGTCGGAACGAGGTGTAACAGATCATTGACATACACATTCCGAGGAGCAGAGGCAGCTCCCTTGAGGAACACCTGCCCTTATGGGCTGTGGCTTTGATTCCCGCCCATTTATGATTACTTTGAGATGTCTGTCTCTTAAGTAATTTTCCAGGAGCTGGAGGAGTGCCCCGTCCACGCCTACAGCATGGAGCTGTGAGGAAGGCTGCTTGCCACACTCTGTCGAACGGCGCCTCGATGTCAAGAGCCACAACGGCTGTGGCCTTGCCTTGGTCCAGGGCCCCACTCCATTCCGTTGAGAGGAGCAGGTGCAGGTCTGCCGTCGACCTTCCCTACCTAAACCCAGAGTGTCTGTTGCTCCGCAGGTAGTGCCTCTCGAGGTGCCTTGTTACTCTTGAGGCCACTATTGTCCCCAGTAATTGGCTATGTAAAGGCAGCAAGGACACGTGTTTGTAATTTTTTGCCTTTATCTTTGAGTTTTCTTGTGTAGAGGCACCACATTGCTCCTTTTCCACATTTCAGGCCATGTGGCTGTGTCGACGCATTAATAAAAGAGAGAAGCGAGCGGAGAGCGCCAGCTCTGCCGCACACTGGCGTAGAATGCGGGGACTAAAGTCCTGTGGCCCCACCGCTTTTTTCTCGTCCAAGTCTTCGAGAATCGCTCTCACTTCCACTTTACTCGTGTGCACTATCACTAGTGTATCTTTCACTCTTCGAGGGAGTATCGGAGAGGGTCTTTCTGGGTCGGGGATGCACATCTTATCAGCGAAGTGCTTGGCCAGTAGGTCTGCTTTGTCACGAGCAGTGTGAGCGATGTTGCCGTCTGCCCGCTCGAGTGCAGGGACGGCCAGTGCCCCGCGACTCACCCTGCTGGTCCTTGACAAAGCTCTCTCTCTTTCTTTCTCTCTTATATAAAGAATACATGCTATATCTATCCTGCATAGGATGTATATATATATATATATATATATATATATATATATATATATATATAGAGAGAGAGAGAGAGAGAGAGAGAGAGAGAGAGAGAGAGAGAGAGAGAGAGAGAGAGAGAGAGAGAGAGAGAGAGAGAGAGAGAGAGAGAGAGAGAGGGGGGATCGGATAAAATTGACATCACAGGTTATCCAAGCTTCTCCGTGTAGGTGTTGATAAGGATTAATTTGTTCTGAACATCAGTGTTTAGTACAACAGTTCAGCCCCACGTAGTGAGCTACTTATGAGGAAAATCTTAAAGCTCCATCTACAGCCGGGTAGCGGGAGGAGCCTATATTTCTCAAGAATTGAAATTGAGTATAATGGAAAGTATAGTATTCTGAAACACCTGGTTCCCTCGTAAGACCAGTGTTCAAACCCTACTTAGATGGTACGTTAAGTTCTCATCGGTTTTTTTCCTGTCCATGGTATAGAATCCTTAGTAAACGATCAACAGGATAAGGAAAACACTCCTGAAAGTTCTAATAGTTTTCTTAAGAATTTGTTATAAGAAGTAGAGGAGACAGGACTCAGAAATATTTGAAGAATCAGTTAAATGTTTACAGATTCTGTCTTCCTCCCTTGTCTGTTGCATCAAGTAGGAGTTCACAAAATACAGTTTAATTCTATTTATTCATAACTTTAATAGCTTTATTACTATTAACAGTTTCCATATTACCTTAGGATCTCTCCTTCAACTGTCCGTTATCTTTTCTCTTTCTAGTTTTACTTTTTTTCTTTTATTAGTCGCCTCTTCATTATTATTGAATCTGCTTACTTGCTTGTCCATTTGCCGTCCTCCTCTTATGACTGCCTCAACCTGACAAAGGCAAGGAAGGAAGGTGTGTGAGAGAGAGAGAGAGAGAGAGAGAGAGAGAGAGAGAGAGAGAGAGAGAGAGAGAGAGAGAGAGAGAGAGAGAGAGAGAGAGAACATGTACTCACTTTTATGCTATGGTCCTCTGTTGCTTCTTCCTCAGCACATCGATGTACTGTATCTCAGCGAGAGTATATACGTCACAGCCTCCTCCCCCTCCACTCTCGATTCCGTCCACCTGCAAAACCACTCTGTGAAATATTTCACGGGCAGGCGCCAGGTGGGAAGAGCTTCCCTCGCCCTGCACACTCACCTTATATGACCACGGCTTCTGCCCCCCTCTGAGCTCCGAGGCTCCCTTCTTGATGAAGTTACACTTGCTGACAAGCAGTGCCATCAGCTCCTGCAGCCTGGCCACCGCTGCTGCCATCCTGGCCCGTCCAAAATCCTCCACCTGCTGGTTGAACCTCTCCAGAAAGTGGTTGTACAGCAGGTAGTCCGGGGCGAGCTTCTGCTGGAGTGCCTGCAGTGCCTCCTCACTGATGGAAGGTTTGAACTGTGGGGAGGAACAGGAGGAGAGTCACTTGAAGCCAGGAATGACTGACAGGCAGTGTGTGGATGAAGAAGAGTCACCTGAAGCCAGGAATGACTGACAAGTGTTGTGTGGATGGAGGTGAGTCACCTGAAGGAGGTAATAACTGACCAGTGCTGTGTGGATGGAGGAGGTACAGACTGACAGGCCCTGTGTGGATGGTGGAGTCACTGGCTGTAATAAATAAGTCCTATTGATGCAGGAATGACAGAGGAGTCACCTGAAGGAGACTCACCGTGATCGTGGCAAGGACATTACGTACTTGTAAAATAAGGACAGAGAGAAAGAAGTGTCTCCTTCCTCTGCCTCTCCCCCCCTCCCTTTCCGCTCCTCCAACAGTGTCCCCGGTATGAACTTCCCTCACCTTGTCCTTGAGGGAGTTAACCCTCAGCACCAGCACGTCGCTCAGCTCCCAGCACAAGTACTCGGCCAGCAGCACTAGCGACTCATCCATCCTTTCCATCACCAGCACCAGTCCGAACTGCTCATCGGCCCGCCGCACCTGCTGACGGCAGTACTTATATGTATGTACTTATGTAAGTAGCTCCTGTAATGCCTGTACTTATTGCCTTACCTCTACACTTCCTTACTCACCTGAAGTGCCTGTACCAGTTGCCTTACCTGTACCCCTCCTCACTCACCTGTAATGCATGTATTTGTTGTCTGTGCACCTCCTTACTCACCTGTAAGGCCTGCACTTGTTGCCTTACCTGTACACCTCGTCACTCAGGCCTTCTACACACACACACACACACACACACACACACACACACACCAGTTCATGGATGGCACTAAGGTTGTTCATATCCTCCAGCGGAATCCCGAAGTCCCATGACATCTGATTGTAGCCAAAGACGCCTTTTATTCTGCCCGAGTCAGCGGGCACTCTCTTCACGTACTCTTGCAGAGTTAAACCCGTTATCTGCAAAACCCAGTGACGGAATTTATAAAGATCACATGTGAAGGGTGAAAAGTCGACAACTGGAAGGTAGTTGTAGTAGCAGTAGTGGTGACAGGGTTTGAAAAAACCCGGGTAAAAAGAAAAAAAAAAAATTTTTAGGTCTAAGTTTTGTTTTTTAGGTTTTATTATTTTATTCCCCATATTTATAAGTAAATCAGTTTAAATAAGCAATTAAAAAGTAATCTAGAGAGAAACAAATAGTTTGAAGTAATTTTTTCTTTTTCATGTAGGAGGGGGACCGGTCAAGAGCAACAAAAAATAAATAAATATATAAACAAATAAATAAATAAAAGACCCATTTGAGGTCCCGGTCCTCAAAAAAGGTCGAAAGCGTTACCAGAAATTACAGGATAAGTGTCTTGAAACCTCCCTCTTAAAAAAAGTTCAAGTCATAGGAAGGCAGAAATACGAAAGCAGTCAGGGAGTTTCAGAGTTTACCAGACTAAGAGGTGAATAACCGATAATACTGGTTAACTCTTGCATTAAAGAGGTGGACAGGATAGGAGCGAGAGAAAGAAGAAAGTCTTGTGCAACGAGGCTGCAGGAGGAGGGGAGGCATGCATTTAGCAAGATCAGAAGAGCAGTTGGCATGAAAATAGCGGTAGAATATAGCAGGAAATGCAACATTGCGGCGATGAGAGAGAGGCTGAAGACAGTCAGTTAGAGGAGAGGAGTTGATAAGACGAAAAGTTTTTGATTCCACCCTGTCTAAAAGAGCGGTATGAGTGGAACTCTTAATACATATGAAGCATACTCCATACATGGACGGATAAGGCCCCTGTACATAGTTAGCAGCTTGGGGGGGTGAGAAAAACTGGCGGAGACGACTCAGAACACCTAACTTCATAGAAGCTGTTTTTGCTTGAGATGAGATGTGAAGTTTGACAGTTGAGTGTCTTTGAAGAAGAGGGGATAGTTGTCTGGAAGGTTGTGTCAAGTTGATAGATGGAGGAACTGAGTTTTGAGGCATTCAACAATAATAAGTTTGCTCTGATCCAATCAGAAATTTTAAAGTGATCAAAAGTCAGGCGTTCCCTTCGTAAACTATTTACTTCCTGAAGGATTGGACGTCTGGTAAAAGACGTGGAAAAGTGCAGAGTGGTATCATTAACGTAGGAGTGGATAGGACAAGAAGTTTGCTTTAGAAGATCATTGATAAATAATAGAGAGAGAGAGTAGGTGACAAGACAGAACCCAGAGGAACACCATTGTTAATAGATTTAGGAGAACAGTGACCGTCTACCACAGCAGCAATAGAACGGTCAGAAAGGAAACTTGTAATGAAGTAACAGAGAAGGATAGAAGGCGTAAGAGGACAGTTTGGAAGTCAAAGCTTTGTGCCAGACTGTCAAAAACCTTTTGATATGTCTAAGGCAACAGCAAATGTTTCACCAAAATCTCTAAAAAAGGATGACCAAGACTCAGTAAGGAAAGCCAAAAGATCACTAGAAGAGCGGCCTTGATGGAACCCATACTGACGATCAAATAGAAGATTGTGAAGTGATTGATGTTTCAGAATCTTCCTGTTGAGGATAGATTCAAACCTAGAGAGGCATGAAATTAAAACAATAGGACGGTAGTTTGAGGGATTAGAATGTTCACCCATTTTAGGAACAGGCTGAATGTAGGCAAACTTCCAGCAAGAAGGAAAGTTAGTTGTTGATAGACAGAGTTGGAAGGATTTGACCAGGCAAGGTGCAAGCACGGAGGCACAGTTTCGGAGAACAGTAGGAAGGACCCCATCAGGTCCATAAGCCTTCCGAGGGTTTAGGTCAGTGAGACCATGGAAAACATCACTGCAAAGGATTTTAGTGGGTTGCATGAAGTAGTCAGAGGGTGGAGGAGAGGGAGGAAAAAGCCTTGAATCATCCAAAGTAAAGTTTTTAGCAAAGGTTTGAGCGAAAAATTCAGCTTTAGAAATAGATGAGATGGTACTGGTGCCATCAGGCTAAAATAAAGGAGGGAAAGATAAAGAAGCAAAGCTGTTTGAGATGTTTTTGGCTAAGTGCCAGAATTCAAGAGAGGATTAGATCTTGAAAAATTTTGACACTTTCTATTAATGAAGATCAGACACTTGTTTAGGTCATGCTGATACAGGTTGATCCGACTGGACAGACTGCGTTAACTTGTACTGAACAGGAAATGAATGGATCAGGCTTGACTACTTTTACATTTTTTTTATGTATATGTACGTAATATATAGACCTTATTTATCAATATGATAGAAGAAGTAAATCTTGATATGTTAAATAAAAAAACCCACTTAGGCTTTTTTTTTTTGTGGATGAAGGGGGATTAATGCCAACCCTGAGTGGTGGTGGTACTAGTAATATTATTATACCTCATGAAAATTGGAGTAAACGAAAAGCGAGTGGAAGAGAGCTGTGGGTTCCCTGACAATGGTGAAGAAGATGGTGTCCTCAGGCATCACTTTTTTCACCTGTACGGGAGAGGACAGGTGTATCACACTCACAATCATGACGCCACTCAGCAAAAAAACCATATCACTCAAAACTGTTACTGACACGTGATCTAAAAGTACAGATATATAAGTAAATAGACAAAATAAAAAAAATAAGTAAAATATAAGGAAGGATAAACAAAAAGAAAATACAACAGTGGACGTCTACAGGCTAAACTAAAGTCCGAAGAGCCTTGACAAACTTTCCCCCAGTGCTCCCTGCACCATCATCAGCACCCACCTCCGCGTGGTCCCACTTGGTGTGAATGGCGAAGATATTGGGTGTCACCTTGTTGAGCGGCGAGGAACGCACCATAGCAGCCTTAAAAGTTCGTCTTCCTCCAAGGTGGTTTCCAAAGTCCGGCAGTGCGAAGTGGAGGTTATGTTTGTCGCCATAGCGGAAGAGAATATTCTTTGGGAGATAGAGAACAATGTATCTACAGTACGAACAGCTACCAATAGTAAACCTTCTGCCACTCCTGGTCCACATAATTATTCAGTAGTGACATTTGTCACCTACCTGATGAAGGCTTTTCTGCTGTTATTGGTTCAACCCCACTCAAAAACTAATCATAGTCCATGCCCTGCATAACAGTTCCTTCCCGTGATCAGAGCGCCTCCCCCCTTTTCATCCCACTCCCCACCACCATTCCCTACCCGAATCTCTCTCTCTCTCTCTCTCTCTCTCTCTCTCTCTCTCTCTCTCTCTCTCTCTCTCTCTCTCTCTCTCTCTCTCTCTCATTGTCGTTGACAGATATTCAGTATCATATATATATATATATATATATATATATATATATATATATATATATATATATATATATATATATATATATATATATATATATATATATATATATATATATATATATATATATATATATATATATATATATATATATATATATATATATATATATATATATATATACTAGCAAAATTACCCGGCGTTGCCGGGTAAAATTTATCACAGAAAATTCGACCACATACTGAAAGGAATCGGTAGGTTGATGGGATTCAACTCCAGGGCGAAAATGAATGCTCCATTTATACCTCTCCCCATCATAAAAAAGAAAAAAAAAAAATCAAAGCTAAATATCAATCTTTGTCGCCAACATAAAAAATGGGGTACGGTATACCTGACGGTTTTGGGTTGGAAATAGTTAAAACATAGTCCAACGGGGACCCCATACCAAATTTCATCACAGTCCAGCGGTTTTTCCGTGAAAAGCGGACACACACACACACACACACATTATAGTTATAGTGAGAGATATTCACTTGAATGGCGGAGGACGCACACTTGTGTGTTTTGAGAAAGGCGACGTTGTTCCTCGGCGAGCAGGTCTTGAGCTCCAGCCTGGACGGCCTGCGAAATGGAGAGGGAGGAGATGAAAGAGAGAGAGAGAGAGAGAGAGAGAGAGAGAGAGAGAGAGAGAGAGAGAGAGAGAGAGAGAGAGAGAGAGACTCACCCTGAAGAGTGCAGCGTCTGATTCTTGAGCATGGCAAAGCCGCACAGCACCGTTACCGCTACCGCCACCATCCTGACGCTGAGCCTGAGGCGACACGCTAGTGGCAGCTGCGATTCCTGCGCCATCCTCGCTCCGCCACCGACGGAGGGGATGCCGACGGGCAACGTTTCCAAAGGTTTTGCTCGTGAAGCAGCGCGTGACACTAACAGATGAAGATCGTGGTCACCATTTGCGAAGGGGGGCAGCACTACTGCTACAGTGTGTATAATACTGAGGAAGTAGTGCAGTCACTTCTTACTAGTTCATGCTGTGGTGTCTCACCTGCCGTGACAACTCACGCACGCAGGGTGTGTATGTTAGCTGTAACTCTCGTTCTCGCCCTCTCTCTCTCTGAGGTGCGAGGTCAAGAACTCCAAGGGACCCAAACGTTACTTGGTTGTTGCACAAGCCTGAGTCCATCACCTCACAAATGCCACTTAGTTCCCAGTGCTCTTTTGTCTCCTTGGTGTTTTACACTTGCCCTTCACGGCTGAGTCTGTTCTCGGAATGTCTCTCCTCACTCGCCGCCGCGCGTCCCTACTCTAACCACACTCCTAGCCGCGGAACCTTACAACATACAGTTGCCACTAATTACAATACACTGGGATCACCAACACTGCAGTAACCGCTGAAAGATGCAGGCGTCCACGCACCATATACTATATATAATGCATAATTACCCGGCGTTGCCCTGGCAAAATTAGGACAATGAATGTTCCATTTATACTTCTCCCTACCATAAAAAAAAAAATAAATAAATAAAATAAATAAGCTAACAATGAATGCTTGGCGCCACCATCAAAAAGGGATTACGGTACACCTGGCGCCACCATCAAGAATTGGGTTAAGGTGACGTATTTACCCGAATAATGTAACGATTTTAGGTTGGAAGCAGTTAAGACATAACCTATGTCACTCCTCGGATCAAGGGGGACCCTCCTAACAAATTTTATCACAATCAGTTCAATTTTTTTTTTTTTTTTTTTGTGTGAGAAGCGGACACACCCACACACAGACAGACAGTGTGTTTTATTATATACCGAAGAAAGTTAACTTTATAATGAACCTAAAATATACGTCCATTTACTGTTGTACATGGTCCTCTGTCGGTAGCCATTAATAATGTTTCGCCGGAATGGGGGCCACTACTAAGACAAATTTGCCTGAATAATCTAACGGGTTTAGGCTGGAAGTAGTTAAAACAACCTATTGTCACTCCCGGAACAAGGGGGATCATCATCACAATTAATTCTATATATATATATATATATATATATATATATATATATATATATATATATATATATATATATATATATATATATATATATATATATATATATATATATATATATATATATATATATATATATATATATATATATATATATATATATATATATATATAATATATATATTTTTTTTTTCCGTGGAAAGCGGACACACGGACAGACAGAATATATATATATATATATATATATATATATATATATATATATATATATATATATATATATATATATATATATATATATATATATATATATATATATATATATATATATATATATATATATATATATATATAATCAAAACATACAGTGCTACGAATGGTTTGGGTTTTAAGATAATAGTCTGGATTTTACAGAAATATCGCAATATTTGACAACATAGCTCTGCGGCATGGTCATGTTGGTCGAGAGCATCATCTGGGATGCTTATTGCCTCAAAAACTCAATTCCTTCATCTATCAACTCGACACAACCTTCCAGACAACTATCCCCTCTTCTTCAATGACACTCAACTGTCCCCCTCTTCTACACTGAACATTCTCGGTCTGCCCTTTACTTATAATCTGAACTGGAAACTTCACATCTCATGTCTAGCTAAAACAGCTTCTATGTAGTTAGGTGTTCTGAGACGTCTCCACCAGTTTTTCTCACCCCCCCAGCTGCTAACTCTGTACAAGGGCCTTATCCGTCCATGTATGGAATATGCTTCACATGTCTGGGGGGGTTCCACTCATACTGCTCTTTTAGACAGGGTGGAATCAAAAGCTTTTCGTCTCATGAACTCCTCTCCTCTAACTGACTGTCTTCAGCCTCTCTCTCACCGCCGCAATGTTGCATCTCTAGCTGTCTTCTACCGCTATTTTCATGCTAACTGCTCTTCTGATCTTGCTAACTGGATGCTTCCCCTCCTCCCACGGCCTCGCTGCACAAGACTTTCTTCTTTCTCTCACCCCTATTCTGTTCACCTCTCTAACACGAGAGATAACCAGTATACTCTATCATTCATCCTTTTCTCTGGTAAACTCTGGAACTCCCTGCCTGCTTCTGTATTTCCACCTTCCTATGACTTGAATTCCTTCAAGAAGGAGGTTTCAAGACACTTATTCATAATTTTTTTACTACTGCTTTGACCCTTTTATGGAACTGGCATTTCAGTGGGCATTTTTTTTTATTGGATTTTTGTTGCCCTTGGCCAGTGTCCTTCCTACAAAGAAAAAAAAAAAGGGTGACTGGTAAGAAAGAGGGGTGGCTCAGCCTCTAAGGGATCACTCCCACGATGGAAGCAACTCCCAAGTGCTCTCGTGCTCTCCACAACAACATGAATAAGTATTTTTTGAGGAGAAAGCTGATAGAGGTCCTAATGTTAGTGGGACGACAGTGCAACCAATCTGCTCTGCCCCCAATCGAGATTGTGTGATACAATTGCCACGAACAAATAAACTATAGAAAAATTATTCACACAATAGCATACAGTACTATATGCATATGTGTTATCATATACATGCAATGAGTTATAGCCTCACAGGTGGAAGGTGATAGGGTTTAAAATACATTGCGGCAGTGGCTATCATTTTAGGCTTCACTACATTATCAGGTGTATGTATGCACTGTACATTATTTATAATTGTTATTTTTCGGAAGTACAGAACTCTGCGGTCTCATGCTACGTAAATAAGCATATATATGAATTTTTTCTTCTAAGTTATTGTGTATTCCAGAAAGTAAAACCTCAATCACTGTTAACCCCACGGTTTGAGAGACCCTAATAAACTCTAAGCAGGTCTAGGCCCTTCTGACGCGCTGCTGGATTGAAGGTCTCATGCATGGTCCAGCACGCCTGTTGTAGCCACACCAGCAGGTCTTCATTAGCTCTCAGGTGATCTGTTTTACTGATCACACCCACCATCGAAGGGTCGAGGAAAGGCAGTTCTCTCTCTTGACATTTATTGATGAGGTAGGCATGACCGTAAGAACTGCGAACAAGTTCTCAGTCTCAATTTCTTATAAAATAATATTATACACTGATATTAAACACTTTCAGCATATTACAGTATTCATTAACAATACATGTAATCAACTTGGCACTATGACAATCAGTTTTTACTACAAAATTAAAGTATTTACCTCGGTCACCTTCCTGTCCGTCTTTGAGCGCGACTTGGCCGTGAGTAATGCCCGCAGGAGACCAGTGGGTTAACCACACTCTATTAACAAGTGAGCATCGGCTTTGGTGCTTCATATAGTATTGAGTACTGATACTTACACATATTACACGTCTTCTTGCAAATAGAAAACTACTGAACATTTCACTTACCGAGGAATAATGACGTGAGGTACATGCACTTTATGTACAGTAACATGGCTTCCCTAAATTGTGTAACAATTTACCTTAAATTGACATTAGTATGTACCTTAAAAACTAGGATTAACATATAATGTGTTTTGTTACACTGGCTCCTTGGCGGGTATGCTCCAGTCTATTATTATGCATCACCTTCTAACGGCAATACCAGACTATATATTGGCCTCTCTATGATGGTCCTGTTAGCTTTTGTGCGTCTTCCCTGGTTGTCGAGATTACAGTCTGACACCAGGACCTTAACCTTTCTTACTAGGCCATCATGATCAGATTCTTCTGTTATTCTTCCCAGTTTCCACTGATTCCTTGCTACATTCTGATCCTTGATGATAACTATGTCATCTGCACTGAAGTTCCTCTTTGGTGTTGTCCACTTATTTCTAAGTTGTAGAAATTGCACATACTCCTTTCTCCACCTGGAAAAAGAACTGGTTGGCTAGGTATTGTGCTCTGCGCCTTCTCTTTATGCAATACAGGTCTTTCTTAATAGAAATGCTTGGAGGAGGCAGTACTACCTTTGTTTTCATAGTTAACAAATTATTGGGTGTCAGTGGTGTAGGACTATCTGGGGAGTTAAGATGGTCCACAGTTAGAGGACGACTATTAACTATATTTTCAGCTTCAAATAACAAGGTTCTCAGATCTTGGTCATCTAACTGGGTACCATGCTGATTAAGTAGCACTGAGAGTACATTTCTCACTGTGCGTATCTACCTCTCCCAAACACCCCCCCATGTGACTGGAATTGGGTGCATTCATGTTCAATACAATCCAGTCACACTGGTCTTTCATGAGTTCTTGTCTGACTTTATTGTTATTTAGTTCTTTCAAGCATTTCTCGTACTCTGATTTGGCTCCTACAAAGTTAGTTCCTTGGTCACATCTCAACTGTCTTAAAGGCCCTCTTTGTCCTATAAAGCGACGATATGCACTTAGGAAGGAACTTGTATCCATGCTATTGGCTGTCTCTATGTGCACGGCTCTACATGCCATGCAAGTAAAGAGCACTCCATAACTTTTAAGCCCTTTACGCCCTCCTTTGACATAGAAAGAGCCAAAGAAATCTACTGCTGAGTATGTAAAAGGAGGTTATGGTTCTAGTCTGTTGATAGGCAGGTTTGCCATCTTCTGTCCCTGTGTTGTACTTCTAACTTTACGCCAAATAATGCACTTTGAAACATGCCTTGACACTAGGGATGATCCTCCTACTATCCAGTATCCACATGACCTAATTTCATTTAAAGTTATGCCCCTGCCTTGATGATTTGTTCTTTTGTGGTGGTGGCATATTATCAGCTGGGTTATGTGTGATGTTTTGGGAAGGATGACTGGATGTTTGGATTCATCTGTCAGATCAGAAAGCCTCAATCTTCCTCCTACTCTCATGATACCATTTTTATTAATGAAGGGATCTAACTTATAGAGGGAACTGGTCTTGTCTATCACTTTTGTTCCTTTGCCATTGTCCCATTTATTTAAAGAATTATGGTTAGCAGCTGATTTCAGTACATTTATCTCCTTTTAGGAATGCCTTTGCTTGCAGTTGTTTTATAATTTCATTTTCAGCTTCTGACACTTCTGCTACATTTACTGGCTCATATGTATCTCCTTTTACTTTAGTACTGCTATCACCTTTTCCTTTGAAACTGTTCAGAAGCTTGAGGCATACAGCAACTGCCCTCTTTGCTTTAAACCAATCAGAAAAATACTCAAGTCTTTCTAGTATATATATGTGGGCTGTTGTGTACCTACAGCATTGCATACAACTTTCTTCACTTCAGGGTCATTTTCATTTATAACCTTGTACTGGGGATGGCTATTCATTTCACTATGTCACCAAGGGAATTCTGGGCCGTTCCACCAGATCTTGCTATTACACAATTCATCTGCTGTCATGCCGCTAGATGCATGATCTGCTGGGTTATACTGTGTCTACAAATTTCCACTGATCTGGTGACATTATAACTTCTCTCTCTAGCTAACATAACTTCTGCCTCTGCTTTTGTCAAAACTAACGTAACTTGTGCCTCTGCTAAACTATCATGTTATTCCATTTCCTTTCTAAGTCTGGCTACCTTTGCTGCTGCTTCTTACTTTCTCTGTGTTGATGAGCATGATGAAGTAGATGAGACTCTGGAATGTCTAGACCGTTTGCTAGGACAAATTGATCATTTGTCACTCTTTAACTCTTTTATTTTACATTCTATACTTTCTAATATTTCATGGTTAACTCGTTGGTTGTGTTCCAGCTCTTCATTTAGCTCCTTTGACCTTTCTGGCTCTAGCTCCACCAGTTTTGTGTATTCCACATAACTGATGTGGAATATTGCTTCTTTTGACATGGGCTCCAATTCAAAGGGGCTAATTACAGTGTTTAGTCCTTTCCTAATTTTGCTGGTAACACTGCTCCATTTACGCTTACAGGACTCTGCTCTTCCGTTGGTAACACTGCCTTGATATTCCCTTCCTTTCTCGGTCAGCACTCGTCCCCTGACACTAACTTCTTCTTTATAAGCTTGACCCTTGTCCACATCCTCACCCTCCCTAAGGCCATCTACGCATTAATTTCCTCAGTATCAGACATATCTAACAACTTAACTGTGTCAATACTGAGACACTGAAAGAGCAATTAAAATTACTCTAATACTAGAAAATTGTGGGTAATTTTTCTTTCACTTAGGCTACTCAATTCAGTGCACATACATATTATTATACTTTCTTGCCTGTGATCATGGGTTCTACAAAATGGTGGCAAGGCACTGTGGGTAGAAGGGAGTGGTTGTCGTCAAGGTTAGAGCTGACCCCGGGGCCTCAGAGGTCAATCTATAGGCTTACGTCAGCGTCCCTCGTCCCGTGACTCACTCTTGCTACAGTCTCACGTGGAGTCAATTTCTTGCTTGTGGAGCGAGTTCTTACTTGTGGGATCGAGTTCTTACTGTAGCCGCACCGGCAGGTCTTCATTAGCTCTCAGGTTTACTGATCACACCCATCATCGTACGGTCGAGGAAAGGCAGTTCATGCAAATAGAAAGCTATTGAGTATTTTACTTATGATTACCGAGGAAAAATAATGTGAGGTACATGCGCTTTACGTACAGTAACACCTATGTTTCATTTTAATACACCTTACATTAGTCTATATTATTACGGCATACTCCTTGACATACATTTATTAATTTCAGTTATACTTTTATTAATTATCCACCCATTCGTGTTAATTTTAGGTTCACGTTTCACAATTTCGGTCACGTCACCCACGCCTCTCCAGGAGCTGTTCAGCTGCTGCTGGCGGGAGGACAGTGGGTCCCGTTAATCGCTGGAAGATGACGCCCACGAAAAAACCTGCCACGTCATTATATGTGGTTTCCGCTGTGGTTTGAGACACTCGGGAGTTTTTCGACACGGGGAGGAACTCTACAAAACACACCCTACTGAATCTCTGGGGACTCAAAACTAAAGCGGTAAAAGTTGTTTCCCACAAGAACCTAACAAGAAAATGGGATCACCACCACCACCACGTCCTGAGCCGCGCCATGTTCTACACCAGTGATAGCTCACCGTGTAACAAAATTTATTTATTTTATTTTATTTTATTTTTTATTTTTTTGTCTTTGGTTAGTAAATGTTATTTCCTTATTGTTTTTTTTTTTATCTAGAAAACAAAGAAAATGACAATTGTTCCCTTTAAACTTTTTTTTTCTGATCTGGACAGCAATGTTTTGAAACTAACCTGTTGTCATATATCCAGACCTCATGTCATCCGCTACGCCAGTGCCACACTGCTCTGAGGTCCCCGTACCCATTCCTCCAAAGAGAGAGCAGCAATTTTTAGAAAGTAAAAACAGTTCACAAAAAAGATGAAGTCATTGATCCAGATTTCAGAGGCGCAACAGAGAGAAACCCTCACTACCTAACCAAAATGACGTCAACGACCTGATTATCTTGGTCTCACAAAGTCCAATGCCTTGCTGTTGATGTCGAGACTCAAACAGTGGAATCTGATAGATGAAAGTGTGAAAATATCAGGTCAGAAAGCGTCACCAGCATTTTTCAAGCTTTTTTACTCAAGATGAGCTTTGTTTTTGCCACAATGTGACCGGTCTTTTTGAGGCAATTGGAATCGCCTGTAACCCCAACGAGTAGAACCTCTTCATCCACAGCTCGTGCAGGGGTCTCAAAGCAGTGCTGCTTCATAACGGAAACATGTATCCATCTCTTCCCCTCGCTCACTCTGTGCAGCTCAAAGAATACAGTAGTGTCAAGATCTTGCTAGATGCCTTGAAATATGAAGAGTACAGTTGGGAGGTTACTGGAGACTTCAAAATGATGGCCTTCTCGATGGGCCTCTATGTGGAGCTTGTTGAGACCTTGGTGAGAAACTACGACAAGATGGGTTGCGGGATGTCCCTCAGAATTCATCCTTGACGCTCATCTTGATAAATTTAAAGAGAACATGGGGGCGTACTCTGAAGAGCAAGACAAGTGGTTCCACCAGGATGTATTGGACTGAACGCCGCTACCAAGGGTCGTATAATGAAAACATGATGGGAGATTATATTTTGGGGCTAATTCGTGAAAGTAGTTTACATATAAGCGTAAATCGCGGAAAACTACCCATTTCTAATGTTTTATTGTCTCACTTGCGTAATCCTAGCATAAATAAATGCTACTTTTATGTCATATGTCGTTTTGTTTCTATTTCGTGCAAATGAGAGCTCAAATTCGCCACTTTCTCCCAATGGGAATAGGTACATAAATTTCATAAATATCATTATATTGGCCACAAAAGCAAAATTAGAAAAAAAAAAAAAACAGCTTTCCCATGTTTTCTAGGCATAAGCAAATAAGAAATAACAGTTGTTACCCAAGGACAAAAATCGTGTTACACAGTTTATAGTCAACCTGGGTGCGGTGCACCACAAGGTGCGTGAATATTTTCAAAGGGTACCTAATAATAATGGGATATGTAGTCCACTTACCGTAGTACGTGTATTGCCTTGTGAAAGACTTAACACACTGAATGACTTAATGCTACTTGTTAATTTTTACTTTCTAACAGGCTGAAAAAGTTTGGGAATCAGTGTAGTAGAGGATAACCAAGGTAAAGATGTAGCCAACTATCTTTACCTTGGAGGAAAACGAGTGGGCGAACTTAAAAAATTGTGATCTCGAATACCATCTACGTAGGTAAAGATATAAAGAAAAAAATTAAGCCAATTTTGAAACTGCAACAATTATTAGCATTGCACGACCAAATTTCAGGAAGTGTTGAATTAGAGAGAGAGAGAGAGAGAGAGAGAGAGAGAGAGAGAGAGAGAGAGAGAGAGAGAGAGAGAGAGAGAGAGAGAGAGAATACACATTAGAACATTGGTCCTTAACAATTTTAAGCTTCGACCCAAAATCCTGTCTAGATTGGTCATAGCGATCCATATTCCTTCATAAGTAGTAGCAGCAGTAGTAGCAGTAGTAGCACTAGTAGTTGCAGCAGTATTATTAGTAGTATATACATAGTAGAAGCTGTAGATTCCGAGTAATAATAGTAGTAGAAGTAGAAATATGCTTCACAGTCAAACACATGACATGCACCAATATACTGTTTATCTAAAGTAGTAATATGAAATAATAATAAATAAATAAATATATAAATAATAATATTTACTGAAGACTGTCCCATCATGCATCTCACCTTCCCAGTTGAGCAGTTGAAACAGATCAAGCAGAAGCGGCGTCAGCGTGACAATGACATCAAGAGGAAAGTCAATGAAGAAGTGCAAGAAATGGAAGAAGGAAGCCTGCTAGTGATTCAAGGAGGAGGCAACAACTTAGTAGAGACAGGGAAGCATGCAGGGAAGCCAGAGAACGCCTGACTTCTGATTTTTCTAAAGTTTCTAAAATTGGGGTAGAGCAATCTTGGTATTGTTCAATGCCTCAAAAACTCAATTCCTACATCTATCAATTCGACACAACCTTCAAGACAATTGTCCCCTCTTCTTCAGTGACACTCAACTGTCCCCCTCTTCTACACTGAACATCCTCGGTCTGCTCTTTACTTATAATCTGAACTGGAAACTTCACATCTCATCTCTAGCTAAAACAGCTTCTATGAAGTTAGGTGTTCTAAGACATCTCCGCCAGTTTTTCTCACCATCTCCCCCCAGCTCAGTACAAGGGCCTTATCCATCCATATATGGAGTATGCTTCACGTATCTGGGGGGGTGGGTTCCACTTACACCGCTCTTCTAGACAGGGTGGAATCAAAAGCTTTCCGTCTCATCAACTCCTCTCCTCTAATTGACTGTCTTCAGCCTCTCTCTCATCGCCGCAATGTTGCATCTAGCTGTCTTCTACCGCTATTTTCATGCTAACTGCATGCCTCCCTTCCTCCCTTAGCCTCGCTGCACAAGACTTTTTCTTCTTTCTCTCACCCCTATTCTGTCAACCTTTCTAATGCAAGAGTTAACCAGTATTATCAATCATTCATCCCTTTCTCTGGTAAACTTCGGAACTCTCTGCCAGCTTATGTACTTCCATCTTCCTATGACTTGAATTCCTTCAAGAGGGAAGTTTCAAGACACTTATCCTCCAATTTTTGACTACCGCTTTGGACCCTTTTATGGGACTGGCATCTCAATGGGCTTTTTTTTTTATTGGATTTTATTGCCCTTGGCCACTGTCCCTCCTACATAAAAAGAAGTGCCAAAGAAACAGTAAAGGAAGTGATAGAAGCAGTGAAGACCGCAGAAGAAAAGAAGATGTGAGTAGCTGTGGTGGGGGTCCTGTGGCACCCATGGGAAGGAGTGTGGTACGAGAAGATCAGTAGAGAAACGAACCACAAGATATGCATGGAACTCATGAAGATCAAATTGGAATGGATGGCAGAGAAGAAGGGCAATGTGAGCTTCCTAGACATGGATGGGATCCTCGACTAGGATAAATTCTATGGAAGAGACGGGGTCCACCTCAACCACAACGGGAATGAGAAGCTAGGATGATGACTTGCCGATTGGATGAGGGTGAGGCAGGTGTGTTGTGTGGATGAGGCATGATGAGGAGGACCCTCTGATGACAGTGAACATGGAAGAGAAGGGACTAACCAGGCAAGTAAATGTGTGAAGAATGGCTGTATAAATGTGAGAGGATGGGGTGTGGGCAAGTTTTAGGATGTATGCAAGGAGTTCAGCGAGTGGAGGTTCGACTTAGTTGGGCTCACTGAGACTCACCTGAGAGATGATGTATGAATGGAGGGATGTGGGTATGTTATGATCAGAAAGGGGTGTAAGACACAGGAAACATTGGAAGGAAGCTTAGCCCTACTCTGCAAGAAAGAAAGGAGACTGAAAGTAGAGGAGATTGATGTGGAAAAGTGTACAAGTAGAGAGGATGTGCTTGCAGTCAGGATAGAATGCATGGATGGACGTGGCAGACCAGAGAAATTATGTTGCATATGTAGATAGATGAGGATGGTTTGATTGATATTGTGTCTGATCATAACTTGCTGGTTGTGGAGTGCATGAAGCAAGGTGGGAATGAAGTGAAAGTGGCAAGTAAGAAAAAGAAGTGGAGACTGAGAGATGTAGGGTGGGAAAAATTTCAGGTTGATCTGAGTGAGAGAAGCTGGGATGATGAAAGTGTGCATGACGTGGAATATGTGAATGAAAAACTGGTTGAGGACGTGAGGGGTGCTGCTGAGAACCAGATAGGGTTTGTGATAGTTGGTAGAAGAAAGAATGTATGTAAATCATGGTGGAATGATGAAATCAGAGCAGCTAGGAAGGAGCGAAAGAGAATGAGTAGACAGTGTAGATGGCTGAGGAAAAAGAGGCATGAAAGCGATGAGGCAGAGAATGAGTATCAGAATACATAGGCAGCGTATGTGAAACAGCAGTGGTTGATAAGATGAATGATAATGGATGCTAAAGCGAAGAGTGAAAAGAGTGTGATTCAATCTTTAAGGGAGAAAGGTATGGAAGGTGGCCGTGAATGGTACAAATTCATGAGAGGTGAGAATATGTCAGGCAGTGTTGGTGTGGAGAGTCTAAAAGTGGATGGTGTAGTTATAAGAGAGAAGGAGGGAATCAGGGAGGCAATCAAAGAGTTCTAGGAAGAAGTAGGTGGGGTAGGGAGATGTTTAGTGTGAGAGAAAGATGTGTAACACTGGAAAGGAAGAATGCAGATGAACTGGATGAAAGAATCAGTAGGAAGGAAGTGGAGAGGTGTGTGAGAAGGCAGAAGAACGGGAAGGCAGCAGGTCCAGATGATATACCGCGTGAGTTCTACAGGAATGGTGGGAGGTAGTGATTGATAGAATGACTGAAATATTCAACCAAGTGTGGGATGTAGAGAGAGTGCCAAGAAAGTGGAATGAGAGCAGAGTGTGTCTGTTGCATAAGGGAGGATTTAAGAGTAACAATGAGTTGAAGAACTACAAACCACTTGCATTAGTGAATACAATAGGTAGTTTTCAGAGAAGTGTTGAATGAGAGACTGTAATTGGATTGAGAGAGCTGGAGCGCTGGGTGAAGAACAGAATGGTTTTCATGTGGATAGGAGACCCAACTTTGTGTCGCAGTTAAGAACCACTGCCTTAGAACAATGGGGAGTTTTCAGAACTAGTGGTTGTCACCAGGTGGCAGCACAGGCACAAACTCTTTTCTCACATACAAACAATATCAGATATACCTACAGTGTTATTCTATTTACATGAAGATGCAATGATCTTAAATAATATATTTTTCTACTTAATCCCTTCTAAGTAGTAACACAAGTAAAATCAAACTCTTTTCATGAACAAATGTATGTAAGTTGATTTTCTAGTGAATCGGCATTTAGATTTATTTGGTCATCTTAAGATTTCCAAATGAATACACTCTTGATTGGAAACGTCTAAATCTAGACGACAGTAAACATAAAGGCAACATGTCTGTGACAGTCAAAAGCCCAAATTACATAGATCTCCTTCCTAGTTTATGGAAACGGCAATTTTCATAAAAAAAAAAAAAGAAAAAAAATGGTAACTCGAGTGTCCTGGCGATAGTAATGGTCTTTATAGCAACTTCCCACAGTTTCCTCATTCCAGCTTCTTGTGGAATTGGTGGCCCCCACATTGAGTGGCACATAGAGGGACAAAACACAATGGCATCGTTACGAAACCGGTGAAAAAGTTTTCTGTACTCCTCTCCTGTCACTCAAGGATCGCCTGAGAGATGTTTGTTTTGGTTCTCGATTGCTTTGCCTTGTCGCTGGCTTCGTGAGAGGGATGCTAAAATCCCTACACACACACACACACACACACAAAAAAAAGAGCCATATATCACGATGTTACTGAGTAGGTTGTGTCATACTATATAGTACAGTATGATTTTTCATTTTTCATTGTCCAACTCAATAGTTTTTATACTTGTAATATGCTTCATTTAAGATAATGCTAGCAGTTTACTCGATAATCACAAAAAAAAAAAAAAAATGACTACATTCTTTCAATATTATCCATACCGGATATTAAAAAGTCGATACATCATTTCAATAGTATCATGATGATCGATGTTCTATGCATCTTTACGCATCTGGGATTTACCACAATAATATTTTAGCTCTCTTTCCTACAGTTAGATGAGCAGTAACGACATCTAGCGGTTTAGTTCCGAAAAATCCCCATTGAAAATAAGAGAAAGAAAACGAAAGCAAATGATGAAAAAAAAGAGTCGAAAAAATATTTTAGACCAATAATAAGTAAAGTAAAATGCGTGAGGGACAATAATTTAATGAAAAAAAAAAAAAAAATGGCAGTGACATAATGAAGATTGACCGTAGTCACTTTAGTAAAGATCAAGATCAACGGAACAAAATTTTGAAGGGAGAGGGAAAGACGCTGGTAGCTGGGTGACCAGAGTTTAAAACGCCTGTGGGCGATTTTCTGCGTCGGTGCTCAAGAAGTTGGGGGTTACTGCAGCACGTTAAAATGTCGAGTTTGAGGAAATCGATAATCAGGAAAGCTGACACAGACCACTGGCAGGCGTAGTGGCACGAAGAAGAGACTGTCCTTCGCCCCATCGCCAGAGCTTGAGGTAGCGTTCAGACTAACCTAACACAGTATAGACAACGTTCACTGTTGTATATACTGTGTAGCGTCTCCAACTTGAGTCTCTCCTGTTTTTCTGTCTCGTTTATTCTTTCTTTTTATATTTAAGTTATGATTTTCATCCTGTGTGATCAATATACTATTCCGTTGCTTTGAAAATGTGTCTATTATGGAGATAAGGGTTTTGTAATGAATCATAATCCGATTATTATCACCATGGTTATTTCTTGATAAGTCTGTTTCCCCCATTCCACACCAACCCCCGCTAACCTCTCAAACAAGCTTAGGTACCTGTGGGAAATCGGAGGTTTTGGGGGGGTATGAAAAGTAAGTGAAATAAGGGCGTTAAAAATCTTAGGAAATTTACCTTAATATTTCGAATTTCCCTAACCTATCCTAGCCCCTAGACCCCTCCTGCTTGAACGTTAATCTAACCTAGCATAACCTAACCTAGCCAGTGGGGCTGCACCTCCCCTGAACCCCCCTCCCACTAGGACGTTAACCTAACCTCATCCAACCTGACCTAGCATAACCGAACCTAATCTAACGGTCCTAACCTAACATAACCTAACCTAATGAAGGGCCTCAAAAATTATACTGTTATGCCTTACTGATGTGGAGATTCTCAGGACGATGGAAGTGGGTACAGTTTGGCAGCTTCCTTAATAAACACATGGAACTTCTTCCTTATTACTGTATATTGCATCTTAACCATTACTGTTGCTAAATATCTCACATAGTGACTTCTTTTCCTGCTGAACACTGGCACTGTTTGCTTTACCTTCCTCCACTAGGTAGGCTTATTAACATATGACAGTGAGCCTCTATCAGAATGCCTGACATGTCTCTTAAAACAAATGAAAAGTGTAACTGAACCTAACGTGGAAAGTCGTAATTGGCGGCCTCAGGAATATCCTTACGAGTGGCAGCGCATGATTGGAGGGATCAGCTGTATAGATACCATGAAATCCTAATATGCTGCTACCCACAATTTCCAGTTATAAACAAGAAAATCATTTCAGTGTTTACTCTTGACTGGTGCAGAGCTCGCTGGACTTAGAAAATATCAAATTTCTCCACACTCGCAAGTGCTATTACAGCCATACTAGACACATGCCACCCAAATTTTTTTTTACATTTATGGCAAGGTCACCAAACCCTTCTCCATGACATGAGAGTTTCGTGCTTGTAGGTAACACGTATGTGATCCAGATCAACCTCAACATGTAATTTATACGATTATTAATGAAACTTGAAGATAACCTGAAATATTGCAATCTTGTTGTTTTCATCATCTTTTTATGGATTTTGGTGAAATTTTTGTTGTTGCCAAAGACATTTGATTTAGTCTGGCATAAAGCTTTGCTCTCCAAACAATCCTCCAATGGTGTCTGTCCTCTCTGTAACTTCTCAAGTTTATTCTCTGACCAGGAAGTTCAGTTGTCCATCTATGATGTTACAAAGGCTCTGAATAGCATTAATCCTTCTTCAGCTATGGGTCAGATGCAACTCATCCATCTTTACTTAAGGGCATGCTGCAGTCAAGATTTGAAAAAAATAATAAAAAAAAAGTTATAGGATTTATGACTTGAAATTTTCAGAATATTATCAGCCACTGGTTGTCTTTGATGGTTATGAATATGAATGTGATAGAGTAATGGCGTTATAACTTCATGACGTCATGTATAGAGTTGCATTCAAAATGTCATATGGGCCTTATTTCAAATTTTTTTGAAGTGTGCTTTGGCATGGACATACCTGAAAGATGCCTAGAGAAATGTAGGGAACGTTTTTGTTCATTTCTCCATACGTCATGAGATATGACTTTTTAAAATTTTTGCATTTCATGATGTCATCAAAACAGCATGAAAAGCTGTTATTTTGCATCATCATAAACTTTCTAATAACTTTAGGGAAAAACAGGTCTGACAAAATGTTACCCCAATCCCTTGCAATAAGTACTCCAAGTACTTGTATAATGGTTGATTTTATACATTTTTTTATATCTCGAAAAATCATGTTTTAAGATACGGCTCTTTAAAGTTTTAAAAGTTTAGCACCCACATTATGTGTTTATCAAAATTAGTACATTTATTATATGTTGTGTGTTGATCTATAGAGAAACTGCACACAAAGAATGATCTAATTATTCCCTTATTTAGTACTTAATTTCGGAAGCTATTTACCTTGAGGTGACACTATCAAAATTCCTGGCTGTGGTTCTTTGTGCCTTTGCTGGTAGATTTAGCTCACTGGTGGGTGTCCTAAGAATGCTATTTCATGGAATTATGGTTTATTTTAACCATCAGTAGGCAAATGACTTCACCCACTTTACTATTGAGTACCGATAGCTATTTTTTCGTTATCATAGCCAAGCAGCTATTACTATTTTATTAAAGGGGGGGAAGAAGAAGAAAGCTAACTAAGAGAAAGTGGATGGGAAGAGAAGGGGTGAAATAAAGTAAAAAAGAAAAAAATATATAGTGGGCTTGACCACTTTGCTAATTTCTATTTTTATTTTTGGTTATAATTTTCATTTAACTATAGTTTTGAGGTATATTGTTATTTCAGAACAGCTAACACATAACCTCACTCACACACTCACTCGTATCACAAATGCACAGGTAGAACAGCAGCTCTCCCTAACACCCAGACTCTCAAGGGAGGTATATCTATCATAATACTAGAGAGAGAGAGAGAGAAAACTTATAAATTGCCCCTTCTTATCTTATTGTAACAACCTTCCCTTGGAGAAACACAACTAAGCCCTAATAATTTAAACCATGTGCTGTGACCCTAAGATGAATACTAATTCATATACAATATCTACGTTATGTTCCTTGGAAATTAACAAACATTATTTTTAATGAAAAACAAAAGTTGGTACATAAGATATTTTACATTGTTTATAGAAAACATAGCAAAGTTGTAATAGTAAGGTGATAGATAAAGTTTAATAATACATAGAAAGAAACATAGAGTTGGGTGGATAGGATATTTAGGAATTAACAAATTATGTCAAAAGTTAGAATAAGGGATAAAGATCCAGCGGCTTAATCTACGGTGCTCCAGCGCAGTCCAGTAGATTCTTCCTTCTGGCTGCAACCACAAAACTTACCTGTGAAAATTAAGAAAAAATTAATACTGTCAGGTAATTATTGCCTGAGGTTCCTCCACGTTAATAACGGCACTACTCTTGGGGAACCATGAATGTTTGTTATTTCGTCCAGTAATGAGTTCATCATATAGGGCATTTTTGCTCATTCGTATTGTTTCCCAAGTTTTTTTTAGCTTTGTAATAAGTTGATATATTTAGAGGAGTAATATTGTATTTAATGTGTAGCTGCCCAGTATTCAGTTGTTCTTCATTACAGTGTATAAATCTTACAGCTTTAGTTAGGACTCTTTGCAGTTTTCTTTTTTGAGAAAAGGAGGCCATACATATAGATATTGTAGGATATTCTAATATGGGTATTAGTAAAGTTTTTACTAAGATATTTTTTTGTTTAGGTGTTAAGTTACTAAATCTTCAAAGTTGACTTAAGATTCCTCTGCCTTTATTTATTATAGTTGTAATATGGCTTACAAATCCTGTTGATCTTATGTCGAGACTAAGTAATTTACTTTTTTTTGCAAGTTTTTATTTCTTTACCATTGACCATTATTGTTTTAGATTTTAGTTGCGCAATTGGTATTATTTTGAATTTCTCTTCGTTTGTTTTAATTTTCCATTTTTTTCAAATTTATTTATTCTTTCAATTTCTCTTTCAACCTTAGCTTTCATCATTAGTTTTGATTTGCTTGGTGTTGTGATAACTTGAATAATATCATTGTATCCATGCAACCATATTCAGGAAGAGGAAGATCGTTAGTATATAACGTATACAAAGAAGGCGATAAAACACTGCCTTGCGGAACCCCACTTGTAAATCTTATTTCATTACTATAATAATTTCCAATATTAATTTTTGTCTTTCTATTATCCAAAAAGTTACATAAGATTTTTTCTAATATATCAGGAAGTCCAAGTCTTAAAATTTTACATTTAAGCCCATTGTGCCACACTTTATCAAATGCTTTAGCAACATCTCTTAGTACCACATACACCTGTTTTTTATCTGCTAAAGCATTAGCAATTGTTTCGTAAGTAGTTGTTATAGCCGAATGGGTGCCTTTATACGATCTAAAACCATGTTATCTTTCTTTTAGAATATTATTTTCAAATAGAAAAGAGTTAAGAGAATAATTTGAAGCTTAGGATAAAGGGATGTAACATAAAAGCTAATGTTGCTACTGCCATTGTAATAAAAACTCACTCAGATTGTAAAGTGCAGCAAGATGTGTCTTAAATAGCCATAGATTTTGTCTTTCAAATTAGTGCTTCCCATGCAGTTTCTTAATTGCTTGGTTAGGACCTGTGTCCTTGGGGATAAGTGTACATATGGAGCACAGCAGGGAATGCTGTTACTCATGAAACATGTTTACTTGGCAATGAAGACATTGTGTAGGCTGGAGCAGTGAACTCCCTCCTTAATTTCCAACAGAATTTATCAAACCCTGCAAATGCAAAATTCTTCTCATATCCATTTTTTTTTTTTTTTTTTTTATGTATAGGAAAGAAATTGTTTACTATTTACAGTTTAAATGTACACTGAAAAAGACTGAAGGATACGCAACAAAAATTACTTTTACACAAAGAAATGCAAACAAGGCAGTAATAACTATATGCCACTGTGTAGAGCAAGGGAAAAGGAAAAGAATAGCAGTTTATTACAAGGTTAGGGTAGGGAATAAAGAAAAGAGGTGATATGTGAATGGGGATAGAAGAAAGATTCAGAGGAATAGTGTAAAACATGAATACAAAGAATTACAGTACTTTGTAGTGATAAGAAGCAGGAAGAAAGAAAATTGAAAATTATATCACTGACAAATGCATAGAACAAAAAAATACTTTGTTGAAAGACTAAGGAAGATTAATGCAGTTGAAAAAGAATTTGTACCTTAGCTATTCCTTTCATATTCCAAGGACAAGTACAGTTGAGCCTTCAATCTTCCTGCCATCTTACCCCCTACACATTCCCTTCAAACCAATCAAGCATTAAGTGTGGCTACATTAGTCGGCCTTTGTCAAGTTAATTGGAAAACTAGCTTCAATGTTATTTCATTTGAGCATGCACAGCATTACCACTAACTTAAGAATAAAGAGATTGTGTCATTGTGTGGTTGTTCTCCCTGCACTGTATGAAGGATGTCTGTATCTTATATGGTGAACAACCTCTTGATCATGATGATTTTGAGTATTTCTTGGCTGAAAGAAAAGATAATTTACCTTAAACATGGATATATTTAAGTGCTTTGGTATATGGAGATCACAGGTTGCTCTGTTATGAAGAATTGCAAAGGATTTCCGTGGATAAAATTTTTTAATTGGAATGGAAAGGTGTGGTCCATGAAAAATAATACTTTGGAAGGGATAATACCTGTGGAGAGATGATATCTGAAGAAAGGTGAGACTGGAGGACTGAGGGAAGGAGGACTGAGCCACTAAATTATTGACTGGTATCACTGACTAGTGTTGTGGGCAAGATCTGTGAAATAGTGATCAAGGAAAAGTGGGTGAAATATTTGGAAGAGAGCAAAGTTGCAACAAATAGCCAATTTGGTTTCAGAAAAGGAAGGTCATGTGTAACAAATTTACTAAGTTTCTATACAGGAATGATAGATGAAGTACAAAAACAGAGATGGGTCAGTAGATGCAGTGTACTTGGACATCAAAAAAGCTATTGCTAAAGTTCCATGTAAAAGACTATTGTGGAAGATGGAACATATAGGAGGACTGAGAGAGACAGTGCTAAAATGGATGAGAGACTACTTAAAAGATAGAGAAATGAGAACTGTGATCAGGGACACCTGTTCAAGATGGAGTAAGGTAATAAGCAGAGTACCACAGGGGTCAGTGTTAGCACCCATTATGTCCCAAATATACATCAATGATATGCAGGAGGGTTTGACCAGTTATATAAATCTGTTTGCTGATGATACAAAATTGTTAAGAGTAATAAAGAGCCATGTTGATTGTATGGAGTTGCAAAGAAATATTAACAAGATTTATGAGTGGAGCAAGAAGTGGAAATTGAAATTCATTGCTAAGAAATACCATGTGATGGAATTGGGAAAGAGTAGAAGACCTGTGTAGGTCTATAAAATGGGGTAGGAAGTAATAATGAGCAAGAAGGAGAAAGACCTAGGAGTGGTTTTTCAAGATACCCTGACCCCAGAACAGCACATAAATGAGATATTTCAGATTCAGATTCAGATTCTTTATTATTCCATGAGACATGGTTATTCTTACAGATTGGTTAACATAGGTAGTCATGTTTAATATATAATAGCAAATAAAATATACACACACACACACACACACACACACACACACACACACACACACAATAAAAAGTAGATTGACTCAAAACTTCTTTGCTACTCTGTATTAAACATTTAGTAAACGTCATTTAAAATAATTGTGCTATGATAACATTGACTAATAATTATTTAAAAGAATTTCGCTAAGTCTAGACTTAAAAGCATAAAGGCTTTCAGAATTGATCACATTGGTGGGCAGTGTATTCCATAACTTTGGTCCAAGTATCGTAATGGCTCTGGCACCAGAGTCTGTTCTAGCTCTACCCACATAAAGGTTATTGAGCTGTCTTGTGTTGCTTGTAGTGTGTTCTCTAACTGGGAAATTTGAGGTACTCGTCTGGATAACAGTTATTGACAGCCTTATAAACAGTTGTACATTTATCAAGGGTGTGCTTCTCTTTGATTTTCAACCACTTTAACTCTTTTATGAAGGGGGTTACATGATCATACTTTCTGGTACACCCAACAGCTACTTTAGCTGCAAAATTTTGCAATTTCTGAACATTGTGCAGCAAAGTTTCATTAGTTGTACCCCATATTACAATACAGTAATTTATTAAACTGAGAACTAGTGACTGTACTACAACTATTCTTGTTGATTTATCAAAGTTCTGGCTTATTCTATTAATGAACATTAATGCACCCATTACTTTCTTTGTTAATTCACCAATATGTATGTCAAAAAGCATGTATTTATCAATGAAAACACCAAGATTTTTAACATGAGAGCTTGGGTAAATGAAGTCTCCATCACAGTCTATTATGGTGTTCGGAGGAATCTGTGACAGAAGTTGTCTGTTACCAATGAAGATACATTGTGTTTTCTTTGAATTTAACATCAGCCCGTTTCTAAGAAAATACTGTTTTACATTCCGCAGAGTTTCTTCTGTTCTAGAGATGAGAGCTACAAGGTTATTTGGAGTGTCGGCATGGAGAAACTGAGTGTCATCAGCATACTGTGTTAGACAACATTCGTTGATACTCTCATTAAGGTCATTTACATAAATCGAAAATAAAACGGGTCCGAGAATTGAACCTTGTGGGACTCCATAAGCTACGTTAAGTTTATTAGATACTGTGCTATTTAGACAGACAGACTGAGCTCTGTTTTCAATGTAACTTTTAAACCAGAAGATGTCCATTTTTATTGCAGAACTTTTTTTTTAAAAGGATCTCATGACTGACACTGTCAAAAGCTTTAGAGAGGTCACACAAGGTTAACAATGTAATATAATATTTGGTGGGATGTACAGGATGTTACCATATATACGGTATATATACCAGTCACCTTTAAAGTGACTGGTTATATAAGACGACCCCAATTTCTGAGGGAAAAAATTTGGTTTTGAGTTATTATCGCTATATTAGATGACACCCCCCACACACACCTTAAATGGTGCAGGGTGCTTTTGCTTACATGGTTTGCCGAAGGATAATGGATTGTGTTATACACTGGTTTACTGCTGCCCAAACACTAGTAGCTCAAGATGTAAGAAGTTAAAGGAATAAAAAAAACACTACATATTGTACGTATATTACTTTTAATAAACAATACTCTGAACTTTTAAAACGTAAAGAAACACCAGCACCACCATGCTGAGACAACTAATACCTTGTTCCAACAATTGCCTCAAACATTCGAAACATACATATTTAATTAAAAACCTTCAAAATCATCTTCACCTCATTCAGCAACCATGTCAAATATATCTTAAGATACTATATTATCGGCGTCATGATTTCTGTGAATAGACAACTGATTGTTGTAACATTGTCAGTAAACATTCGACATGTGTGTGTGTGTGTGTGTGTGTGTGTGTGTGTGTTTGTATATATATATATATATATATATATATATATATATATATATATATATATATATATATATATATATATATATATATATATATATATATATATATATATATATTATGCATACATGTGTGGCTGCAGAATAAATTCCAAGATACAGTGGTGCTGAATATTCATCACAGAGTTATAGGTTTGTGTTTTATTCTCGGTGTATAAGACGACCCTTAAATTTAGAAGCCTTAAACTTAGCAAAAAAATCTTGTCTTATTGTCCGGTACAGTAAAATCCCTCTTATCCGGCATCAATGGGACCGCCGACATGCCGGATACTTGAATATTGCTGGATACTTGAATAGAAGTGAAATTATGTCCACAATCACCACCCTACACTCACGCATCTTACCATAACAAAGATCAGCTGATCGCCGTGCCGCGCGTCGCCACCTGCGCTGCCACCTCACACTCACCAACACACAGTTGTAGCATTGGGCCTGTAATTGTGACTCCTGATCTTTTCAAGCTGAACCACTCATATAACACTTTGTCCATCATTTCACCACGATGATACTGCAGTGTGTGATAATTTTCCGCTGCCTTTGGGATGTCGGTGGCTTTCATGTAATCCCGCAACTTTTTTGTTTGGGATTTAATGTTATAAATAGTTGATGAGCCCATACCATATTCCGCCATTAGTTGCTGTCCGCTTTCACTTCTCTCTAATCGTTGCAAAATGTTTTCCTTCTGCTTAAGTGTAAGCACAACACGCTTCCTCTTTTCTACAACTTTAGGCCTGATGAAGACGTCAGGCGATAAACAGTGCACACGCGGGACTGAGTCACTGAGTAAACACACTGCAGTGGGCTGTGGGTGGCGCGAAGCAGTGCGCTCTGGTGGCGAGGGGACAAAGTATGCCTCGCGCGGGAATTTTAATTGATTTTATGAGTACACATTGATTTTTTATTGATTTTAAGGCTCGGGAAAAAATGTGCCGGATACTCGAATGCCGGATGAGAGGGATTTTACTGTATATACGGTAACAAATATTAGGGCGGCATTTCATTACATGGATAAGACTATGATGAAAAATTATAGCCACTATGCTATGTCCCAGGCTGGAATATGCAACAATGGTATGGTCTCCGCATATGAAAAAAATGATATTAAAAAGTTGAAAAGAATTCAGAGGGCAGCTACAAGGATGGTACCAAAGCTGAAAGACCTAATGTATGAAGAGAGATTGAAGGAGATGGGACTGCCAACTTTGCAAGTTAGAAGGGAAAGAGGAGATCTAATAACGATGTATAAAATAGTTAACCACTTTGAGAACATAGACAAGCAGGACCTAGTGTTGCTGGAAGATGAAGCTGGATGGACGAAAGGGCACTCAAAGAAGATTATGAAGAGTCACTGTTTGAGGGACATCAAGAAGTACAGTTTTTCCACAGAACTGTGGATATCTGGAATGGTCTAATTGAAGAGGTTGTTACAGCACCTAATGTGCAGAAATTTAAGGAAATGTTAGATAAATATAGATATGAAGATAGGACACTATGAGTCCTGCTCGAATCCTGTATTATACAACTAAGTAAATATAAGTAACACGCACACACACACACTGTGGACAAAAAATGTTTTATAAATTTAGATACAGAGTACAAGGGGACACAGTAAGAACCTGAAGAAAGTTAACTGTAGAAGAGACATCAAGAAGTATAGTTTTTCTCATAGAAGTGTGAACAAATGGAATGATCTCGGTGAAGATGTTGTCATTGCCATAACAGTCCATGCTTTTAAGACCAAACTGGATAGATATAGAGATGGGATACTATGAGATTACTTCCCTCCAGTAAATCACAACTAGGTAAATACACACATGTATAATTAAAACAGTATCCTTTTAAGTCTATTATTTGCAGGAAAAGGAGACAATGGAGGAACAAAACAATGACATCAGCCAGTTTGGCAGTGCAGTGACCCCAGCTGATCAAGCTTGCAAGCTGACAAGTTTTGGCTTGTGCTATGATCGCAAGACCATTCCCAAGAGAATGCAAACACAACATGACACCATTCCCATGAGAGAATGTCATAGAAACAATCTTACGTCAGTCCTCAACTTTTCCACTTTGTCAGGAAGTACTGCAAATGTTCTGGTAAGAATGTTTTTTTAGACTCTCTCTCTCTCTCTCTCTCTCTCTCTCTCTCTCTCTCTCTCTCTCTCTCTCTCTCTCTCTCTCTCTCTCTCTCTCTCTCTCTCTCTCTCTCTCTCTCTCTCTCTCTCTCTCTCTCTCTCTCTCTCTCTCTCTCTCTCTCTCTCTCTCTCTTGATTGCTTTCGTTTATTATTATTAAGAATGATTTATTTGACATTTACGGTGAGCCCTACAATAATGTACATTATCCCAGGTGGATGTATGCTTACAAATTTCTTCATCATTTGAACTTAAGAACTTATAGAAAAATTTTAATTGGTTTTCATTGATAAAAAATAACCTTAAAAAATTAATAAAAATAGGAGAAATGCTGTAAATCATCATAGGCTTTTCACAGATAAAAGCCTCAGTGATAGTCAGCAGTGCATCTCTCCCTAATCCACAGCATCAGTAAGTTCTCCATCTCCTCTACTGTAGTGTTTCTTGATTTCACAAATTTAGTGATGCCCTGTACTGCCTTTACTTTTTGAAACTTCTGGTATCACCCTAGATCCTCATAATCTGTGTTAAGTGCAGGGAAAACTTGTGCACCACAGAGGTTTGATGCGATGAGTGTATGGATTGGAAGTAAAGTGTTGTTAAGGCATATAAAAAGCAGCTATCCTAGGAGTATAAGCATAAGTCTTAACATAAGCTTTATGGTAAAGATAGGCCTTTTCATTCCTTTAATTCTTCCTCATCCTCACCTGTTAATGTTGATGTGTTGAGGGAAGTGCCAGAGGCTGGTGTCTCGCCAGAGGGCTCAGAAAAGGAATCTTGAAGGAACCTTGGCCAGACGTACTTGAGTACCTACACCTGTTGCTTGGTGTAGGGACTCAAATTTAAGTCTTGCCAAGGTTCCTTTTCTTCTTTGCTTGCACGCTTTTCCATTCATCCACATGCTTCTCCTGCTTCCTTGTATGATCAAAAGTACTGTGCTGAGGATCACTGCTATCACTGCTGTTTATCTTCACAAATTTCCTGGAAAAAAGTAAGGACATTGGACTAAGCACTGGGCATGACATGAGGGGTCACCATGCCTTGAAGCTATCTAAAAGTAAGGTGGTGATAGGCACATGGGTGCCAGGTGGGGTGCTGATTGGCTCAAAATTCAGCCCTCAGTTAGTGGGTGACAGCTGCAGTGATGAGTACAACTCTTCATTCTTCAACACACAACCCATAACCAGCTAGTAGAGCAGTAATTGGGAAAGCTAGATTTTACTTGCCTTATTTATCTGCCCTATTTAATAACAAAGAGATGAACTCAGCATCAGATTAAAGAGGAAAGGAGTGCATTTCTAATGGTACCAAGATACCTGTTTTTTTTTTTTTTTTTTTTTTTTTTTTTTTTTTTTTTTTTTTTTTTTTTGTGAGTTCACCCTTTCTTTTCTTAGTGCCTTTGCTTTATTTATGTTTGTGATCTTCATTTGTTATTAGCATCTATCAGTAATTTGTATTAAAAGTTCATTGTGAGCCAAGAATGCATGGTGGAGATGAAATGTTAAGGCAATTGTGGAATAATTGTATCAGTCACCTGTGGTGTCTCATTATCATCTTTCCTATCCATGGCTCATTGATAAATCACACCATATTGTGTTTGTTAAAATGCATTCACCATGGCAAGTAAGAGCCCAGCAGAGAACAGTATGAAGGAAGCCAATAAGCCTTATTAAAAAAAATGATAGGTAAATAAATAAGTAAAAATAATAATAAATAATACTAATAATAAATAAATAAAATAAAATAAAAAATAAATAGATAGAAGAAATATGAAGTACGTATTTCAAGATCTAACTCCCCTCATGACTTATGGTATCTAGCCAAAAATATCTCCAATAACTTTGCTTTTTCTTCTTTCCGTCCTTTATTTCAACCAGATGGCACCACTGCTATCATCTATTTCTAAAGCTGAACTCTTCGCCCAAACCTTTGCTAAAAACTCTACCTTGGACAATTCCGGGCTTGTTCTTCTCTTTCCTTCACCCTCTGACTACTTCATGCTACCTATTAAAATCCTTCGCAATGATGTTTTCTATGCCCTTGCTGGCCTAAACCCTCGCAAGGCTTATGGACCTGATGGGGTCCCTCCTATTGTTCTCCGAAACTGTGCCTCCATGCTTGCACCTTGCCTAGTCAAACTTTCAGCTCAGTCTGTCAACATCTATCTTTCCTTCTTGCTGGAAGTTTGCCTACATTCGGCCTGATCCTAAAAAGGGTGACTGTTCTGATTCCTCAAACTACTGTCCTATTGCTTTAATTTCCTGCCTATCTAAAGTTTTTGAATCTATCCTCAACAGGAAGATTCTTAAACATCTATCACTTCACAACCTTCTATCTGATCGCCAGTATGGGTTTCGTCAAGGCTGCTCTACTGGTGATCTGGCTTTCCTTACTGAGTCTTGGTCATCCTCTTTTAGAGATTTTGGTAAAACTTTTGTTGTTGCCTTGGACATATCAAAAGCTTTTGACAGAGTCTGGCACAAAGCTTTGATTTCCAAACTACCCTCCTACGGCTTCTATCCTTCTCTCTGTAACTTCATCTCAAGTTTCCTTTCTGACCATTATATTGCTGCTGTGGTAGATGGTCACTGTTCTCCTAAATCTATTAACAGTGGTGTTCCTCAGGGTTCTGTACTGTCACCCACTCTCTTATTATTCATTAATGATCTTCTAAACCAAACTTATTGTCCTATTTACTCTTATGCTGATGATACCACCCTGCACTTTTCCACGTCTTTTCATAGACGTCCAACCCTTCAGGAGGTAAACATTTTATGCAGGGAAGCCACAGAACGCTTGACTTCTGATCTTTCTAAAATTTCTGATTGGGGCAGAGCAAATTTGGTATTGTTCAATGCCTCAAAAACTCAATTCCTCCATCTATCAACTCGACACAACTTTCCAGACAACTATCCCCTCTTCTTCAATGACACTCAACTGTCCCCCTCTTCTACACTGAACATCCTCTGTCTGCCCTTTACTTATAACCTGAACTGGAAACTTCACATCTCATCTCTAGCTAAAACAGCTTCTATGAAGTTAGGCATTCTGAGATGTCTCCGCCAGTTTGTCTCACCCCCTAGCTGCTAACTCTGTACAAGGGCCTTATCTGTCCATGTATGGAGTATGCTTCACATGTCGGGGGTTCCACTCATACTGCTCTTCTAGACAGGGTGGAATCAAAAACTTTTCGTCTCATCAACTCCTCTCCTCTAACTGACTGTCTTCAGCCTCTCTCTCACTGCTGCAGTGTTGCATCTCTAGCTGTCTTCTACTGCTATTTTCATGCTTACTGCTCTTCTGATCTTGCTAACTGCATGCCTCCCCTCTTCCCGTGGCCTCGCTGCACAAAAATTGATAATTTGTAGGAAAAAAATTGTTTCTCACTCACGGGAAAAGGAGGCCTCTCGGCTACTCACGTTCGCCAGGCTATTCCAATACGATTCCATCGCCAGCCCTAGTGAAGGAAAGTCTGGTGAGGTCTGTCACTGGTTTTAACAGTATGAAATTGTTGATCGCCTGGCGAAACTGAATGCCAGGCCTGGCGAAAGTTTTTAAAAGTACAGCTATTAATCTCTGTCCTGTTGAAGTGAAGAATGGTGTTATGTTATAAGGAAGCAGTGAAAGCAAGGTAGTCCATCTTTCACCTTGCAGCTGCCAACTGACTCACTGTTCTATCCTCCTTACACACACACACACACACACACACACACACACACACACACACACACACACACACACACACACACACACACACACACACACACACACACACACACACACACACACACACTGACAGGACAACACAAGCATAATTCCTTTCCTGTAAGACAGAACTAGGTAAACACACCTTGTGATTCATTGATGGGAGGATGTATCTAATAAGATCAAACTATTTTATGCCAACCCAGATAAATGGATATGAGAAATTCATAAGAACAAAAATTAATTTATTTGAATTTTTATTTTTAAAATTTTGTTGTAGATAATGTGAAAGTCATACTATTGTTAACTGATCCTAGTGATTTGCTTGTTGTCCTGTTTACTGCATTAGTGATTAAGTGTGCAAGTTTAAGATATTTTGTCCTTTCTCCATAACCATATTTATCCAGTTTCTCTTTAAACATGTGTACACTGCTGCGACCACCTCTTCAAATCATTCCAAGTTTCAGTAGTTCTATATAGGAAGCTACATGTGTGTGTGTGTGTGTGTAGAGGATTTGTGAGATGGCAGGGATTGTGGGTGCCTGTCTGTCGATCATTTCAAGTTTCAGTAGTTCTATATGGGAAGCTGCATGTGTGTGTGTGTGTATGTGTGTAGAGGATTTGTGACATGGCAAGGATTGTGGGTGCCTGTCTGTTGATGCAGGCCTTGCCCCAGTCAAGCCAGGTACTCTTCCCATGATGGTGCTTGGGTTAGGATACTTGTGTGTGGGATGTAGTGGATTTACAGTGATATGTGAAGGATTCTAAAGTGCATCTATGGTGTTGGGAGAGGAGTGTGGTGTGGAGCTTAGGTGACAATAGGTGGGAGGTGTGAAGTGGTGTGTGGTTGTGGACATGGACATGTGTGAACAAGATGTTATGAGGATATCAGTGTTGCTTCTGTGTTGGTGAATGGTGGATGGCAAGCAGTGAATTAGATGGAGTTGGAGAGTGAACGGGTTGTGATGGGAGTGAGTGACTGTGTAGGTGGGGCAGATGTGTTGAGTATATGGGTGTGGAGGTGCTGGTGTACGAGTGGAGCAATTGTATGGGGAGTTGAGAGACAGGTGTGATGGATATTGTGGTGGTGATAATCTGATGGGTTCAACATTTCTTCTATTTCTTTTGTAAATATATGTATTATACTCCTGATTATTTGGTATAGTGATCCAATAAAGTGTTTGGAATTGGGGATGTAACTCAGAGACTGATTGGGAGAAGCAGTGCAACACATTTCAGTCGTCCCTCATCTTTCAAGGTGATGCTAGTAACAGGGTGGGGCTTGCCATTGTTGTCTAGCAGTTTCATTTTGTTAGCAAAGCTTGCTATTTGAGGTACTAACTTGGTTAGTTAGGGTTACAGGATGAGGTAGACTACAGGGTATGTTGCAACAGTTCCTGTGGTCAGGACAGTAGATACATAGATTGACAGTAGATAAATAGATAGACACATAAATAGAATATAGTCATGAATGATTTTCTCTTTTCAGATTGTTGGTGAGAGGATTTTTGGGGAAAAACTCAAAGCATACCTCCTTGAAGTGCATCATAGGTGGTACATGACAAAACGTTTTAAATGCAAATTGGATCTTAATATGTGAGTCTTAGATGATAAAGCAAAACTTTTTTATCAGAGTTGACTATGCTTAAGGCAACATTACATTGGCTGAGGTTGGATGGATGACTGCTTATGTTAGTAAACTTGCAGAGTGAGGTATGCAACACCTCCCCATGCATGCATAAGTGTAGTATTGGTGCTGGGTAGTACATGCTGTGAATGATGTGTATCTTTGTGGAAATATATATTTTCTGCTCAAATATATTTGTTGTGTGGAACTGTTCAGGTGGAACTGGCTCCAAGACTTGGAACTGGTTCCAAGCAATTCTTGATGGGTCCGTTGGAACTGATTCCAGAGCTGGTGCCTGCCTAGGCTTAGTTCCTGGATCCCAGGTGATTGCTTACTTAACCCTTAAATGGCAGGGTGTATTGTAACTGATGGTCTCCAAATGCGGGGTGAAATAGAGTTTTTAATATGAGAAGATGCTACATGTCTACTTATTCTTGCATGATATTTTAGTAATAGAGATGACGAAAATAAACTTTTATTTTCTGTGTGGGGGCTGGGGCAAAATCTATGGAAAACAAAATGAAGAAAAGATTTCTGGCAACTGTGACATGCCATGCTGCAAGAAGGCTCTGGGCAGCAGGGAGATGTTCCTGGTGAAAAGATATGTATTTATATTGCTTTTGCTGTTGTAGCCACATACACACAACTTGCTATTCTAACACAGCTTGTTTTCCTTGAAATACAGTTCTTCCTGTTTCTTCAAATAGTTACTGTTCCAAACATTGCTCTCTCTCTCTCTCTCTCTCTCTCTCTCTCTCTCTCTCTCTCTCTCTCTCTCTCTCTCTCTCTCTCTCTCTCTCTCTCTCTCTCTCTCTCTCTCTCTCTCTCTCTCTCTCTCTCTCCCATAATAATAATAATAATAATAATCAAAGTATAGAAATAAAGAACTGTGTCTCTGTTGGTGTGCCAACCCCCCACTGACCCATTCATTATCTGTTCCCCTTATCTGTCTTTCTTGTCTTTTTCCCTCTGACCTCCTCAGACCTTTCTCCATATTTATAGTAAGAAAGATGAAATAAGAGAGAGAGAGAGAGAGAGAGAGAGAGAGAGAGAGAGAGAGAGAGAGAGAGAGAGAGAGAGAGAGAGAGAGAGAGAGAGAGACGAATGTTTAGAACAGTTTGAAAAAACAGGAGGAACTGTATTTCAAGGAAAACGAGATGTGTTAGAAGGGTAACTTGCATGTATGTGGTGACAACACAGCAAGAGTAATGAACGAATAGAAAGACGTGAAAGTACAAGATGACAAGGAAAAAGAAGACAAGAAGAAAAGAAACACACAAGAGAGAGAGAGAGAGTGAGAGAGAGAGAGAGAGAATAATAATAATAATAATGATAATTATAATATTAATATTAATAATAATAATAATAATGCACACACCCACAAAGATCTCAGAGCTGCCGTACTGTGGCATTTGGGCGGAAAAACACACAGGAAACACATTCCACATGGCATGTCAAATGAGTTGCCAGACACCTCCTCCATAGCTCCATAAATTACGATTGAGACCTCTATGCCGGGAGAGAATCAGTCATCTCCCCAGCAATTTAGTTGCCACATGTCTCTAGAGCATCAGAGGAAAATGAGACATCTGAATTCATAACTCTGGGCACGAAAAATCATACCTAAATAGATGATCACCGCCTCGAGCGACCTGCTGGCTCGTGCCTAAATAGATGGTCACTGCCTTTTAGGGGTTAAACTTCACAAAAGTTCATATACAAAAGCAATGGAAATAATTTAATCTAATATAAAAACGATAAACAGTATTAACTAGGTATATAAAGAAAGGCCTGTCCAGACTGGAGCTCACATTGCACAACATGCTATGCAATGCATTGCTGCAACTTGATTTGCATGTTGCTTGTGATTGTTGCCTGAGGGAGTTGGTGCTTGGGGCATTTTCGCAACATGATGTGCACAACATTAGCTAACAAGCTGTCGCCAAGGAAGGGTTGGTGCCACTTGCTATACTGTCCCATTCACAGAATGTCTAATGATTAGGCTTAGAATAATTATGCATTTAATATTTGAATATTTCCTTAATAATATAGTGAATCCCCAGTTTTTCGTGGGGTTGTATTCCAAAGGCATCCACGAAGAACTAAAATCTGCTATATTGACTGTGGTTCAGAAAGAAGAAAAAAATAAATAAATAAAGCAGCTAATTAAACCACTCATCTCCTTGTGGCAGTAATGGTGATTAACCATTACTGCTGCACCATGTGCACAACACCGACCACCACCACTGACCCAATGATAATCAGAATGTTTGCACAACACCTACATAACACACAAAACCACCATCACTAGAAGGATAACAATCCATACACAACATCAACTGGTGACAAAACCTGCTTTTGCATGATCATCCAACCCAACCACCATGACCACCACCTGCCCAACGGTAACAGCAATGTACAACACTCACACGAACATGCCAAACTGCTACCAATCCAAATACGCCAATCCACAAACAATGAAAGTGGCAAAGAAAATTACTGCTTGCATGGCTGACCAACCAACACCAGCTGGTGCCCACTCTGCTTGCCAACAGCTGACTGACTGTTGCCATTGCCTCTGCCATCTTATCAGCAGGCATTATTGCCAAATATACATTACAAATGCACCTAAACCCTTGTCTGGGTACTTCTTAAACCCATGCCACATTTTAGCTTGTATTTTATCAAATATAATAGCCAATTTTTCTGCAATAAAGTAGGATTTCCTGCATTATAAACATAGGTTCCATTAAAAAAAAAGCATGTAAAATTGAACCAGTGATAACTGAACTGTGAAAAACTGGGGGTTTACTGAACTTTTCTGGAACAATAACATCCTTTGCACCATATATAGAGTGAGATATAGGTGGAACTTTTGCTAGGGTGCCTGAGAATTCCAAAAAAGATAAGGAGTGTCTCTCAACAAATCTCTTTTATGTAAGATTAAATATTAGGAAGTGTGAATATAGTTGTGTTTCTTTCAACCAAAACTCTCAAATAAGATTAAATACCTTTCAGAAAGTGTGTGAATACCTTGACACCAGCTATGACACCAACAGCTCACTTAATCATCTTCCCCTTCTTGTGGGAAACATACGAAAGGTATGTATTGTTAATGTAATGTGCATTTTGGGAAAATGATAAATTGATGAACAGATATTTATAAAATGAGCTGCTAAACATGGCTCAAATACTTTAGTATCCTTACCATTTTTTTCATAATAGCTGAATACCTGCTTTATCATTTGCATGAAATTACCAAACTAATTAGTCATATCCTTCAAAACATCTTGGAATAACCTTTACACATAATTTTTATCTAATCTGAAAAATTCCTATGGAGTGCTCTTCAGTATGGTGTCACATTTTGTTTCCCTATTCTTTGTTGATTCATTATTCTCTTTCAGAGTGATGCATCTTCAGTTTCTTTAACTGACATTTTACTCTCTCCATTGGGATCATTCACTTGTCATTATCATCGTTTGGCCCTACATGATTGCATGTGTTGGCCGTGATCATTTGATTGTGGCTGACCACATTCTTCACAAGGTCTGCTACCTATTTCCAGCTTTTTTTTTTTAGGTCCATCTTCAAAAGCTTTGCTCCTGTCTCCAACTCTCACACTGTTACTCTCAAATGTCCTCTGCATTCCCAAATCTTATTAGTTTACTCCTTTTCAGTTTTCATTTACTCAACTCCCCTCAGTTTATCTGTGATACCAAGAGTTTGTTCAATGATGCTTTGCACATCTTTCTACTCATTCTTTCCTCATTCCTCTCTATTATATGGAGATAGTCCATCTTCATTGTTCAGTTCTTGCATGACATGCTTCACACAGGGTTTATATAAATGCTCCTTAGAAGTCTTAAGTGTCAGTACAAGCAATAATTTCCTGAATTTATGCCATCTTTTTCTAATTTTACTTCAACAAATCACAGGAAGAGGCAACAGGCACCTTCTGAAATAATAATTACTCCCAGTGATGTCTGAAGCACTGGATAAGGGGGTGCTGTGAACATATCAATAACCAAGCTGTGACCTCGCTGAACATTTCTCTTTGTGTCTTGCAACACAAGGGGGCAGTTACAGCCTGCCCTCTAAAGACATCTCTCTTCCTTCACACAAAACTACATGCATCTAATTATGCACATACCCTTTACTCAAAATTCAAAATTATCATCATGACTCCTCCACCAACCAGCTTTGGAGTCCCTGTTTGGGGAGGGGACCACAAATGTTCCCAGGTTGAACTGCTCTTCTGGTATAAACCCTAATTGTCTTGACAGCCCCCTCAGTGTTTTCTTCATTAACTTCTGCAACATTTGTAGCCTTAGATCTGTTGTGTCTCTGTGTTGCATGATCTTGTTGTGCCCCTGATCTCTAAGACTGGCTTTTGTGAGTTTAAGGGAACTTAATTAAGTTTTTGTAAATTTTACCTAATTTGTGTTATTTATGTATATTTACACTCCGACAATTATATACAACTTCTGACAGCAATGAAAACTATGAAAATGGATTTATCTCTCTTCATGGAAATTTTATCAAATATCTTGGAACACTTCACATTGCAGTTCCAATTCTGATCATATCAGCCAATTAACACTCAATGATAAAACACATACTACACAGACCCCGCAACTAATGTTCGATAAGGAAGCACATACTACACATCCAAATATATAACACTATCATTTTACTTTGACTGCATTACAACTGTCTGGATCTACTTACTGGTATTGTGACAGGCGGCTTGCCCATCTTGACCCCCTTTGATCTCACATCTCTGTCTAGCTTGTCTCCGTCTCCTGTCTATTCCCACTTTGTAATACACGTGATGTTAGAGTGATCTTTTGCCCCAACAAAGCTTCTATTGCTATAAGATTAATTTTTACAATACTTCAATCATACGGTTTATTTTCTCATAACTTACAATAAGGTTAATTTTTGAGTAACCATATTTATTTTTCCATATTTCCATCATACGGTTAATTTTCCTATATGTACTTTCAATAAGGTTAATTTTCAAGCAACTACATTTATCTTCCCATACTTCGATCATACAATTAATTTTTGTTTAACTTTCAATAAGGTTCATTCTCAAGTACTTTTGGTGATCGCATCTTCCTCTAATCAGGAACAAGGAGGTAGAGTTTCCTATGGTGTGCTGGCTGTCTGTCTGTCTTCCTCACGTCACTTACTGCTGGTGACCTCTGCTTCCCTTGTGTACTAATTTAGTGATAGCCACTTGGGTATCTTTTGTAATCTGCTGCTATTCTCCAGCTCTATTAGTCTAGTGATGATTCACCAAATCTTGTTGTTTTCCTTGGTGGTCATGTCTTGTCTCTTATCTATCAGGGTAGTGATAGCTTCTTGTAATCTTGGTATCTGCTTCGTGTTTATCATCTTCCCTCATTTATTCTTTCTACTTTCTTACTTCCTACATTTCTTCATTCTTTCTTCTTGTGTGTTTAATTTCTTCTTGGTTCTTGGGTTACAACAGATCTAATTTTCAGTCTGCAGAACACCACCTTTCCTTTACTAAACGTCATCTTCTTTTTCTTGCTGAAACACAGGTGTCTGAGGGAACTGATGGTAGCCCCTTCTTAGTTCCCTCCTACTTTTTCTATCCTCATTTTTTAGTCCGAAGCTGGATATTGCGTCTGTGTGTGCAATGACTTAACTTGCTCTCGTGCCCACACTCTTGAATCTTGTAAATTTTTTGCCATCTGGCTACGACTAAAGAGTCATTCAAACTATATTTATCTGTGCTGTATACCTCTCACCTAACTCCTCTGACTATAAGAAATTCTTTGACTACTTAAATTCCAAAGTGGAGCACATCCTGACTCTCTTCTCTTTTGCAGAGATCTCTATTCTTGGAGATTTCAGTGTTCACCACCAGCTTTGGCTTTCCTCTCCCTTCACTGACCATTCTGGTGAACTAGCCTTTAACTGCTATCCTTCACTACCTAGAGCAATTGGTGCAACACCTTACTTGTATTCCTAACTGTCCTGGAGATATGCTCAACACTCTTGACCTTTTCCTTACCTCTAATCTTTCTGCTTATGCTGTCACTCTATCTTCTCTGTTGGGCTCCTCTGATCACAATGTCATATCTGTATCTTGTCCTTTTTCTCAAATTCCTCCTTAAGATCCCACAAAGCAGGGGTGCCTCTGCTAATTGAGGGGACCTGAGGAGGTATTATGCTGATTTTCCATGGAATGACTACTGCTTCTGTGTCAGAGACCCATCTCTGTGCTGAGTGCATGACACTGTCTGGCATGGAGTGTACGTTCCTCACTCTCTCACGCCTTAAACCTTTCAAACCTTGGTTTAACACAGCCTGTTCTTGTGATATACATGATAGTGAGGTGGCACACAAAAGGTACTTGACTCTTCCATCACCTGAATCTCATGCACTTTATATTTCTGCTCATAACCATGCCAAGTCTGTTCTTCAACTAGCCAAAAACTCCTTCATTAATAGAGTGTCAAAATCTTTCAAGATCTAACTCCCCTTGTGACTTTTGGCACCTAGCCAAAAACACTTCCAATAACTTTACTTCTTAATTTTTCCTGCCTTTATTTCAACCTGATGGCACCATTTGCCATCTCATCTATCTCTAAAGCTGAACTCTTCCTCAAACTTTTTCTAAAAACTCCACCTTGGATGATTCAGGGCTTGTTCGTCCCTCTCCTCTGACTACTTCATGCTACTTGTTAAGATCCTTCGCAGTGATATTTTCTGTGCTCTCTCTGGCCTTAACCCTTGGAAAGCTTATGAACCTGATGGGGTCTCTCCTATCATTTTCTGAAACTGTGCTTCCATGCTTGCATCTTGTCTAGTCAGAGTCTTCCAACTCTGTTTATCAACATCTACATTTACTTCCTGCAGGAAGTTTGCCTACATTCAGCCTCTTCCTAAAAAAGGGAACTGCTCTTATCCCTCAAACTACCTTCCTTTCCTATTGCTTTAATTTCCTGCTTCTCTCAGGTTGTTGAATCTATCCTCAACAGGAAGATTCTTAAACATCTATCACCTCACAACCTTCCTTTTGATTGTCAGTATGGCTTCTGTCGAGGTCGCTCTACTGGTGATCTTCTGGCTTTCCTTACCGAGTCTTGGTCATCTTCTTTTAGGGATTTTGGTGAAACTTATACTGTTGCCTTAGACCAGGGGGTTCCCAACCTTTTTGTTCCTCTGTACCCCTTGGACATTTTTATAGGTTCATATGTACCCACAAATAAATTAATAAAAAAGATGGAATTGTAATATTTTGATTTTATTTTATCATGAAATTTGTATGTGTAGACTGCATAGGAATCTTAAAGGTGACAACATCAATAAACTAAACTCAAGTAATTTAAAAAATATCTTAATCCATCACATACATATCTTTCTTATAATTATCTGTAATGATCATTACATCCTGTGTCTGATCCTTTCAAGCCCAGTACAGATTGCAGCCACGTTTGGTTCCATAATAGTGAAAACCAAATGGTATTCACCCTACTCTTGATATAATTTAGATGAAGTTTTGCTTACTAAAATGAGTAAATTGGAAAAAAAAACACGACATTGTGCAATCTGACTGCAGATTACAACACCACAGCAGTGGTCATTCTCTGAGACCCTGTGTACCCCCTGAAAAGTGCAAATGTACCACTTGGGGGTACATCTATCCCAGGTTGGGAACCCCTGCCTTAGACATATCAAATACTTTTGATAGAGCCTGGTCACAAAGCTTTGATTTCCTGAGTACCCTCCTATGGCTTCTATCCTTCTCTCTGTAATTTCATCTCAAGTTTTCTTTCTGACCATTTTATTGCTGCTGTGGTAGATGGGCCACTATTCTTCTAATTCTGTTAACAGTGGTGTTCCTCAGGGTTCTATCCTGTCACCCACTCTTTTCCTATTCATCAATGATCTTCTAAACTAAACTTTTTGTCCTGTCCACTCTTACACTGATAATACCACCCTGCACTTTTCCATGTCTTTTCATAGATGTGCAACTCTTCAGGAAGTAAGGAGTTCATGCAGAGAAGCCACAGAATGCCTGATTTCTGGTCTCTCTAAAATTTCTGATTGGGGCAGAGCAAACTTAGTAATGTTCAGTGCCTGAAAAACTCAAATCCTCCATCTATCAGCTTGAGACAACCTTCCAGATAAATATCCCGTCTTCTTCAGTGACACTCAACTCCTCCTCTTTGCAGAACCTCCTTGGTCTGTTCTTTACTTATAATCTAAACTGGAAACTTCACATCTCATTTTTTGTTAAAACAGCTTCTGTGAAGTTAGGCATTCTGAGTTGTCTTTGCCAGTTTTTCTCACCCCTTCAGCTACTAACTTTGTACAGGAGCCTTATCTGTCCATGTTTGGAGTATGCTTCACATGTATTGGGGAGGGGGGGGGATTCCTTTCATACTACTATTTTAAACTAGTTGGAATCAAAAGCTTTTCATCTTATTAACTCCTTTCCTCTAACTGACTGTCTTCAGCCTCTTTCTCATTGCTACAATGTTGCATATCTTGTTATCTACTTTTATTTTCACACTAACTGCTCTTCTGATCTTGCTAATGGCATGCCTTCCTTCTCTGATCTTGCTGCACAAGTCTCTCATCCCTTTTTTTATCTACCTCTCTAATGCAAGAGTTAACCAGTATTCTCAGTCACTCATCACTTTCTCTGGTAAACTATGGGACACCCTGCATCTGTATTTCCTCCTTCCTGTGAGTTGAACTCTTTCAAGAGGGATGTTTCAGGACATTTATCCCTTATTATCATAAAAGGGATTAACTATGGACTTGAAAGCAATTATCATATGTATGCTACAGCACTACACATGATGGTGCATACAGGGAGCATAACATTATCTGACAATATAACTTTCTGTAATATTTACTGTGTGGGATTCTCATTTACCAAATCAGCTTAATGATGATGTGGAGTGGTTCTAAGATACTTCTTTTATCTCATTTCCTCATATTTCATATCTGCCACTTCAATATTATAATTTCACAATTACACATAGCTATACCAGCATGTTTAGTAACTTACGGTATGTTTCTCATATATTTATCTTCATATATTTGCACACATATACACAAAACATTAATCATATTCTTATTTTTCACGAAATTTTTCTTAGCTATCTTTTAACAACTTGAGTAAGCACATCTGTAAAGATTAATCCAAATGAATATATATTCTTATTTATTTTCCCACACGATGTTTTTAGTGGGCCCACTAATATTCTTGTGAATAACTAACATTTCCATACCGGGCACTGTTGAAACAAAGTTTCTAGGGCGTCCCCCATCTTTTTAAATCAACGAATCCCCATACAGGAATTTACGCAACATCTCTTAAACCTTATAATTTTTGGCCAGAAAAACAACTTGACACTTAGTTAAAGTAACTTATACACAACTATGCCTGTAGGTTGGCTCAAAGTGCACAAGTTAGCTAAGTGCAAGACTTAGTAAACATAAGGATTAATTACATCAGTAAACATAAGGATTAATTACATCAGACATGTCTGTTTATCAAACTATATAACTCACAGTCATTTACTTCACCTCACTGCCCTCTATCACCTATATTGTTAATTTGTGCTTACTTAATTTCAACTTTAATCACCATAATACTCATCATACATATAATTTCCACTATATATATTTTTTTATGCTTGCTGAACCTTTAAATGTCATAATAATTCATCATGTCTTCAGTAACTCACATTATATACCTTCATCTCATAATTTCCTCAATTTCAATAACCATGCATAATTTCATTTTAATAACCAATTTAAGAAGCCAAGATTCTTATCTTTTCATTCATCAATTTTCTATATTTTCTGTAATACATATTTTCCTATGGGATACCTCATATCTATTTTCCCTCAAAACTCAAATTATCAATATTTTTTTATTATAAATCTTACTAGTCTTCTACATTATAATACACCATTATACATTCTTTGCCTGGGATTTAATTCATGTCAGCATCAGCCAGCAATATTAATTTTCACCTGATAATTTTCTGCTGCGATAACTGGTCTTAGATATAATCAGCAGCCACTACAAAAATTTTAAGCTGGGTACTTACACACAGGCTCTCCTCATTTGAAATTATCATCAGTAACAAGAAGGCAATAACCTTCTCAATAGTGCACCATTCTAATTAAGCCTTATTTCAACTTTCTACCTAACATGTAAGATCTTCAATTGTTCACAAGAGCCATATTTTATAAAACATCATCACATTAACATCTTTTATTCATTATTCTCATTTATTCATTGTCTCAGAATTGGTGTTCTTGCTATATATAAACAGACCATCAAGCTGTTCTCCCATCACTAATCCTTATTTGGGTATCAACACACAATTATTACACAATTTACCAATTTGAGTAGCTGAACAAGTTACAATTTCACATACCAATTGTTAACATTATATCCTTGGCAATGATATTAAATTTTACTCTCATTATTGTAATTCTAAATGCACTATTTCTAATGTCTGAATGCACATAACTTCATTGGTTACCTGTCATATATGAGTATTAGATTCAATAACAACAATACTGATATTCTTTAATACTAACCCAAGTTTTTTTTTATTTTTATCAGCTCATTATGTTGAAAGCCCATTTCTTAAAAGTGTCATTATAATGTAAATTGCATCAACATATTTATCAGTATTCGTTATACTATACAAAATAAATTATCAACAATATTTCACTTCCAACTCAATGAACTTGTTATTATTAAGATCCATGACATTATATTCACAGTTTATATCCACTACATTTCTTGCATCTCTTCCATCTATTCATAACTTCTGTATGCTCTATATTTGTTTAATCTTGTTTAATCATGATCGTGCTCTTCTTGATTCCTATGGTTACCTTTATTAGAATAGTTATTTCTGTTAATTAATCCTTTTCCTTTAGCACAGTTATCTCTTTACCAATAATTACTGCTTATTCAGGTTCCTTTTCACATAGCTGACTTAATTTTCCCTTTCATGTGGCTGACAATTAATTTTTTTTCTGACAAATAAGGTTCCTCAGATCTAACAAAATTCTATCCTTATCTTTCCTATCCTGTCATCTATACAAGAGTACCAACTCATTATAAGAAGACTCAGTGTTCCCTGCTGTGGCTCAGTCTCTCTCTTTTGGTGATCATTTACATAGTAAGATCATATTACTTCCTTCCCTCTCTAACTTCTTCCTCAGACCCATGACTATGCGAGTTATATGCTACTTTTCTATTCTATCTCACATTTTTTTACATAAATTAATTACCATAAGTTATAAGTATTTTCCAATAATTTTCCTCCCTATCTCAATCATGATGGCAACACCTCACTAATACCAATATGACTTCATAAGACTTTCCTTAGATAACTTGACTCAACTACTTTGCCTCAAATCAACATAAAACATAATGTTATCACTCTAAATAGTTTTTGCACAGCTAGTCAGAACAACAGTATTCCTGATCCATAACACGTAACTATCAATAATTCTTCTCTTTATAATCACCTATTTAGTGATGATCATTGAACCTCTCATTATTTAATATACAATTATCCAATGATTTAACATTTTCTCATCAATCACTCATAAATTTTAGTAGGAATATGCCTTATTAATTGCTAAACCTTAAAAAACTCCTACCATGTTATACATTCCTATATTCTCGGTGTATTTCCATCTTCTCTATTTATGTTTGACATTCCTTGGATGAAAGAAGTGATTTGGTAATCACATAACTCCTTATTTTCACTGCTCCACTCTCAAAATATTTCAAGAAATTTTCAATCAGAGCAGGAACTCAAGATTATGCACGATACGAAAAATTAAATAAAGTCTACATCATTGTGAAAACAACACCTGCATGCAACCCAGATTCAGATCGAATAAACATAATGAGTGTATTCTATATTAATCTAGACACTTTAAAAATTGAGACACTAACTGCTCAATGAATACTTAAACAAGTGACCGTTTCCATCTTCATATCACTATTATTTAATCTTACAGCAATCCTGTAAATTCTTGCAACATTGCAACATTTATCCCACTGCTGCCACCAATGTTGTGGTCCGAGATGTTGTAAGGAATTTGGTATATAAAAGGCTACTGGAAAACTCACAAACATTTTCATATTTTAATTAATAAGTACTAATTATTTACATTTCTTACAATTCAAAATTTCTCCCTCGCATTCATCTTCAATTCATTCAAAGTTATTAGGTGTCACTTTATATCTCCAGCTTATTCATTGGTCAATGCAATTATAGTGCAAAAGACAACATCAAATGCAGAAACACAACAAACATTTAATTGGCACCATTAATGTTCAGTTAGAAAAACACACATTATATCAGCATCACATCAATTACTATAAACATTCCATAACTGAGTAAATCTTTGTACACCATACAAACTATCATACCAAACATAAAACGTCAATTAAACATCCTACTCCTCCTTTAATAAGATAATTGATTTATAGACTGCATTATGCTTTCAAGCTCCACTTACTTTAAGTTATTCTGTCCTTCTCGACTCCTCTCTAGTCAGGCCCTCTCTGCTTCTGTGTCTGCTACTCTCTGCTACTGAATTATTCCATTGTTACATGCTCTAATATACAATCGTTTGGGACTGGCTATTTCCCTCAGAAATTTACCTTTATTTTCATAACATTTTTACATAACTACCATTCACATTGCTCATTTGTGCATGTTATCTGCCCACAGGCATGGTACTTGATACAGATGCCTATCAGAGGGTAGTTTGGAGGCGGAGCATAAGTGGGTGTGAGTTTTTTTTTTCTATAGGGGTGACCTCCTCCTGGTGCCTCTTGCCTCCTGGCTGAGTCCTCACGCCTCCTGGCCTCACGCCTCCTGACCTACTTTCCTTTTCAAATCCTTTCTCTGTCTTGTCCCTACTATCATTACCATTAATCTCTCTTTGACCCAGGCTGCCTTCCCAGGTTTTTATGGCTGTCCTCCTGTTGTGAACTGCATGGGTCTTGTGTCCATGTTTGTGTTTTCTCAGCTCCCTCGATATCAAGTGCTAATTACTTTCCCTTTCCTGGGTAGTATGACTGCTTGTTATTCTCCCTACTTCATTCATCTTCTCCATTTCTCCCTACTTCATTCATCTTCTCCATTTCTTTCTTCTTACTTATTCTATCTTCTCTTATTCCTTATTGTCTTCTTTTCTTCTTCTTTCTTGATAATATATATACTGTGGTGTGGGGTCACAGAAGTCATCAGGAGAGTTACTTTTTAGAGTGATCTAGTGAGGGAAGCCTTACAAAGGGATACAGAGAGTAGTAACTCACTTACTGCTAAAATGAAGGTGATCATAACAGACATCTTGCTGCTGAGAAAAGCTACAGAAAAAATGCAGTTGTGCAGTAATGATGGTGTTAGGTTCATCGAGAGAGCCACAGGTAGCTTGGGATAACTCCTTAGCACTGAAAACTGTTTGTTTACATCGGTGCTTTTTAATGGGATCATTTACCTTATTTCAAAGATTGAATTACTGTCTTACACTCTGCTTCTCCTCCAAATATGTGAAAATGAAGTAGATATTTATAGAAACTATAAGTTAGTAATAAATGGTAGCTTTTGCTATGTCTTTTAATATTCAAAATCAAGTAACTTTGTTCTAAAACTGAATTATGGTATCACAACCAAAGCAGTAATGAGTTCAAAATTTTTTTTGAAAACTGATTTGTTTGAAAAAGGGCGGCGTTCAGTATCCAAGGTTCCACTGTATTTGCAACTTTACCAGTTTGTTTATATCAAATTTTACTGCTGAGAGTTCTTAAAGCCTCTGAGTCATTGGAAAGGGATTTATTTTAGCCAATAGTGGGTATCTTCTTATCATACACATGCTATATCTTTGTCACAACATCCTGACACAGTACAGCATAGATATGGTCAGTTTTAGCACTGAAATTCAGATTTCTTACTATGGATGTTGTGGATGAAGTGGTGGTAGAGGGTGATGAGGTGGCTTTAAGTGTTGAAGTGATGCATGGAAGAATCCTTGTTATGATTGTCATAAAGGTGAGGAAGAGGAGTGGAGCATCATGGCATGAATATATGGAGGGGTTTTTTCTTCAGCTCTCAGATGTTGTTTCTTGATTTTTAAACACTATTCTCTTTTTTTTGTCACCCTTTATGAAAACAATGAAGGAAAACACAAGGGGAATGTAATAAACAGGGTATCAAAAGTTAGAATCAGTATAAAATAAAGCAGCTCAAAGACATCCTCTCTCTGAAGTTTGGTGGGTGATTGACTCACATTTCCCACTCACTGATACTGTCTCTTGCACAGCCTGGTGAGATGAGATTTCAGTGAAAATTTGCCTTTGTTCTGTGCAAAATAGGTCCCAACTTGTCATGCCCTCTCCACTAGGATAGGACCTTTAAAACCCTTTAAACCCACACCAGACATTTAAATCATTCACTTCAGGGAAAATATTGTTCTGGTATTATTTCTAGATAATGTAGGAACATTTTAAGCCCAGTTTTGTAAAATGCTGTATTTTAACCCATAAGGTGTTGTGTACTCCCTTAAGAGAGTGAAAACTCTGTTTGCATATGACACTGCACTAATGCATAATTCACAGGAAGAATTGAGACAGGGTAAAGAGGTTTTGAATGATGTATGCAGGAAATTAATAGTAATGAAGTTTATGAGGGGAGTACCCATTATAATTATTTTTGATTAGTTACCTGAGAAAATAAACTGTTGTTTCAAGTATTTATTTACATGTTGCTGTAAATGAATTGATCCCAACCTAAAATGTAACTGTATGAAACAAGAAATGTGCGAGGAGGAAAGAACAGTGTGAAGTTTTAGATTATTATTTGTAATTAATGAATAAAGGATTCTTGTTTGAGGGTATAGTGTGTGGAACTGAAATATTGAATAATAATAGCAGGAGAGAAGAAGTGATTGAATGGAATGAAATGTCAAAGGAATGCATGGAGTAGCATGTATTGATAGATTGAGAAGCAAGTGTGGAGAACTTGTGTTTAAGAGCATTAACAAATTGAATAGACTGAGTATCCTATGGCTTAAGTATTTGAAGAGGATGGATGAAAAGTATTTGCTGAAGAGAATAATTGAATTGGATGCAAGACTAAGAGAAAAACTATGAACGAATGAATGGATGGAGGAAATATTATGTACAAGACAGATATTTGCAGAGCAAGGAAGAATGATTGCATAATATGATAGGATTAAATGGAGAGCAGTTTTGAATGCCTAAATTTAAAGCAGTCTGAGAACCTTATTGTCAGATCAAAGGATTCTAATATAGAGAGATCTTTGTGCAAGGGTGTTTTGTGAGAATCTCTTCTCTCCCAGAAAAGACTTAGAGACAAAAGATGGATTTTCATTTAACAGGGACAAAGATGAGTTTTTGAGTAATACTTGAGAATACAAATATAGAGAGAGAGAATGACTGATGTATTATTGTTTTACACTATAGTGAAGTATCAGCACAGTTTTAAATACAAGTTTAACTTTTCAGCATGAAGCATTTGACTCAAATCCTAGAAAGTTTTAGTGAAGACACACTGCCAAGCAACAGGATGATAATAGTCACCATGTTCTCAAGTCCTGGATGTTCAAAAATGGTGGTTGACTTAAAACAGTTCCATGAGCTACTGTTTTACTACCAACTGATCACCGTTCCATGGAAAGAGGAGGTATAATAGCTTGACCATTTAAGGATTCTTTTTCCATTTTACCATGTTAGGTGATTGTATTATGCAAAGGATTCATATAGGTTCATAAAAATTTTAGTATTTTAAGTCTCAATTACCTAGATTAAATTCATTAAACTATATTTTTCTTATTTTTCCATTTGTACTATTTTTACCTTGCTACTTTTATTTGTGCCATTATTACCTAAATTGATAGTTGCCTCTCAGGATTTGTGAAATTTGACTATTGTTTTAATGATGAGAACAAAGTAAACTGTTGTAATAACCACTGGAAATAACAATTTGTGAGTATGCAGCAGTAACTTATTAGTGCTAAGTTTCCAGATTTTACATTAAGATTAACAAATTATAGCCATCAAAGTAGCCAAACATACCTGTTCAGTGAATTCAAGTGGTCTAGCATCATATCACCTGTGCTTTTATAATAAACCTTGGCAAATCAATAAAAAGTAGTATCAAAGTTTGTAAACTCATGGGTGATAGAATTTGAAACTGCTTTCATTAGGAAGTGTAATGCCCTAATGGCTTACCTGAAGATCATATCATAATGATGTGAGTTTATCAGAGATTTATGTACTGATGGCTTCAGACTTGATGAACCACCTTTCCTACCTATATTTCAGACAAGCATCATCAGTTACCATCCTTTTTTCATGGCGGCTGTCATTGGTAGAGCTGCGTCTGACAAGAATCTTAGGCCAGCTTTCTTCCCGTCCCTCTCCACATCCCACTTCCTGTCATCTTACCCACCACCATACTTCTCATATCTCTCTCTCTCTCTCTCTTAGGCATTTAAATTTAAGTATTTCATAGAATTAAAAAAATATAACTTCAACACCTACAGATATCTGATGACAGTCCAATTACTAAGAGAAAGGTGGATATAATGTAATTTGTCACAAACTCAGAATACAAAAGGCAGGACATCATCTTGTAGCCTCTCTCTCTCTCTCTCTCTCTCTCTCTCTCTCTCTCTCTCTCTCTCTCTCTCTCTCTCTCTCTCTCTCTCTCTCTCTCTCTCTCTCTCTCTCTCTCCCCAGAAGCTAATCCAAGGACATGACTTTTCAATTCATCACCATCCACCTGCACCATGCATGATATGTTTGTGTTATATTGTATGAATTGTCCTGGTCAGACTGCCTTTATGGTATTTGGTTTACTTTGGTGGATGTGTGTGTGTGTGTGTGTGTGTGTGTGTGTGTGTGTGTGTGTGTGTGTCCCGCGAGTTAAGGTACATATTTCAGGATTTGATAGTTCAAATAATTCTAAGTCGAAAATACTCTATACACATATGCTGTGTTTTGCTTTATTTTTGTGAGAAATGAACGTCTAAGTTATGAGTTGTGGGAACTGCTGACCTTGGTGGACCTCCGCATCCTTCCTTCCTTCCCTTCTCGGCTTGCTACTTACTCCAGTGGTACCTTGTAGCATTAAGTGATCCTTTTTTGTGTGTGATCTACGCAATCAAAGCCTTACAGGAAACAGCAAATGACATTGAATATTTGTATGTGTCAATGAAGAAAACATACAGGTAATACAGCAGTACATTGGTTGTTAAGTGCTACTTTTTAAACATACGTAGCAACTCACCAGCTTTATTGTGACTGCCTGGTGTTCCTGCCACTCCTGTAAATGTTCCTTTAGATTATATGATATTCTTTCTAATAGATGTCAAATTGTGCTATGTTTTATGAATTTTGCCTCTTTATGTATTTGTGTTTGTATTCTTGTACTGATGGTAGGGCTTCATTTTGTCATCTGGGCGATACCAGCTTAAGGTGCTCCAGTACATTCAAATGATGCAGAAGTACCAGAGAAACATCTTTCTCACAGAGATGCTGATACATTCTGTAGAACACTGCTATCTGGGTGTTTTCTGTTTGGGTACCTGTGTATGTATTCTGTTGCTGCAGCCCAGGCATTCCATCACAGAATGAATATCGTGTCATGAATATCATCACATGAATATCATGTCTGAATACTCATTGATACTGAGTGTGAAAGCCATCTTCACTGTAGCAAAAAAGACGCACTTTCCCACTCAGCTGATTGACGAGACCTGTCACTATTAGATGTCAAGACATCAACTGAGTATTGAAGGGGTGACAGACAGTTGCAGTGAGTTGCTCTGTATGTTTAAAAATTAGCACTTAACAACCACTGTATTGGTGTGTTACCTGTACATTTTCTTCACTGATATACAAAAATTAAATCTGTCATGTGCTATTTCCTGTAAGGCTTTGACTGTGTAGATTGTATAAGAAAAAAAATATCACTAAATGCCACTGGAGTATGTAGAATTACTTGAACTATCAAATCGCAAAGTATGTACCTTAAATCGTGGGACACCACATATATATATATATACAGTCGTACCTCGGTACTCGACCGCCTCTATACTCGACCAAATCGGTGCTCGACCAAAAAATTCGAGTAGAAAATGCATCGGACCTCGAACAGATTTTCGGTACTCGACTAGCCGAGTCGACCCGAACGCGCTCCTCGGCCCTTCTCGGCCAGCGGGTAAGCGTCAGTTCGACTCAGACCGCCAGCGGAGTAAGACATACGCAGTTTGTTCGAGTATTTCTTTCCCAGACTTTCCATTATTTCTTATGGGAAAATTGGTTTCGGTGTTCGAACAAATCGGTGCTCGACCACCACCTCAGAACGGATTATGGTCGAGTACCGAGGTACGTCTGTATATATATATATATATATATATATATATATATATATATATATATATATATATATATATATATATATATATATATATATATATATTAAGGGTACATACAGCCAGGGGATTTTCTCTAAGGGATATTTTGTTGAATGTGATAGCTAATTCAGTGTTGGTCTTCTTTCTTAAGGTATTTTCCAAACACTTCACTAAGAGTTTTTATGACTGCTAAAGCTAGTCATTTTTTGCTAGATTGTGATTTCGAGTCCTAGAGCCTTCCTCAATAGCTGTTGTTCCTCTCATTTTGGTGAAAGTGGAGGTTTGGGGTTGTGGCTGTTCTTATACCACTAGCTGGGCTGCTTGGGCGTGGGTTCTGACTCGTGATTGGTTGGGAGGTGGCTGAGTTGATCATGTTTTTGATTGGTGGTTGGTGACATAAGCTTGTGGATGTTGCAGTGTTCTCAAGGCTTCTGCTAGGCTTGTTGAGTGGAAACTTGGGAGGGCTTTAAGATCTTGGGCTCGCAAATTTAGCGTGGGATTATTCTCTTATGTACAATGCTTCTAGGATGGGGAGGTGTCTTTCATCACTGCATGTTGTGAGGATGTGAGTTTTTTCTTTTAGGATTTTTCTTGTGATCTTGATACCGTGTTTTTCTACGAGGTGGTTTTTGGGGATTCAGATGCTAGGTGGAAAGATTGTCGGCAGGAGAGCTTCATCGTTGTCATGCCTATATAGGTTGAGGGAAGGACTTTGCAGTTTCCTCGATTGCTACGGCAATGTTTAAAACCCAAATACCTGGCAACAAGCTATGACCTATAATCTCACAAATCCCTGCACAGCCTACAAAGAAGACGAAGGGGTCATGAGGCAGATAATCAAGTGCAATATCAGGCCCACAGACCAAGAAAAAATGCTGAAGCTCATTATCTACTACACCACTAAGAAGACCAGCACCTTATTACTGAAGAACAACCCCACTCAAGACAAAGAGCCTCTTCAAGTGTCACATGCCATACCGTATATACCAGACTATAAGGCGAGATTTTTCGCCAAATTTAAGGCTTCTAAATCTAAGGATCGTCTTATACGCTGAGAATAAAACACAAACCTATAACTCTGTGATTAATATTCAGCGCCACTGTACCTTGGAATTCGTTCCACAGCCACACGTGTATGCATTATATATATATATATATATATATATATATATATATATATATATATATATATATATATATATATATATATATATATATATATATATATATATATATATATATATAGACACACACACACACACACACACACACACACACACACACACACACACACACACACACACACACACACACACACACACACACACACGGGCTCACCCTAACTCTATGGGTGTCAAATGTTTACTGACAACGTCACGGGCAGGCCAGCAGGCGCCCGGCCCGCCAAATTACAACAATCAGTTGCCTATTCACAGAAATCATGACGCCAATAATATAGTATCTCAAGATATATTTGATATGCTTGCTGTATCAGATGAAGGTGATTTTGAAGGTTTTTAAATAAATATGTATGTTTCTAGTGTTTGAGGCAATTGTTGGAACAAGGTATTAGTCGTCTCAGCATGGCAGTGCTGGTGTTTCTTTACGTTTTAAAAGTTCAGAGTATTGTTTAGTAAAAGTAATATATGTACAATATGTAGTTTTTTAATTCCTTTAACTTCTTACATCTTGAGCTACTAATGCTGGGGCAGCAGTAAACCAGTGTATGAAGCAATCCATTATCCTTTGGTCAACCATGTAAGCAAAAGCACCCTACATCATTTAAGGTGGGTGGGGTCGTCTAATATAGTGATAGTAACTCAAAATCAAATTTTTTCCCTTGGAAATTGGGGGTTGTCTTATATAACCAGTCACCTTAAAGTCTGTTATATACAATATATAGGTTCTCTTGCAATCAAGGAAACTGCAAAGTCCTTCCCTCAACCTATATACGCATAACAACAATGAAGTTCTCCCGCTGACTATCTTTCCACCGTGCATCTGGATCCCCAAAAACCACCTCAGAAAAACATGGTATCAAGATCACAAGAAAAATCCTAGAAGAAAAACTTTCATCCTCACAACCTGCAGTGATGAAAGACACGCCTCCCAATCCTAGAAGCACTTTACATAAAAGAGAATAATCCTGCACTAAATTTACAAGCCCAAGATCTTAAAGCCCCCCGAAGTTTCCACTCAACAAACCAACCAGAAGCCTCGAGGACAACACAACATCCACCAACTGATGTCACCAACAACCAATCAGAATGGGATCGACTCATCTGCTTCCCAACCAATCAGGAGTAAAAACCCATGCCCAAGCAGCTCAGCTAGTGGTATAAGTACAGCCACAACCCCAACCTCCACTATTATTTCCACCAAAGTGAGAGGAACAACAGCTACTGAGAAAGGGTCTAGGACCTGAAATCGTGATCTAGCGAAAAATGACTAGCTTCAGCCAAGTCATAAAATCTCTTCGTGAAGAGAATAAAACAAACACATGGTGTTTGGAAAATACCTTAAGAAAGAAGACCAAAGCTGAATTAGCTATCACATTCAACAAAATATGCCTTAGAGAAAATTTCCTGCCTGTGTATACCCTCAATATTCCCAGTCACGAGGCATTTAACAAAAACAGAAGACACCAGAAGCTGAAAAATATAGACAGAATCAACCACATAAAGCAAAGGATACGAGAACTACAAGTTAAAATCCAAGACCTCCAGGAAACATACCAAGAGAAAAAAGAAGAATCGTTAAGGACAGACATTGATGCCACTTTAAAGAATATAGATACCCAATTAAAAAAAAGATTATAGATCAACAGAAATTCCATCATCAGAGCTAACCAAAAGAAACTGGTTAAGCTAAATGGTGGTAATGTCAAATATCTACGCCCTATAAAAGGCTACATCAACTTGACTGAAAAACAACTTACTCCTGATCAAGAAGAACTCTTCAACATGGGCCTCAGTTGTCACATCATGACAAAACCCAGAAAATTCCATAAAAGGTTTGAATGTGAAATCCTCCTAGAAGAAGTGTATAAACTTGTATGCCAAGGAGAAGTCAGCATCACACCTACCCTCAAGCAAGAAATTATCACTGAATCTGCTAAATCAAGAGGATGCCACAACAGCAGCATAATAGAAAGAAGACATTGAGGAAAGAAGACCTATTGAGGCAGTGAAGCAACTCAGATTGGACCCTAACATCACCATTAGAAAACCTGACAAGACAGCCAGCTGTGTCATTATCAACAACGAGGAATACCTCGACAAGATTGATACTGTATATGCTGGACTATAAGACGAGATTTTTTGCCAAATTTAAGGCTTCTAAATCTAAGGGTCGTCTTATACACTGAGAATAAAACACAAACATAACTCCGTGATGAATATTCAGCTTCACTGTACCTTGGAATTCATTTTGCAGCCACACACGTGTATGCATAATACACACACAAACACACACACACAGGCGTGCAGGCTCACTCTAACTCTATGGGTGTCAAATGTTTACTGACAATGTCACAGGAAGGCTGGCAGGCACCCGGCCCGCCAAATTACATCAGTTGCCTATACACAAATCATGACGCTGATAATATAATATCTCAAGGTATATTTGACATGCTTGCTGTATCAGATGAAGATGATTTTGAAAGTTTTTAATTAGATATGTATGTTTTGAATGTTTGAGGTAGTTGTTGGAACAAGGTATTAATTGTGTCGGCATGGTGGTGCTGGTGTTTCTTTACGTTTTAAAAGTTCAGAGTATTGTTTAGTAAAAGTAATATACTTACAATATATAGTTTTTTTAATTCCTATAACTTACATCTTGAGCTGCTAGTGTTGGGGCAGCAGTAAACCAGTGTATGACACAATCCATTATCCTTTGGCCATGTAAGCAAAAGCACCCTACACCATTTAAGGTGGGGGGAGTCTAATATAGCAATAATAGCTCAAAACCAAATTTTTTCCCTCAGAAATTGGGAGTCGTCTTATATAACCACTTGCCTTAAAGTCTGGTATATACGGTACCATCCTTAGTGACACAACTAAATTCAAGAAGATCACGAAGAACCCTACAGAAAGCCTCAAGAAGCTCAACAAACTCATAGCCAAGAACAACTCCAGTAGCAACATCAAGTTAGAAAGATTCATTGGCAAATATGATATGGGTTACTGCTATGGCAATGTTAAAACCTACAAACCCAAGCTATGACCTATAATCTCACAAATCCCCACACCGACCTACAAGATAGCAAAAAATTGTGCATCCTCCTAACACCCTACATACCAAGCACCTATTGCCTGCAATCAGCATCTGAGTTCATAACCATCCTCAAGAGCAACTCAACTAAGGAAGAATTGCATTGCTGGATGTTGAATCACTGTTCATGAATGTTCCTGTGGACTGCACCATCAACTACATCATCAACTGTGTATACCATAATGACTCCACCCTCAAGCTTGACATCCCCGAAGTAGTGCTACGTGAACTCCTTGAATGCTCAACTAAGGTAGCCCCATTCATCTGTCCCAAAGGCAACAAATACCTACAAATTAACTGTGTAGCCATAGGTTCTCCCTTAGGGGTACTGATGACAAATTTCTTCATGGGCTGTATAGAAGTGTTCAGCACCACTGAGAAATCAAGCATATACTGCTGTTATGTAGATGACATCTTCATAAAAACTACAAACAATGAAGAAGCTGAAAACCTCAGAATCCACCTACAAGAGGCCTCAGGCCTTACCTTCACTAAAGAGGTCAGTGAGAATGGGAGAATGCCTTTCTTTGATGTCCTCGTTAAACAGCAAGATACCACTTCAACACCGATGTCTACAACAAACCAACAAACCTTGGATATTGCCTGAGTGGAAGAAGTGAGTATTTAAAAAAATGCAAATGCTACAATTGGCTCATACATCAGAAGAGCACTCACACACTGCAGCACCTGGAAACAGGTACACCAAGAAATTGAATGTTCCACCCAAGTACTAGTGAACAACAGCTTCAATGAAACTGACTTAATTCACCAAACTAAGAAAATCATTGATAGTTGGCACAACAAAAATGAGAAAAAGGAAAAAGAAGATATTAAACTATAAAGCCACATTCTCAACAGCCTACAAAGAAGACAAAAGGGTCATGAGGCAGATAATCAAGTGCAACATCAAGCCCACAGACCAAGAAAAACACTGAAGCTCATTATCTACTACACCAGTAAGACCAGCACCTTACTACTGAAGAACAATCCCACTCAAGACAAAGAGCCTCTTCAAATGTCACATGCCATATATAGGTTCTCTTGCAATCAAGGAGACTGCGAAGTCCTTCCCTCAACCTACATAGGCATGACAATGATGAAGCTTTCCTGCTGACTATCTTTACACCTCACATCTGGATCCCCCTCATAGAAAAACATGGTATCAAGATCACAAGAATATCCTAGAAGAAAAACTCACATCCCCACAACGTGCAGTGATGAAAGACGCCTCCCCATCCTAGAAGCACCGTACATGAAAGAGAATAATCCTGCGCTAAATTTACAAGCCTAAGATCTTAAAGCCCTCCTAAATTTCTGCTCAAACCAAGCCTTGAGGACACCACAGCATCCACCAACTGATGTCTCCAACAACCAATCAGAAGTGTGATCTGTGTTGGCACCTATTATGTTTTAAATATATGTAAATGATATAACAGAGGATCTAAATAATTATGTAACCCTTTATGCTGATGATACAAAAATAATGAAAATAATAAAGCATGAAAATGACTTCAAGGAGTTATAAAAGGATATTGACAAGGTAAATGCATGGAGCCAAGGTTTAGAATTTAGTGCCAGAAAATGCCATGCATTGGAAATAGGAAAAAGTAAAATGAGACCTTCATGGAATTATAAAATGGGAGAAATAGTAATGAAAACTAATGAAGAAAAATATTTGGGAGTAATGATCCAGGACACACTATCACCTGAAAAGCACATAAATGGAATATTTTGCACTACATGGAGCTTGTTAACAAACATTAGGGTGGTGTTTAACTATTTAGACAAAGAAATAATGAAGAAAATTATAACAAGCATGATACAACCTAAATTGGAATACACAGCAGTAGTTTGGGCTTCACATAGCAAAAAAGATATATGGAAACTGGAAAGAATACAGAGGATAGTGATAAAGATGGTACCAGAATTGAAAGACTTAAGCTATGAGGAAAGACTTTAAGAGATGGGATTACCAACACTACAAGAGAGAAGAGAATAAGGAGACCTGATAACAATGTACAAATTAGTAAACAACATAGAAAGAAAAGACAAGTGACTTGGCACCACAGATGGAGGAGGGAGAGAGACAGACAAGGGGACATGGGAAGAAAATAAAGAAGAGTGGATGTTTGAGTGACATCAAGAAATACAGCTTCCCATATTGAACTATTGTAATCTGGGATGATTTGAAGGAAGAGGTGGTAGTGGCAAACAGTGTACACATGTTTAAATAGAAACTGGATAAATATGGTTATGGAGACAAGACAAAATGAGTTGTGGCTTGTTCCCAGTACAATACAAGTAGGTACACACACACACACCATGCATAACCTGGAGTTCAGGGAGAGTGGTGGTGAGAAGTCAACATTCCCTTGGGTCCATGGATTAGTTCTTGGAGAGGGAGGGAAAGACAAAAACTACAAGCTGCTGCCCTGCCATTAGAATTTTAACAAAGTCATAGATATCAGGACTTTTACTCCTTATTTCTATGAAATTTTCTGAGAGAGAGAGAGAGAGAGAGAGAGAGGAGGGGGGAATATGAAAAATGTAAAAGGAGGAGGGAGGAGGATGAGGTTAATATTTCACAATGATATTTACATACTAAAATCCTTAGTTGACATGTTGCTTCAGCAAAAAATAAGGGCAGGAAGGCCGCTTCATCAAGTATGGAGCTTTTTGTACAATTGATGCCATTTTATTGTTTTCATGCATATTATCACATCAAAATGCTTTTGCAACAACTTCCAGATTATAATGAAGCAGTGTTTCTAAAGAATATATTTTCTTGAACACAGGGTAGACTTCATGACATGAAGGTGAAGGAGATACTGCTGTTTATATACAAGAGTATTGGATGGCATAGAGGTGCTTCCCTGCTGTTGACCTACACCCTGCAGCTCACTGGAAATTATTATGTGGAAGATATAGAAGCACAAGGCAACAGCTATAGTTCGAAGTAATCATGTGTTTTCCAGTGAAGAAAGCTATCCATTCGAAGTAACCATAGGTATGACAACTAAAAATGTTATTTTCAGCTACTTTTACAAGTGTCTTAGCCCATATTGAGGCTTTTGTTCCATATGCTGTTTCATATAGTGATAAGAATCTTTAGTTAGCAGACTGGCCTCATGGGAATCTTGGCTGAGCTCTCAGCCTCTGGTTACTTGGCTGAACTTATGGGTCAGAAGCAATTCAGTGTTGCTGCTGCCAGGCTGTTGTGGGTTGGTATTTATCCTTAGTCTTGTACACATTTCGTTTGTCAGGTTCTCCACTGATTTAAATCTAATACAAATTTTGTTAGGTATTCCACTGATTTACCACACTTCCTTGCATGAGTAACCAATTGGTGAAACAGCTGAATTTTATATAGTGAAAATTAATTGACAAATCATTTACTAACTATCTATTTATCTCCCATGTCTTAAAAGCCCCATGAATTATACTATGAACTCAAGTGTCATTAAATTGAACTTAAAAACACAAGGCTCTTAACAACCAAAAAAAAAATCACAAGGCTCTTAAACTCCAGCCCTGTTGAAATAATTTTGGCATTGAAATATTCAACATGTTGATTTTTCTGTGATATAATTTCTTGTATTGCAGGTTTTTGAGGAATAAAGAAATCTAATTTTTAATCTTAGACAATGTATGAGGGATTTTTCACTCACTTGTTTCTTCTACTTCGTATACATGCATTCCTTTATTACCCAACCTGTTTTTCATACACTTAAATCTAATGCCTTACTTTGTGGGTGTGTGTGTGCATCTGGCAACATGGGCTGCTGCCTGTGTTGCTTGGCTACCATCTTGCATGTGGCCAATCCTTTACTGACATAAGGTATAAAAGAGGTGGGGAGGGTTTGAGTAGAAGAAATAGGTCTCAAAAAAAGATTCTTTAAGGATTAAAAATAAGATTTGTTTCACACAATACCTTTTCCTTCTGTTTAGTGGATCCTCACTTTAAATGGAGGAGGGATCATGCCCTAGCAATGAAGTATGAACTGGATGAGTGTCCATGATGAAGCGTCAATGGTGCCAACTTGAGGTCCTGACATTGTTTGAGGGATGCAGGAGTGGTTGTGTTTGGTAGTGCCTTCCAGAACTTCATACTGAATGGCCATGGTGAATTGAGTTCAAGGGAAAGTGTCACAAAATCCCAGAGGGGGGAGCAACTGTATCAATGACAAAGTGAAATTGTCATCTGCCACCACAAATTGATCTAGAGTAAATATGCCCCCCACTCTCCATTGGAAATCCTTCAGGTACTATTTGGCAGGCTGTGTACATGGAGATGATTGACTTGTTCCTCCACAGTAATAGGGAAGTTGTGATGCCCCATATGTTGTGTGCTCTCATCTTGAGCATGGGACAGGTGTCCCCTGGCAGAGACTCATGGGATGCCTTGATAGTCTCCCAGAAAAAAGAACAACAGAGCAGCCTTGGAGAGATTTTGTCTGATCTTGAACTGACAAGAAGCAGTGCCTAGGAGGAAGAAGCACCTTCTTTTCTTTATAGCTGCAGATGAAGAGCTTTATTGGGACAAAAAAGACATTCTTCATCCTCCAGGATGACGAAGTAGGAAAGGCTTTGCAGCTGAAACTCCCTAGCAATTGGGTTCAAGACTGTCTGTTTTTGTCTTGATTTTGGTGACAAACTTTGGCAAGTGAGCCAAAACTAAATCAGGGCCTAGCCAAGTTATGCTGCCAGAGAGGGCTTCATTGACTCTCCTAGCTGTCACAAGTGCCACCAAGAAGAGTCTTCTTTGTCTAGCTGTCACATGTGCCACCAAGAAGAGTCTTCTTTGTCAAGTCCTGTAGGGAGGCAAGGTGAAAGGATGGATGGGTAAGTGTTTTCAGAACCACATCCATGTTTCCTGAAAGTGTCCTATTGACTGCCCTGTAAATCTGCCCTGCTCAAGCCTTGATAATGTCATGGAGCATAGTGTCATCCGACAGATTGACCCGTGTATAAGCAAAGATATTATTCAACATTGCTTTATGGCCCGTGATGGCTGAAACTGATATATTGCACCACCAGTGGAAGTATAGGAGAATCTACATCTGTCTACACTACTGATGGTACCTATTCCACTTGTATTGGTAGTTTACAGTATTGGAATACTGTCTAGCCTTCACCAGGAACTGGACAGCTCAACCTGAAAAGCCCCTGTGACAGAGGAGGTGCTTGATGCTCTTCACACAGTTAGAAAAAGCGCATGGAGAGCCCGAAGAAAATGGTGGATATGTAACTGACACAGAAGGTCCCACTGTGGTGAAACATGGCATGGAGTGTCAACTGTTGCTCGAGTTAAATCTGGGAATCACTCTTACTTTACTGATCAGTAGAAAAGGTGGAGAGGCATACAAGTCTTGCTGGTCCCAGTTGTATAAGACAGCATATCACTATTGCCATGTGATCTTGGAAGATGGCCTATCCTGAAGTCTGATGGCAAAAAGGTCCACTAGTGGACAACTTCACACCTTTCAAAGTGCATTGCACACTTCCTAGTGCAGGGTCCATTCCCTAGAGATCACCTGACTCTAATAGCTAAGGCAGTCTGTCAGGGTGTTGGAGGAGCCCCTGACAAACTGGATGAGAGACTTCACAAAGTTTCTCTTTGCCCATCCCAGTGTTTCCTGTGCCTCCAAGTTGAGTAGAGAGAACTGGGTTCCTTCCTCCTTGGCTAGGTACAACAGCGCCATCACATTGTCTCATAAGATGGGAATATGAAGGATGTTCAGTGAGTTCTCAACCTAACCAAAAAGGAGCAAAAATAGAGCAAAGGTTCACTGAAATTACTTTTTTTAATTTTTCAGTGTAATTGCCATGATGCACTTCTCCAGTCTTGTCTTCAACTGTGAAAATCTGTCCCTGAAGAACAGTGGATTGAATCCCTCTAAAAACCCTTGGTTTCCTTGTCATCAGCAAAAGAAATACTCTGCAGCTGCTGCTTCATGTGTGAGAAAAGATGAAAGTCAGAGGGTGCCAGATCAGGGAAATATCAGGGATGGGACAACAATTCAAAGCTGCAGGACACCATTTTGTTCTTAGCCACAATGCTCTTGTGTGCATTGTCCTGCAAAAGAACACCACCTCAGGTCACTTTCCCACAGCATTTCTCAAGCAGAGCTTCCCACAGTTTCCCCAGTAGATCAGCATAGTATGGTCCATTAATAGTGCAACCACTATTTTCTCCATGACCTTCTGGGATGACTTTATGACCTTGAATTTTCATGGAGTTGGAGAGGAGGGATGCTTTCATTGCTTAGATTCAGCTTTGGTTTCCAGATGGAAGTGATGAACCCACATTCATCCTGGGCTACAGTTCTGGCCATGAGTCCCTCCAGATCTCTTCTCATGAGGGTCAACATTGTTGAAGTCATTATCAGGTTCCTCTTCTGTTCATGCATTAGCATCTTGGGACCCATCAGGCATTGTTGAAGTCATTATCAGGTTCCTCTTCTGCTCATGCATTAGCATCAAGCAGACTCGAAAACATTGAGGTTACTGTGCAACAGGTCCATTAATGATCCTAATTTAGAAGTAGTGTATTGCAGTGAGATTTGGTGATTATCCACGACCAAGCTCTCCACCATGACTACAGTTCCCTTGGTGACTGCAGTTGATGGACCACCACTTCAGGGATCATCTTCACACACAAGTCTTGGCCCTGCTCGAAGAAACCTCCCCAACATTTGACAGTGGAATGAGATAGGGCACTGCCCCTAGTACTATCCTCAATTTATGAATCAACTGTGGTGCTTTCCCTTGAATCATGCAAAACTTTATCATAGCCTGCTGCTCAACTTCACTCATTTTGCCGGAAGGTGCCATCCTCACTCATGAAAAGTTACTGTTGAACTGAACAAAAAAACATTGGGAGGATGCTAGCCCAAGCATTATTTGGAACATGTACAAATGTGTTCAGCTGCTACGGGCTCCTCTCCTTCTATGTTAGGCCAAAAACTCATTGAACACCAGAAAATATATTGATCTGTAACAAGGGTATCTTTATCCATTTAATACTACTAATGAATTACATATAGAAGAACAGGATAGATACAGAAAAAGGTTCTCTTGCCACCTGCCTTTTCCTCTAACAAAGGGATTCCCAATCTTTTTGCTTCTCTGTACCCATTGGACACATTTATAGGTTCCTGTGTATCCATAAATAAATTAATAATAAAGATGGAATTGTAATATTTTTATATTATTTTATTATGAAATTTGTATGTGTAGACTGGATAACAATCTTAATGGTGACAACATTAATAAACTAAACTCAAGTAATTTACAAAATATCTTGATCCATTACATACATACAGTAAAATCCCTCTTATCCGGCATCAATGGGACAGCCGACATGCCGGATACTTGAAGTTGCCGGATACTTAAATAGAAGTGAAATTATGTCCACAATCACCACCCTACACTCACGCATCTTACCATAACAAAGATCAGCTGATTGCTGTGCTGCGCGTCGCCACCCGCGCTGCCACCTCACACTCACCAACACGCATTGTGATTGTAATTGTGACTCCTTCTGATCTTTTCAAGCTGAACCACTCGTATAACACTTTGTCCATCATTTCACCACGATGATACTGCAGCATGTGACGATTTTCTGCTGCCTTTGGGGTGTTGGTGGCTTTCGTATAATCCTGCAACTTTTCGTTTGGGATTTAATGTCATAAATAGTTGATGAGCCCACACCATATTCCGCCATTAGTTGCTGTCTGCTTTCACCTCTCTCTAATCGTCGACAAATGTCTACCTTCTGCTTAACCCTTTCCTTCCGGCAATCGTATATATACGATTGCAAAAATGGGTCCGTAGCGACGGCAATCATACCCATAATCAAGAATTTTCGCGCCTCAATTTTGAGCTCCAAGCGCGGTTTCTCGAGTCAGATGGTGTGAGTGGAAGTGTCTGGCATGTTTCCACATGTAGTCTTGTCACTAGCTCTGGAAATTTAGCGGTAACTAAGCTATTTTCCCTTTCTCCGGGCGACACTTGGCAACCCCAGCGACCCGCCGGGTGGAAAGCACTCGCCGGGTGGAAAGCACCATGATAAATGCGAAGAGACATCCTGATAAGAGCGAAGGATCTCAGATCATAACTCACCATGGAGCAGGACAGAACATATGTATTTAGCAGTGCTTCTGAGTTTGAAGACAGTGACAGTGAATATTTAGAAGAAGAAACTGAAGAAAGCAAAGACATTAGTGAGGACTCGGAAAATGATTTACAGGATCCACCTGTTTTATCAGAACAGAGAGATGATACCTATCATTCTTTCATGTTAATTTTTTCATTATCTTCGATTTTAAAATAAAATGGTAGAAGGTAACTTGTCAGAGAGAGAGAGAGAGAGAGAGAGAGAGAGAGAGAGAGAGAGAGAGAGAGAGAGAGAGAGAGAGAGAGAGAGAGAATAATAATGTTATTTGCCTGAAACTTGATATGAAAAGGGATGAAATCTCTCTCTCTCTCTCTCTCTCTCTCTCTCTCTCTCTCTCTCTCTCTCTCTCTCTCTCTCTCTCATTGGAAGTGTACAATTTCCCCTCCAAGATGAGAGAGAGAGAGAGAGAGAGAGAGAGAGAGAGAGAGAGAGAGAGAGAGAGAGAGAGAGAGAGAGAGAGAGAGAGAGAGAGAGAGAGAGAGAGAGAGTGTGTGTGCGCGCGGTGTCATTGCTCTCCGGGCTGTTTCTGGATGACGGATCACACAGCAGGAGGAATCCTTGATAAGGCATAAACTGAACTTTCAGAGGTCACATCGAGCTACAAAGTACATTATTGTATTCAGAATAACAAAGAGAAAATAATTATTAGTATTCAAACAATTTTCTGACAATTTCTAGGTTTACCATTTTTAGCCGTCATACAAAACGGGAAAATAATTTAAGCGCCAGAAGGAAAGGGTTAAGTGTAAGCACAACACGCTTCCTCTTTTCTACAACTTTAGGCATGATGAAGGCATCAGGCGATAAACAGTGCACACGTGGGACTGAGTCACTGAGTAAACACAGTGCAGTGGGCTGTGGGTGGCGTGAAGCAGTGCGCTCTGGTGGCAAGGGGACAAAGTATGCCTCGTGCGGGAATTTTAATCGATTTTATGAGTACACATTGATTTTTTGTTGATTTTAAGGCTTGGGGAAAAATGTGCCGGATACTTGAAGCTTCCGGATACTCGAATGCCGGATGAGAGGGATTTTACTGTATTTTATAATTATTCGTAATGGTTATTATGTCCCATACCTCATCCTTTCAGGCTCAGTACAGATTGCAGCCATGGTTAATTCCATAATAGTGAAAACCAAATGGTATTCACCCTACTCTTGATATCATTTAGATGAAAGTTCTGTTTACTGAAATGAGGAAAAAAACACGATGTTGTGCAATCTGACTGCAGATCACAACACTACGTATTGCACAGCAGTGGTTTTTGCCTGAGACCCAATGTACCACCCCTGAAAAGTGCTAATGTACCACTGGGGGTACATGCACCCCAGGTTGGGAATCCCTGCTCTAACATGTTAGCAAGAAAACAATCGGAAGAGATCACCATGTACAGGTGGCTCCAAACTTGAAGCAGGTTTCCCATTTATATTTCTAATGAAAGTGACACCTGTCAATTTTTTTTTTCATGGCTGCAGTGATTGCCTTTGATGTGGATCTTTTAGGCCTGCCCTCTTTTTATCCCTCTCCACATCCTCCATTTATATCCAACCCCAGTTCTACTAGTCTTAAGGTCCTCCTGAATTTTATTGTAATCATCATACAGTGCTTTAGCACCTAATTTTGTGTCACATGAGTTTCTCTACTTTTGAAAGATTGTTCTAAATTATTTACATATACGAGTACAGTGGAACCTTGGTTTTCGAGATTAATTCATTACTGAATGCCATTCAGAATCTGAAATGTTAAAAAACCAAAACTATTTTCCCCATAGGAATCATTGTAAAGTAGATTAATCTGTTCTCAGACACCCGTCCATCGTGTCTTAGCGAGTAATGACTGATGCTCCCACTGCAAAGACGGCTGCCCCACAACATCTCCAGCTTAGAAAGCTTTTATTCAGAAAGGATGTATTGAATGAACTTAGTGACACAGAACTCATCAAAAGATATTGTTTAGACCATGCAGTCATTCTCTTTGTCACAGATCAAGTGAGGGAAACCTTACAGAGTGACACAGAAAGGAGCAACCCACAAACCTGCCAAAATGAAGGTGATCATAGCACTTAGACATCTTACTGCTGGGAAAAGCTACTGGGAAAATGCAGTTGTGCAGTAGTGATGGTGTTGTGGGTCATAGAGAGAGCCACAGGGGGCTTGGGATTACCCCTGAGCGCTGAACCTTGTTTGTTAGTTAACATTGAGGTTCTTCAGTGGGATCACATTTAGCTTATATCAAAGTTTGAATTACTGTCTTAACCTCTGTGTCTCTCCTCCAGATATATAAAAACAAAGGAAATATTCATAGAAACTATAAATTAGTAATAAATGCAGCTTTTGCTGCATCTTGTAGTATTTGAAATCAAGTAACTGTTTAAAAAAATGACAACCAAAACCATTATGAGTTAAAATTTTTGTTCAAAAACAGAGTTGTTTGAAAAGAGACATTTGGTAACTGAGGTTCCACTGTATTTTGAAGTGTTGGCAACAATACTAACCTCTGAGGCACACTACTAGTTACATTAAGCCAACTTGATGCTTCTCTATTTAAAATAATGCATTATTTACAGTCTGAAGATCAGTCCTTTACCTATGCACATAAACATTCCCACATTCTGTGTGATCACAATTTTGAGATCAACCACTGTCTTGCCCTGAAGAAGGTCACAATTTTGAGATCAACCACTGTCTTGCCCTGAAGAAGGTATTGTGAAATACTGGAGGTTCAGTTTTATCACTTGGAGCTCCTGGAGGTTAATGTGAAACATCCTCTGATGGTGACCACATGCCATTTGTAGACTTGTGTAGGACTGGTGTTCCCCAGTTGTCAGAAGAGGTGTCTATATGCAGGCAAAGGTCCAGGGATGCCACTTTACAGGGATTGGCTCAACCATAGATTGGTCGCATCCAATCATCATAGGTCTTAAAATGTCTGTGGGAGAGAAAGGGCATGAAGGGGCATTAGAGTCTAGCCACCCTAAATTCCTGTGACACCAACTCCTTAATCATATTCTGGAAAGTGGCATGAAGTCATCGGCTGGACAAACCAAAAAAAATGCAGAAAACTTAAAAAGAAAAAAAAAAAAAAAAAAAAATGGTGGGAAACTCACTCAACCAGGAGGTGAGGGAGACTGGATCCACAGGGTCAGTAACAACACTGGGTTACTTTCCTCTCTGTCAGAGTCACCCTGAAAAGTAATCTGTGTTTCTTCACCTAAGGCAACAGGAGACACAGGGAGAAAGTAGCCCAACATTGGCGTGTCCAAGCTTCCTTTTTCATGAGATCGGTAATCACGTTTATGCTACAAAAGCAGTTAGTGCTTGAAACCTTCAACCAGCTCATTATATCACTCTCTGCACTCAGCTCTCAACTGAACAACTATCCTCCTGGCAGGTTAGACATACACTATGAGGATCCTTGGAAATATTACCAATCCAGCCAGAGGTACAGCTGACAAGCCTTGTCCTCCTCATTTCCTGATTTAATGTGAGTGACCCCATGTTATGAAGAGGAAGACATAACCACCAAAATGCAAAGAACTGCTGGGTAACACTGTTTTCACCATTATTGTTAATAAAGGAATGAATATACCCAAGGTAGGGAGCAGTACTGCATGTGTTGCCAGATGCACAACAACCCATCAAATATGGATTGAATTTAAATGTAGGAAGGATGAGTTTGGTTATAAAGGAAAGCATGTATGCTAAGTAGAAGAAACAGGTATTGTGTAAAACAAAGGTTTTCTCAGCTAATGGTGTAGTAACTGTTAACAACAGAACTTAGAGGATTGCAATGATATGGGGCATTTCTAGATTCAGTTGAACACTATAGCCTCCAAACCTCTCAAAAGATGCAGTGTGTATGATCCATAAATAAAACTAGAAAGTAAAGTAAAACAAGAGATCTTATCAAAGTATCTGGATAAATTCAACATAATGGAATGTGTCACTCTTGCATTCCAAACCATATCCTCACTAGCATTCACTACCTCATCCTTAACTGTCCTTGTTATTTTCAGATGCCCAGTGATATTATTGCTATTAAGTGATATAATTGCTGTTTGAAGCAGTACAATCAAGAGAAACTCCATCAGCATCTGCCCTGTCAACTTTATTTTAACAATGTCATGATGATACTCCTTTTGGAAATAATGATGACACCTGTGGTAGATCTGCAATACTGGTGCTAGATTCTCCATCATCCCTCCAGGCACAAATGCCCTTGATGTAAAATTTTGCTTGCTAATAATTTCAGACTGTGTTTGCCTCATATGGGAGGCAAATTAAACAAAAAATTCTTCACATGAACCTAGACATCTGAATCATCTGGATGCTGGAAACTCAGCTCAACAGTAAATTGTCATGACCAACTATAGGTACCCCTTTGGGATAAATGTGTTTTGTATCTAAAGTGTAATCTGAATACATATTGTGAAGTATGAAACAAATTGGCTTATTACATGATGGTTTTGATTACCCAGTAGACACTAAACTGTACAGAATTATCAAGCATGTATTTTTCATATGGTAGACTCAATATTTTTAAACATCACTCACCACTCTGAATCACTGGTTTGCTAACCACAACATGGTAGGATACATCAGATGAACTGCTGAAGATTCCTGTACTGCTGCTGCACTCAGACTCACTTGTTGAAGGCTGGGCTTGAAGAATGATGAGATTTTTCTCTGCTTCAGGGTGTCATGTTGTTGCTTGATGATAACAGGTTAAGAGGGGACCTGATAAAAGTCTTTAAGTGGTATAAGGGTTATAACAAGGGGGATGTAAGCAAAATTCTTAGGATCAGCAACCAGGATAGAACAAGAAATAATGGGTTCAACCTTGAAAAATTTAGGTTTAAGAAAGAGATAGGAAGAAATTGGTTCTCAAATAGAGTGGTAGATGAGTGGAATAGACTCAGTAATCATGTTGTTAGTGCTAGGACATTAGGTAGCTCTAAGAGAAGATTAGATGAGTTTATGGATGGGGATGATAGGTGGAAATAGTTAGGTATATTTCATACAGGGACTGCCACGTGTAAGCCTGGTCGCTTCTTGCAGCTTCCCTTATTTCTTATGTTCTTATGTTAACAGACCAAAGATTGCATACAGCAGGGTAGGACTGGTCCAAGTCATCATAGTCCATCAGGCCTTGCATTATCATATCCAAAAAGAAATGAAACTTGCATGGCTTAATTTTTGGGGTTCAGTTGTCATTGTTGTTGTCATTGTGAGTCACTGAGAATGAAAGTGGTGCTGTTTGATAGTGGTGGTAGACAGCAGAAGCGCATTATGGGCTGAGTGGTTGAGTATGATTCGTGATTTAAACAGCATTTTTTTTACTTACCTTTGTGGTATGTGGGGCATGTGGTGTGCTGAGTAGTAGAGTTGGAATTATACTTGAATCAAAATATTGCTTGCCTTAACTTGGGAGCCAAGTTGTTGTGTCAAAAACTTTAATTAGAATATTTCCTGTCTTTTCTGACTTAACCAATATTCTGTGACCTTCTAGCCCTTATACAGTCTGCACCAAAAAAGATGACAAAATTTTCAGTTGGTGTCAGTGTCTGCACCATCCAACTAGTTTGATCCAGTTGCATGGGAGGGCAGAGCACTGATAATATCTGATGTGGCAACTCAAGACAGATGGTGGCCTTGGGCAGACTGAAACATTTAAAATGGTTTTAGTATAGATTTAGTAGTTGGATGATTAGATGTTTTTCATGTGTGCTTTCCAGAGTTGACTTCTGCAAGTTACTGTTAGATATCTTTCCATATCTCCCACCAGCAGCTACTAAAACACCTATTACTGGTGACAAAATAGTCTGTGGTTGCTGTGTTTTGAGGAAAAAAATATCCAAGAAACAATTAAGATTGCTGAAGTTTGAGAGAGAATTGTGTACTGGTGGGTCATGAGGTTCAAAGATGGTGACCACACCATCCATCAAAGAATGTAAAGCAAGGCCTGGATTTGGAAAGTTGCTCAGCAAGCCTTGAACGTAATGAAAAGATAAACACAAGTAGAACGTAAACCTCACCTAACAGGAAGGAAATTGAAAGAAAAGACCCCTGTGTTCTTGGTGGTGGGTCTTTGAAATTTTTAGGATGTTATGATCTCTGTTGCATCTCTGGAGCTCTTGACCCACCAATCCAAAGTTCTCTCTTTAACAACAGCAATTCTAATTGTTTCTTGTTTTTATTTCTCAGCACATGGCAACCACAGATACTATTTCATCACCAGTAATAGGCAGTTTAGTAGACATTGGTGGGCGATATGGAAAAAATATGTAACAATAACTTGTGGAAGTCAACTTGGGAAACCATGTACAAAAAACATCTTATCATCCAACTATCAAATCTATAATAAAACCATTAATTAATGTATGATTGTGCCCAAAGCCACTGTCTGTCTTGAGTTGTCATGTCAGATATCATACGTGCCCCTCTCTTCCAGGCAAATGGATCAAACTAGTTGGATGGTATGGACACTAACACCGACCAAGAATTTTGTCATCTTTTTGGCACTGACAGTCGAAGTTAATGCCTGATCAAATAATGAGTTAAAGAGGTTTTATTGTGTGTGTGTGTATATATATATATATATATATATATATATATATATATATATATATATATATATATATATATATATATATATATATATATATATATATATATAGTGGTAGCTTGGCATGCATCCTTAATCTGTACCAGGTCCTTGGAATTTTACCAAACAAATTTTTCCCATAAGAAATAAAGGGAAAATGATTAATCTGTTCCCATGAAAAAAAATCCTACTGTTATTGTCATATTATACAGTACATCGATGGGGTTGTATAAAATAGTTTAAACACTGCTTAATACTAAAATACATACCGTATTTAATGGCATATAAGATGTACGGGCATATAAGATGCACCCTGATTTCAGCAGGGCATATTCAGGAAAAAAAGTTTTTTTTATGCATTTAAGCATGTAATTTTAAAGCAAGCTAGAGGTACAGCTGAACAAAAAGCAAGCAATCAGAATAGTAAAAATATCCTACATGAATGTAGTAATAAAACGGAGGTAGTGGCCTATAGTCACGGAGGTGGGGCAACGAATACAGTCCAATTGCCAAGATGTCAACAACACACTTGGTGAATCACTGAGAAGGGCTGCTTTTTAATTTTTAACATTTACTTATATAATATTATGGTTGAAAAATATGATATGGCACCCTTGCCTATAATATGGTGGTTTAAATCTTCAGGGGTACAGGTGAAGGATATTTAAAAATTAAATCTATGGGAGGCCTCGCTTTTGCATGCAAGATTCAGGGTGATTTTTTAACCTATTTTTTATGAAAAAGGTGCATCTTATATGCTGTTAAATATGGTAAATACAAAAGCAATTAGATGAAATGAAAATTTAACCTCACTTTACCTTGCTGAGAAGAGTTGAGTGCCTATTAGAACACCACCTCTCCTCTACTAAACCTCATCTTTTCCTCACTGAAACAAAGGTGTCAGAGGCAACTGACAGTAGGCCTTTTTCTGTTCCCTCCTACTTTTTTTATCCTCATTTTCAATCCAAAGCTGATGTTGTGTCTATGTGCACAACGACATAACTGCTCTCGTGCCCACCCTCTTGAATCTTCTGAGTTTTCCACCATCTGGCTATGACTACACAGTCACTCTCAAACTAAATTTATCTTTGGTGTATACCTCTCACCTAACTCCTCTGACTGTAAGAAATTCTTTGATTATTTGACTTCCAAAGAGGAGCACATTGTGACTCTCTTCCCTTTTGTAGAGATCTCCATTCTTGGAGACTTCAATGTTCATCACCAGCTTTGGCTTTCCTCTCCCTTCACTGACCATCCAAGGTGAACTAGCCTTCAACTTTGCTATCCTCCTTGACCTAGTGCAACTGATGCAACACAATACTTGTATTCCTGACCGTCTCGGAGATACACCCAACATTCCTTGCTTTTTCTAATCCTTCTGCTTATGCTGTCACCCTATCTTGTCCGCTGCGCTCCTCTGATCACAATCTCATATCTGTATCTTGTCCTATCACTCCAATCCCTCCTCATGATTCCCCTAAGTGGAGGTGCCTCTGGCATTTTGCCTCTGCCAGTTGAGGGGACCTGAGGAGGTATTTTGCTGGTTTTTCTTGGAATGACTACTGCTTCCATGTCAGAGACCTGTCTCTGTGTGCTGAATGCATAACAGAGGTGATAGTATCTGGCATGGAGGTATACATTATTTCTCACTCTTTCTCAACCTAAACTTTCCAAGCCTTGGTTTAACACAACCTGTTCTCATGCTATACATGATAGAGAGGTAGCCCACAAAAGGTACTTAAGCCCTCCATCACCAGAATCTCATGCGCTTTATATTTCTGCCCGGAATCATACCAAGTCTGTTCTCCAACTACCCAAAAACTCCTTCATTAATAGTGTCAAAATCTTTCAAGATCTAACTCCCCTCGTGGGTTCTGGCACTTAGCCAAAAACATCTCCAATAACTTTGCTTCTTCTTTCCTTCCTTTATTTCAATCAGATGGCACCACTGCCATCTCATCTATCTCTAAAGCTGAACCCTTTGCTCATACCTTTCCTAAAAACTCTACCTTGGATGATTTAGTGCTTGTTCCTCCCTCTCCTCCACTCTGACTACTTCATGCTACCTATTAAAATTCTTTGCATTGATGTTTTCCATGCCCTTGCTGGCCTAAATCCTTGGAAGGCTTATGGACCTGATGGGGTCCCTCCTATTGTTCTCCAAAACTGTGCCTCAGTGCTTGCACCCTGCCTAGTTAAATTCTCAACTGCCAGTCAACATTTACCTTTCCTTTTTGCTGGAAGTTTACTTACATTCAGCCTCTTCCTAAAAAGGGTGACCATTCTAATCCCTCAAACTACCATCCTATTGCTTTAATTTCCTGCCTCTCTAAAGTTTTTGAATCTATCGTGAGCAGGAAGATTCTTAAACATCTATCACTTCACAACCTTCTGTCTGATTGCCATTATGGGTTCCATCAAGGCTGCTCTACTGGTGATCTTTTGGCTTTCCTTACTGAGTCTTGGTCATCCTCTTTTAGAGATTTGGGTGAAAATTTTGCTGCTGCTCTAGACATATCAAAAGATTTTGATAGAGTCTGGCAGAAAGCTTTGATTTCCAAACTACCTACCTATGACTTCTATCCTGTCTGTAACTTCATCTTAAGTTTCCTTTCTGACTTTTCTATTGCTGCTGTTGTAGATGGTCACTGTTCTCATAAATCTATTAACAGTGGTGTTCCTCAGGGTTCTGTCCTATCACCCACTCTCTTCCTATTATTCATCAATGATCTAAACCAAACTTCTTGTTCTACCCACTCCTATGTTGATGACACCACCCTGCACCTTTCCACGTCTTTTCATAGATGTCCAACCCTTCAGGAAGTAAACAGTTCACACAGGGAAACTACAGACCTGAGTTCTGATCTCTCTAAAATTTCTGATTGGGGCAGAGCAAACTTGGTATTGTTCAGTGCTTCAAAAACTCAATTCATCAATCTATCAACTCGACACAACCTTCCAGACAACTACGAGTATGCCCTCTTCTTTAATGACACACAACTGTCTCCCCCCCTCTTCTACACTGAACATCCTCAATCTGTTTTTTACTTATAATCTAAGCTGGAAACTTCACATCTCATATCTAGCTAAAACAGCTTCTATGATATTAGGTGTTCTAAGATGTCTCTGCCAGTTTTTCTCACCCTTCCAGCTGCTAACTCTGTACTGGGGCTTTATCTGTCCATGTATGGAGTATGCTTCACATGCTATCTTCTGTTATTTTCATGCTAACTGCTCTTAACTGGCATTCTCAATCTGGAACTCCCTGCCTGCTTTTGTATTTTCACCTTCCCATGACTTTAACTCCTTCAAGTGGGAGGCTTCAAGACACTTATTCTTCAATTTTTGACTACTGCTTTGGACCCTATTCAGAGACCAGCATCTTTGTGGGCTTTTTATTTATTTATTTTTTATTTATTTATTTTTTTGCACATGGCTGGTGCCCCTCCATAATAACAAAAAAAAAAAAAAAAAAAAAAGAAAGATTGTGCTAAGAAGGAGGATGTTGTTTGGAAGGAGAGTCATTAACTTTCTTAGAATTCATGGTTGATGAATTTACTAAGAATTTATGTGAAAAACATAAAATCAAGCGAAAATTCAGTTATAGCATGGGTTGTTCACTGAATGGTAGTAACGGGCATGGGCAGTCATAACTTTGTCTCGAGAGAGGTAAACAAGGGTAGTGTGCAGTGTCATGACTCATTTTGACCCATACAAGTTCTATCCAAACAGAGGTCACATACCAAGCAAATTTTTTTTCACGTCCAAACAGGCCACATACCACGTTGGACTTATTCCAAAGCATACATATACCAAGGTACCACTGTGCATGTATATATATATATATATATATATATATATATATATATATATATATATATATATATATATATATATATATATATATATATATATATATATATATATATATATATATATATATATATATATATATATATATATACACACACACACACACACACACACACACACACACACACACACACACACATGCGGTGGCAGTGGGGTTGACAGGGCATGTTTTCTAGTGCTCTGCATATAGAAGGAAAGAAAAACACAAATCACTCACGGTGGAACAAGATATGTTATGAAGACATGAATACCTAGGTGGTAAATAGGGAGGGGAGAAACAGTACATGAGAATAGTTATCCAATCTCTAGGAAAGTTTGGTTGGTTTGTTTACATTGGACAAAAAAGGCTGAGGGTGGCATCCCAAAAAGAACGGGGGTCCTTTGAAGATTTTACTGGTGAAGAAAGAAAACTAAATTAGACTGCAGTGTAGAAAAAAATTTGTATATGGAAGAAATGATGGACAGGTTATTGGAGAGAATAGAATAAAGACATTGGAGGCACACCAGAAGGAGACAGGTGAGGAGATGGTGACTATTACAGCAGAGATGATGGAGATAGAAGATAAAAATGAGAAGTTAAAGGTGGAAAATGACTTTAATGAAACAAATAAAGGAAAAAGTAGAAACTGTTCAGAAAGGAAATGAGGAAATGAAGGCAAGTGTAAGGGATGTGGAAATGAGACAAAATAAGTGGTTAAATGAATGTGAATTTGAAGAAGAATCACTAAAGAAAATAATAGAACAACAAGAAAATAAGAAACAACCCCAGACAGAAAGTGGTAAATGTTATTAAAGAAGAGAAAAAGTCAGTGAGAGACGCTGTAGAAAAATATAATTTGTATTTGGTTTAAAGGAAGAGAAAATAATAAGCAGAATTCAAAGAGAGGAAAAGGAAAAGAACCTATTGAATAAGTTAAGACAGCCAGGTAGTAAAGCAAGTGTGAGAGTTCCATAGAATTGAGAAAATATGAAGAAGAAAAAATGAGACCCATAAGAATAAGGTTTGCAACACAGGTACAAGCAAAAGTAATTAATGGGTCTTGGAGGTTGTCTGGAGATGAAGAATATAGGAATGTATGGATAAACAGGGATGTGGATGAGATTGAAAGGTTGAAGCAAAAGGAGCTAGTAAATGAGGCTAAACAAAAAAAATTAACAATGAATGGAGGAGGAGTAGTAGTTTTCTGGAGAGTAAGAGCTATGAGAATAAAGAAATGGTACATCAAACAGTAAGTAAGGTATGTTATACTAATGTAAATGGATTAATGTCAACTAAAATGGAATTACATGAATTGTTAAACAGAACCACACCAGATGTTGTTGTATTATGTGAGACAAAATTGAAAAAAGAATGGGGAACTCCTGACACTGGTGATGATAAATATGATTTATGGATGAAAAATAGAAGTGACAAGGGAGGAGGGGAGGGGTGATCATTCTGACTAAAAAATGTGTTAAAGTGGAGAAGTAAAGTGGAGTAAGTAAAAGTGATCATGTGTTGATGGAATTTAATTTAAAAAATGAAAATGTAATTATTGATGAAAATTATAAGGTGAAAAGATTTAAATATAGTAAAGCTGACTTTGAAAAATTAAGAAAGTACTTTGTTGCTGTGGCCTGGAAAGACTATGAATATGCAGAAGATGTTTGGAAAAAAAATGGGATGAATTTATAAGGATATACAATTCTACTGTGGAGAAATTTGTACCTAGAGGAGGAGCGAGATGTAGAAAGGGTAAAGAATGGTTCAGTACAAAATGCAAAGGCCAGAAATTGTAAGTCAAATGCTTGGAATAGATGGAAGAAGAGGAAAACTGAGAGTAGATGTGAGGAATATATTGATGTTAGAAACAATTACACTGAGATAATAAGAATGGAGAGAAAAAACTATGAAAGAGATATAATAGATAACTGTATAAATGAACCCAAACTATTCTTTAGACATATTAATGGGAAAATGAAGAAGAAAGGAAGGTGTATCAAGATTGAAAGTTGAAGGAAAAATATATGAGGATGCACAGGACATGGCAGAGGCTATGAACAATAGTTTCAGATTGATATTTACTGCGGAAGGGGAGTTTGATGCTGGAAGGGATAAGTTGGTGAGGAATATACTAAGTGCAGTCCCAGTCAGTAATGAGGAAATACTTGAGATGATGGAAGAACTTGATGTAAATAAAGCAACTGGTCCAGATAGAGTATCAAACTGGATATTGAAGGAATGTAGAGAACAACTGGTTGATAAAATTCAGTCTAGTGGTGACATCACTATCACAGGAAAGAGTACCAAAAGATTGGAAGAGAGCAAATATTACACCAAAATTCAAAGGATGAAATAAGGAAAACCTACTAAATTATAGACCAGTGTCCTTGACTACTGTTGTAGAAAAACTATGTGAAAGAACAATAAAGGAAAGATGGATGGAACATTTGGAAAGAGATAAAGTTTTGGTAAATTGTCAGTTTGGATTTAGGAGGGGAAGATCATGTTCCATGAACTTATTGTCCTTTTATTCAAGGGTAATTGATATTGTGCAGGAGAGAGACAGATGGATGGATGGTGTCTATCTAGACTTGAAGAAAGTGTTTGACAAAGTACCACACTGAAGATTGCTATGGAAGATAAAAAAATTATAGAAAAAATTGGAGGAAGACTGCTGGAGTTGATGGAGGATTATCTGGATGATGACAAAGTACCACACCGTAGATTGCTATGGAAGATAAAAAAAATTATGGAAAAATTGGAGGAAGACTACTGGAGTGGATGGAGGATTATCTGGATGATAGAGAGATGAGAACTGTAATACAAGACCAAAATTCATCTTGGCTGAAAGTAACTAGTGGTGTCCCACAAGGGTCAGTGTTGGGACCGATAACATTTGTAATATATGTGAACGACATAAATGAAGGAATAGAGTTATATGAACTTATTTCCAGATGATGCTAAGCTGATGAAAAGGGTAGAAAATGTAAATGACTGTATGGTACTGCAAGATGATTAAAATAAGATAAATAGATAGAGTAAATCTTGGCAAATGGAATTCAATTTAAGTAAATGTAAAGTAATGGAGTTTGATAAGAGTAGTAAAAGAATACAATATCATTATGAGATGGATGGTGTGAAGTTAAAGAAATCAAAAGAGGAAGTGGATGTGGGAATAACAGTTATTGAAAATTTGACTCCGGACAGACACATTGATAAAATTACTGGAGAGATGATGAATTTGTTAAAAAAAAGTAAAAATGGCATTCTCATATTTGGATGAAGGAATGATATAGAAGTTGTTGATTTACATGATAAGACCAAGATTGGAATATGTGGCAGTGATGTGGTCTCCTCATACAAAGAGGAATGTTGTAAAATTAGAAAGAGTACAAAGAGCAATCACTAAGATAGTTCTACAGTTGAGCAAGTCAGCCTATGAAGAGAGATTGAAAATGTTGGAAATTCTTACCCTTGAAAATAGGAGATTGAGAGGAGATTTAATAAGCATCTATAAAATGATAAATGTGGACAAAAAATGTTTTATAAATTTAGACACAGTACAATGGGACACAGTAAGAAGCTGACTGTAGAAGAGACATCAAGAAGTATAGTTTTCCTCACAGAAGTGTGAACAAATGGAACGAACTCAGTGAAGACGTCAATGCTGTAACTGTCCATGCTTTTAAGACCAAACTGGATAGATATAGAGATGGGATACTGTGAGATTACTCCCCTCCCGCTAGCTACAACTAGGTAAATACACACACACACACACACACACACACACACACACACACACACACACACACACACACACACACACACACACACACACACACACACACACACCTCATTTTCGATCCAAAGCTGGATGCTGCGTTTATGTGCGCAATGACTTAACCTGTTCTCGTTCCCACACTCTTGAATCTTCTGAGTTTTCCACCACCTGGCTATGACTACAGAGTCACTCTCATACTAAATCTATCTGTGCTGTATACCTCTCACCTAACTCCTCTGACTATAAGAAATTCTTTGACTACTTAACTTCCAAAGTGGAGCACATTCTGACCCTCTTCCCTTTTGCAGAGATCTCCATTCTTGGAGACTTCAATGTTCACCACCAGCTTTGGCTTTCCTCTCCCTTCACTGACCATTCTGGTGAACTAGCCTACAACTTTGCTATCCTCCATGACCTAGAGCAATTGATGCAACACCCTACTCGTATTCCTGACCGTCTTGGAGATACGCCCAACATTCTTGACCTTTTCCTGACCTCTAATCCTTCTGCTTATGCTGTCACCCTTTCTTCTCTGTTGGGCTCCTCCGATCACAATCTCATGTCTTTATCTTGTCCTATCATTCCAATCCCTCCTCAGGATCCCCCTAAGTGAAGGTGCCTCTGGTGTTTTGCCTCCACTAGTTGGGGGGGACCTGAGGAGGTGTTTTGCTGATTTTCCTTGGAATGACTACTGCTTCCGTGTTTGTGTGCTGATCGCATAACAGAGGTGATAGTGTCTGGCATGGAGGTGTACATTCCTCACTCTTTTTCTCGTCCTAAACCTTCTAAACCTTGGTTTAACACAGCTTGTTGTCATGCTATACATGATAGAGAGGTGGCCCACAAAAGGTACTTAAGCCTTCCATCACCAGAAACTCATGCACTTTATATTTCTGCCCGGAACCATGCCAAGTCTGTTCTCCAACTAGCCAAAAACTCCTTTATTAACAGAAAATGTCAAAACCTTTCAAGATCTAACTCCCCTCGTGACTTCTGGCATCTAGCCAAAAATATCTCCAATAACTTTGCTTCTTCTTCTTTCCCTCCTCTATTTCAACCAGATGGCACCACTGCTATCACATCTATTTCTAAAGCTGAACTCTTCGCTCAAACTTTTGCTAAAATCTCTACCTTGGACGATTCTGGGCTTGTTCCTCCCTCTCCTCCACCCTCTGACTACTTCATGCCACCTATTAAAATTCTTCGCAATGATGTTTTCCATGCGCTCGCTGGCCTAAACCCTCGGAAGGCTTATGGACCTGATGGGATCCCTCCTATTGTTCATCGAAACTGTGCCTCCGTGCTTGCACCTTGCCTAGTCAAACTCTTTCAGCTCTGTCTGTCAACATCTACCTTTCCTTCTTGCTGGAAGTTTGCCTACATTCAACCTGTTCCTAAAAAGGATGACCGTTCTAATCCCTCAAACTACTGTCCTATTGCTTTAATTTGCTGCCTATCTAAAGTTTTTGAATCTATCCTCAACATGAAGATTCTTAAACATCTATCACTTCACAACCTTCTATCTGATCGCCAGTATGGGTTCCGTCAAGGCTGCTCTACTGGTAATCTTCTGGCTTTCCTTACTGAGTCTTGGTCATCCTCTTTTAGAGATTTTGGTGAAACTTTTGCTGTTGCCTTGGACATATCAAAAGCTTTGATAGAGTCTGGCACAAAGCTTTGATTTCCAAACTACCCTCCTACGGTTTCTATCCTTCTCTCTGTAACTTCATCTCAAGTTTCCCTTCTGATCGTTCTATTGCTGCTGTGGTAGACGGTCACTGTTCTTCTCCTAAATCTAATAACAGTGGTTATTAGGGTTCTGTCCTGTCACCCACTCTCTTCTTATTATTCATTAATGATCTTCTAAACCAAACTTCTTGTCCTATCCACTCCTATGCTGATGATACCACCCTGCACTTTTCCACGTCTTTTCATAGACGTCCGATCCTTCAGGAGGTAAACATTTCACACAGGGAAGCCACAGAATGCTTGACTTCTGATCTTTCTAAAATTTCTGATTGGGGCAGAGCAAACTTGGTATTGTTCAATGCCTCAAAAACTCAATTTCTCCATCTATCAACTCGACACAACCTTCCAGCCTCTTCTTCAATGACACTCAACTGTCCCCCTCTTCAACAATGAACATCCTCGGTCCACTCATACTGCTCTTCTAGACAGGGTGGAATCAAAAGCTTTTTGTTTCATCAACTCCTCTCCTCTAACTGGCTGTCTTCAGCCTCTCTCTCACCGCCACAATGTTGCATATCTAGCTGTCTTCTACCGCTATTTTCATGCTAACTGCTCTTCTGATCTTGCTAACTGCATACCTCCCCTCCTCCTGCGACCTTGCTGCACAAGACTTTCTTCTTTCTCTCACCCCTATTCTGTCCACCTCTCTAACGCAAGAGTTAACCAGTATTCTCAATCATTCATCCCTTTCTCTGGTAAACTCTGGAACTCCCTATCTGCTTCTGTATTTCCACCTTCCTATGACTTGAATTCCTTCAAGAGGGAGGTTTCAAGACACTTATTCATCAATTTTTGACCACTGCTTTGACCCTTTTATGGGACTGGCATTTCAGTGGGTATATTTTTTTATTGGATTTTTGTTGCCCTTGGCCAGTGTCCTTCCTACATAAAAAAAAAAAACACACACACACACACACACACACAGTCAGGTAACTGTTAATGCATGTGTTCAGTTCCACTATTGCCTAATGTTAGATGTGATTTTCATTAAATTTTTAATTAAAGCAAAGACAGAAAATGCCTATGGTTCTGGGCTAGCTGAGACTGGTCCTGTTATACGAGAAACTGATGATACAAGATATATAAATTAGGGACTATTTTCTTTATATCAGCACAAAAATCTGATGATACAAGTTCCAGTCCAAGGCAAGTAAAATTACAAAGTTTAAAAAGTGCCCCTTCCTGCATCCTCCTGCTAACACATCTTGGTTGTATGGTGATATACGATGATTCAGATGAGCAGAGACAAGTTTGTGAGTGTTGGAGACTAGAGAAGTGCATCATGGTCATGGGCAATTACATTGAAAATAAGAAAACAAGTTGGATGAATCTTTGTTGTTTTCCCCCTCAATGAACACCCCTTGTATTTAAAGCTACAGAGGTTTCTTTGAGACTACTAAAGAAGGATAACCAAGATTCACTGAGGAAACCCAGATCACTATTAATCTTCCTTTACAGAAGCTAAACCCTCGATCAGAAACAAAATTCTGAGTGAATAGATATCTAAATCTTACTGAGGACAGATTCAGACTTTAAAAAGGCAGGAAGTCAATGCATTAAATAGTAGTTTGAGGGATTGGACATCACCTATTTTAGCAACATGTTGAAAGTTAGCAGACTTCCAGCATGTAGGAAAGTTAGATGTGAACAGATTTAAGTGGAAGTTTGACTAGTGAAGGTGTGAGCACAAAAGTAGAGTTTTTGAGAATGATAGGAGGTATTTATTCTATTCTTTTAGGTTCAAGAACCTTCTAAGGGTTATGGCAGGAGAGGGCATGAAAAGCACCACTGAGAAGAATCTTGATGCCAGGCATGAAATCAGTGAAGGATGGTGGTGAAGGAGAGACAAAGCAAAAATCATTCGGTGTTCAGTTTTTAACAAAGTTCTGATTGAAGCTTTACAGACAGTGGCAGTGGCACTGAATGGGTGAAATGGAGGTAAGGAGTGATGTTTTAGGTTGAGTGTCAGAATTCTTGAGGGAAGTTAAGTTTGATAGCTTTTGACATTTTCTATTGATGAAATGGAATTCTTTGCAAGTTGAAGGACAGGTGTAGCATGATTCCAGACAGCAGTGAATAGAGCATGAAGTTCAGGAGATAGAAAGCGAGGGTATTTTTTAGAAGCCATCTCTCTATCATGGATAACATGAGAGCAAACGAAGTTAAACCAAGGTTTATGAGCTTATGGGTAAGAAAAAATGTGAAATGTATGACTCCATGCCTGAGACAACCACATTTATTATGTTTTCTGCACAAAGAGAAAAGTTTTGAACACAAGCAGTAATCATTCCATGGAAATCAGCATAGTATTTTCTCAGACCATCCTACTTGACAGTTGTGTATTGCCAGAGGCACTTCTGCTTTGTTAGGTCCTGAGGTGGTACTGGAGATAGGAGATGATTTGGAGATAAGGTTGTGATTGAAGGAGATCAGTGGAAAGAAGAGTTTGACAGCATAATCTGATAATCTGAGTTAAGCTTAAGCTGAGCATAGTCTGAGTTAGCCTTAAGAAAAGGTCAGGAATGTTGGGACTACCTCCAAGGCAGCCAGGTATATGACTTGGGTATTGCAGCAATTGCTTTTGGTAATGGAGTGTAGTAAAGATGAATTGTGGACCACAATGGTCAGTAAAAGAAGATGAAACTCAAAGCTGGGAGTGGCTATTGAAATCTTCAATTATAGACTTCAGCAAATGAAATGTGTTCCACTTTGGAGGTCAAATGGTCAAAGAATTGTACATAGTTGGACAAGTTGAGAGAGAAATACGTAAAAATATAAAAATTTAGTGAGTGATATTAAAGAAAGCCAGATGATAGAAAATGTTGAAGATTCAGGACTGTAGCATGAGCAGGTAATGTTGTGTACAAAAAACAACATCCAAGTTTGGTACAAAAAAACAAGGATAGAATGCAGAGGAAGAAACAGAAAGGTCTGATATGAGTATCTTCAGACATCTAAGTCTCAATGAGGAAGAGAAAAATGAACTTTAGAGGAGTGGCTGTGTTCCACAGATTGAAAGTTACCTAGATCTTGGGCCTGGAATGTTGCAGATGTGATATGAGTAGTTTTGTGGTGTTTGCAAAGGAAATAACAGAAATGCAAAGAAAGTGTTGTTCCTGTGGTCTAGTGAAAAACTGACTAGGAGACAAAACTTGCTACTATGCTGCCGCAGAAGGCAATCTTTGGCAACTCTAGGTCTCACCTCTTGAGCCACTTGCTCTGTCAACTCTTCTTTGTTCTAAAGTCCATGTTGTATAAGTAAGAATCACTATAGCAACAGATTCCTTAACTTGGATAAGAATGAGTTTCAAAACTTACAACAGCAAATTACCTCAGTTCTACAGAAACAGACAGCACCTATGCAATCACCTGTGAGTGCTGCAGTACTTACTCTTTCTTACTTTCAGAAAAATATGGTTAGCAACCCTTTTAAAAAATAATTTACTAATGGTAGAGTTAAGATACCAATTGACTCCTTCATGAGTATGAACAAAATAATGGTGAGAATAAGAAAATGAGGTCATCTGTAGGGAGACTGAGAGGAAAGGCAAGCAGCAAATTCAGACGAGTAGTAACTATGAAAATAAAGGTAAAAGACCAAATTGTATCAGAACATGAAAGGCTGAAGACAATCTGTTATAAAGTCAATAGTTGGAAGGTGGAAAAAAATTGGCAGACACAACACTGAACATTAATATCAATGAAGCTGTTTTAACAAAGGGTGAAACAGGAAATTTCCAGTTTGGGTTTTTATAAATTGATAGCAACAGATGCTTATAAATCTTCTTATTGCAGAGATTAGAATGTTTTAGAAAGGGACAAAATGAAAGTTATATATCAGTTGTTCAAAGATTTGGGGCTGTTACCCTTCTTAAAAACAGTATGAATGTAGGCAAATTTATTATATCAAGGAAAAGTGGAAGTTGACTGACAAAGCTGGAAATGTTTAAGCATGCAAGGAGTGACATGTAAGACCAGTTATACAGAGCAATAGGAAGGACTCCATCAGAGCTCTAAACCTTCCAAGGATCACATCCAGTGAGGGCATAGAAAACTATATATTACAAAGGATTTCTATAACAGGTTGATATAGTCAGCCCAAAATCATCCACAGCTGAGTTGTCAAAGAAAATTTCAGTGTTAGACATAACGGAGATGGCAGTGGAGCCATCTGGATGAAACAGAAGAGAGAAAGATGAAAAATAAAAGAAAAGATTTTTGCTCAATTGTAAAAAATCATAAGTAGTTCTATGATTTTGAATTTTTTTCCATCAAATTCATGAATATTTTTTAGCAAGTTGTTAGACAGTTATGGCATGATTTTTGAGCAGAAATCTGAAGGGCATGAGTTTCTGGAAATAGATGGTTCCTTGCCATCTTTGAGTCACCTCTCTATCATGGACAACTTTACGTAAGTTCAAGTTTAACTGTATCAACATTTAAGAGCTACAGGACTAGAAGTGAGTGAAATGTTAAATACCTGTACCAGAAACAATCACAATACAAAGTGCCTAATAGGGAAGTCCAGATAACTCCACTGGTAACAGTCCCACTCATTCATCTCACTGTTAAATAATGATGCTTTCTAAAATTAATCAGTATATTAATACAACTTCTATATCCTACCTAATGTTCCACAAGTCTTTATATGCCTTAAAGTATGAAAAAAGTATCCAGCACTGAAAAATAAATAAACGTGTTGTGATGTGGTAACAAATGTGAATGTGCAGCTTCATTTGAGACTTTGACATGCCTAAGTTTTCTAGAAAATCAACACTAGTCATTGTCCATCCAGCAACCATGAATGAATGCACCTCAGGATCATCATGACCCTTTTTCTGCCAAAAAAGTAGCCGATATAATGTTATGGTCAGCAGAACCACCAGATCTCCTAAGTAAATTTACACGTATAGGTTGTTCAGTATATGTAATACAGTAAAATCCCTCTCATCCGGCATTCGAGTATCCGGCAGCTTCAAGTATCCGGCACATTTTTCCCCGAGCCTTAAAATCAATAAAAAATCAATGTGTACTCATAAAATCAATTAAAATTCCCGCGCGAGGCATACTTTGTCCCCTCGCCACCAGAGCGCACTGCTTCGCGCCACCCGCGGCCCTCTGCACTGTGTTTACTCAGTGACTCAGTCACGTGTGTGCACTGTTTATCGCCTGACGCCTTCATCATGCCTAAAGTTGTAGAAAAGAGGAAGCGTGTTGTGCTTGCACTTAAGCAGCTGATCAGATCAGCTGCTGATTAAGATCAGCTGATCTTTGTTATGGTAAGATGTGTGAGTGTAGGGTGGTGATTGTGGACATAATTTCATTTCTATTCAAGTATCCAGCAATATTCAAGTATCCAGCATGTCGGCGGTCCCGTTGATGCCGGATAAGAGGGATTTTACTGTACTTGAAAGTTAGCTTATTGAATCTTCACCACTATGATGATTAAGGAGTGATTTCTAATGAACATAAGAACATAAGAAATAGGGGAAGCTGCAAGCCAACAGGCTTACACGTGGCAATCCCTGTATGAAATATACCTACCTATTTCCATCTATCATTCCCATCCATAAACCCATCTAATCTTCTCTTAAAACTCCCTAATGTCTTAGCACTAACAACGTGATTACTGAGTCCATTCAATTCATCTACCACTCTATTTTGAGAACCAATTTCTTCCTATCTCTTTATTAAACGTAAATTTTTCAAGCTTGAACCCGTTATTTCTTGTTCTGTCCTGGTTGCTGATCCTAAGAATTTTGTTTACGTCCCCCTTGTTATGACCCTTATACCATTTAAAGACTTCTATCAGGTCCCCTCTTAACCTATGTCTCTCTAAAGAATGTAAATTTAACAGCTTCAATCTCGCCTCATAAGGAATACTCCTCATTCCCTGTATCCTTTTAGTCATTCTCCTCTGTACTGATTCTAATAGACCTATATCTTTCCTGTAATGTGGGGACCAGAACTGCACACCATAGTCTAGATGAGGTCTGGCCAGCACCAAATACAACTTTAATATTACTTCATGCCTTCTACTTTTTAACACTCCTAAAAATTAATCCTAATACCCTATTTGTCCTGTTTCTGGCCTCTATGCATTGCTTTCCTGGATAAAGTTCAGAACTAACTATAACTCCTAAATCTTTTTCGTACCCTGAACCTACCAGAGTTTCATTGTTTATTGTGTACCTACTGTGTGGGTTTCCTCTGCCTATGCTAAGTACTTTGCACTTGTTAATATTAAACTGCATTTACCATCTGTTCATCCATTCATTCACCTATCTAAATCTGCCTGCAAGGCGATGGCATCCGATTCTGACCTAATTAATCTACCTATCTTTGTGTCATCTGCAAATTTACTAGCATCACTACTAATTCCACTATCCAAATCATTGATATATATTAAAAGCAACAATGGCCCTAATACTGATCCCTGTGGCACCCCACTAATTACATGACCCCACTCGGATTTAGAGCCGTTTATTACAACTCTGTCGCCTATCGCTTAGCCATGACCTTATCCAGCCTAACACCTTCCCATCTATCCCGTGTGCCCTAACCTGTCTCAGGAGCATCTGATGAGGTACCTTGTCAAACGCTTTACTAAAGTCCAGATATAAGATGTCATAACCATTATCTACTGCCTTGTACACTTTGCTGTAAAAAAATAACAAGTTTGTCAGGCAAGACTTCCCCTTCGTGAAGCCACGCTGTGACTGATTTATTAAGTTATGTTTGCCTAAATGCTCCCTAATCTTCTTCGCTTTTATTGACTCCATTATTTTACCTACAACAGAAGTTAAGCTGATAGGTCTATAATTAGATGCTAAAGTTTTACCTCCTTAAAGATGGGTACTACATTAGTCTGCCTCCACATTACTGGTACCTCACCTGACTCAAATGATTTCCTAAAGACAGAAACTAATGGCTCACTAATAACCTCTTTGCATTCCTTAAGTATTCTGGGATATATTTCATCTGGTCCTGTGTCTTGAACTTTTTTAGCCTATCTGTCTCCTGTTCCACTACCTTCTTCGTTATGGTAATGTCTGTCAGCTTCTCATTCTCATCTGCTCTAAACATCTGTTCACTATTTGGCATATCCTGCATGTTTTCCTGGGCGAAGACAGTTAAATATACTCATTCCGAATTTTAGAATTCTCCTCCCCAGAACTAACCAGCTCCTCATCTGCTGCCTTATTCTTCATCCAGTATACCTGATAAAATCCCTTGGGGATCCGTCTTTGCTTGGCTGGCTACTAACCTCCTAACTGTTCTAATTCATTATATTGTGGTCTTAAAACTTCTTCCCCTGCCTTTAATCTATTGTATATGCTTCTCTCCTGCCCTATATAGTATTTTAACCTAACAGTCATCCATTTAGGGTAATTTTTCTGTGATCTTATTGCTCTATACGGGAT
>NC_087154.1:22002026-22017026 GCF_035594125.1 Scylla paramamosain
TGGAATAATATTCACCTTAGGTTATATATATATATATATATATATATATATATATATATATATATATATATATATATATATATATATATATATATATATATATATATATATATATATATATATATATATATATATATATATACGAGTATATATATATGTACTACCAGAATTACTCGGCGTTGCCCGAGTAAAATTCGACCACATACTGAAGGAATCTGTAGGCTGATGGAATTCAACTCAAAGCTGACAGTGAATGCTCCATTTATACCTCTCCCCACCATCATAAAACCAAGCTAACAATGAGTGTTTGGCGCCACCATTAAAAATGGGCTACAGTATACCTGGCGCCACCATCAAGAATTGGGTTACGGTGACAGATTTACCTGAATAATCTAATGGTTTTGGGTTGTAAGTAGTTAAGACATAGCCTATGTCACTACCCCGGATAAAGGGGGACCCTCCTGCCAGATTTCATCACAATCAGTCCAATGTTTTTCCGTGAAAAGTGGACACAACCACACACACACAGACAGTGTGTTTTACTGTATAAAGTATACAGTTTAATTTTTATCTTCACCTTTACCTTCAACAAGAAATGCATAGCAGCATAATATAATCTCGAGGCAGGAGGGCCGCGCCTCAACATTCTGAACACATTCACGTGTGTGTCCTCGTTAGCGTACATTGCTGATAGACAATTTGTATTGTTCAGAAGTATCTCTGCGATGTTTAAGTTTTCCTCTTACTGGATATTGTTTTATATTTAATATTTATCACTTCATTAGTCATTATATTATGTGGAAGGAATTCTCTCTCTCTCTCTCTCTCTCTCTCTCTCTCTCTCTCTCTCTCTCTCTCTCTCTCTCTCTCTCTCTCTCTCTCTCTCCATGACAAGTAGACATACATGTGACTGAGTAAAGGGGCTTCTAATGATGATGGTAATAAAAAAATCCTACTTTCATGGTGGTGGTGACTTTGATAACGATAATAATAATAATAATAATAATAATAATAATAATAATAATAATAATAATAATAGTAATAATAATAATAACAATAACAACAACAACAATAACAACAACAACAATAATAACAATTATTATAACTGCCTTCCTCACTGGTACACAAGAAAATTTACTGCAAACGCACACGTCCTGTACAGTTGACTATACTCACACAAGTACATAGATCCCCTTCATGTCAATCGAGATGCGTACATGGGGGTACGACATTCTCGCTCTCTGTTACAAATACCAAGACATAGAAACGAACAGCTCAGCGGCAAGGATATGTGTGTGTGTGTGTGTGTGTGTGTGTGTGTGTGTTTCAGTGACCGTGATACTCCACCTTCCTACCAGTGTGCCATGATGTTCATAGTGAAATTATGAGGCCACATGTGTGTGTGTGTGTGTGTGTGTGTGTGTGTGTGTGTGTGTGTGTGTGTGTGTGTGACGAAGGGAGGAGAGGACTGGTACCTTAGAGCAGAAAGCGGAACAGGCAAGTACCAACACACACTCAGCTGGACAATCCCTGAAGTAGTGCCGTTCACTTGTAGCCTAAGTTCACTGTAACGATTTGGCACACATCACATTCATTGACTGTTTCTTCAGATGACTCTCTTTTAATGAAACAAAACGACACGACAACAGCAACATCTCCAGCATACATACAATAAGGGTAGGATAAATTTCATGATAAACAATACCTGGGAATTTTTAAAACTGAGGATAAGGACTAGGGTAAATAGCAAGTAACCACATAAGTGCAGCACGTTGGATATAACATATTTTCAAGGGAACGACCATAAAGTCAAGCTTCTGAGGCTTTCTCTTTTTTTTTTTTTTTAGGTATAAGAGCTGCAGTGCAAGAGGAGATAAGCTTGAGGCAAGACTAGAAGATGCAATGCTTGTTGTGAGGAGGATTATAAAGATAAGATGTATGAATGTAAGGCTGGTAGAGGTCAGTATGAGGTCAAAGAGGAGAGGGTAAAGAAGAGAAGAGGAGGAGGAAGGCGGGGAGGGAGAAAGGGTAGGATGGAGAGAGGGAGGGAAAGAGGGAGGGCTACATGGGGAGGGTTGCGTGCCTCCCTCTCCCATTGATCGCTCCTCCGGTAATGCACTCGAGGCCGGAGGGAGAACACCACTGCAATTAATTAAGATTATTAAGCCTTCTTTATTAGTATTAGGTTCTTCAGACTAATTGCAGAAGGGAGTTGGAAAATAAGAAAGGAAAATTATCCTCGTGCTAAAGGGTAAAGAGGCATAATGCATTTATACATCTTGTTAATACTCTGACATAGTGTACAAAGTCTTTGGGTAATGTCAAAAAGGGACAGCTGAAAAAAAAGTATGAAAAATTAAGATTACAACGTTAAGACTCTAATTACAAATTTAGCGAAAGAAGCACAAATAGTGAAGTTAGGCTGCTAGTAACGACTTTCATAGGAATCATCTCGTATGTTTATGCGTAAATGTGCAGCTTTTTTCGACTTTGTGGACTTTAACCTTAAGCTTTTAACCCACCCCATGACACTTGGTGTTATGTTCACCTGATACAGGACAACACATAATAATAATAATAATAATAATAATAATAATAATAATAATAATAATAATAATAATAGTAATAATGTAATAATAAAAGGTTTGGGAATGTCCTGCTGGTTCTCGAATTACGCCTGAAAAGAGACTGGAAAGGTCATAAACGGCTAATTGTGAGCAGTTCATGTCAAACAGTGTCTCCATGAAACTTAGGCAAAGTGGCAAAAGTCAAAGAAACGGTCGAGCAGATTAAGGGTTTCTGTCGCGGTTGAAATAAAAAAAAAAAAAAAACGAAAGTTATTCGCTGCATCGTTCATGACTGGTGAAACAGGCAATGCTGTTTGTTGATCTTCCTCTTCCTATTCAGTTCCTGCAAAGATATCGTTAACTTCATTTGTTTCCCAACTGAGAGTACTGAGACAAGGTCCCGGCACATGCACACCCACACCGTACACTTTGTAGTGATGGCCACGTGAGGCGAGCTGAATGAACATACATACAAACATGTATGCATACATATGCGTACATACATACATACATGCATACATATAACAGGAAAGGTACTCTAAATATAATCCACCGAAGCTACAATGAATTCTCCAGGGACTGCCAGGCGGGCTCCTTCCGGCAAGCGTTAACTGCATCAGGTGAATGTTTTTTCTTCGTTACGCTCAACCTGCAAGAATGCACGCACACACACACACACACACACACACACACACACACACACACACACACACACACACACACACACACACAATAATAACTATGTTGTCACTTTTATAGGCTTCACTTACATCGTCCACTTTTTTGCTGAGGAGGCAGGACGAGAAGCGAGCACTGCAGGAGCGCCACTGAATCCAAATAGAAGGAGAAGGCTACTGGAGTCTTGCGAAGCCCCACCGAAACAGCGCCGCGGCCAACGGCGGATTCAGGCCAGGCCTATGTGTTAGTACCTGCCAATTGTATCGTCATAATTATATCTCGTGGAACACCAGACATATGGGAGGCCATGGAGGATTTAAGTGAGTTATGCCGCTTGGAACTCAAAATAGTATATATGTGCACACATCCGGTGCTCCTCTCTACACTGAACATTTTGACTAATCTTTGCACGCCTTACTTATATGCACTAATGCTGTATGGCCTGGACACAAGAGTGAGGAAAGAGACGGAAATGGGCGAAAAAGGAGTCAGTTCTTCCCATGAGTGGTCGGTGTACTCTCCTCCCATTCCTCTCATTATCATGTTGTCGGCCGGACCTGGCACCGCTTAATTACAGAGTGGTTACCCTTCCAAAAATTAGTTTTAGGACCCTTGGCTTAAATTAGGCATTTTGGCAGCATGAAGCGTGAAGATGGCCATACCACCTCACCGCCAGAGGGAAGCACCACCCTACAGTGTAAAGGCTTCTCCCCTACCGTCTACAATGCCACAAGGGATCTTAAAAATCACCCTAAAACTTCTTGCATTTTCTTCCAAATAGCTTCCTAGTCTATTCCTAGTCTATTGTTAATTATCAGTAACTGTACAAACACAGAAGATTGTCCAAAAGTTTTTATCTTTATTATAAAGGACTACCGCCTCCTGACGGCCGAGGGAGTGGCCTAGCCTCGCTGAAGCGATAATGAATGAGGCCTTTGTGGGGGAAACGTGATATTAATTTTCTTAGTTCGATTTACGATACGTGCATCTATTATGGGAAGGAAAAGGTAATTAGAAAGGCATTTGTGCCAGTAATGTTCATGTACCGGGACTGGCCAGCTAAAGGACCTACGAGGTTTTAGTGATGAGATGTATGAATGAAAGACAAAAGATAATACTGAACCCTGAAACTCTCTCTCTCTCTCTCTCTCTCTCTCTCTCTCTCTCTCTCTCTCTCTCTCTCTCTCTCTCTCTCTCTCTCTCTCTCTCTCTCTCTCTCTCTATATATATATATATATAGAGAGAGAGAGAGAGAGAGAGAGAGAGAGAGAGAGCTTCAGGGTTCAGTATTTCAGTATTATCTTTTGTTTTTTTTATTTACACATCCCATCGGTAAAATATCGTAGTCCATATATATATATATATATATATATATATATATATATATATATATATATATATATATATATATATATATATATATATATATATATATATATATATATATATATATATATATATATATATATACTCGTACAGGGTGTCCCATAAGTTTCCATAAATATGGTATCACGAACGCCATTACAAGTATAAATCCAGATGCGTTTGAACGTGTTCTTCAGCAGTGGAGAACACGCACTGAAATGTATTTTCAACACAAAGGCTGTCATGTAGAGCTTATTATATAAATAATTTTTTTTCTATAATTCTATAATTTCTTATAATTTTTCCTATGTATGGAAACTTATGGGGCACCCTGTACACACACACACACACACACACACACACACACACACACACACACACACACACACACACACAGTGAATTTTTTTTAAATACTGAAAATAGAAACGGGACAAAATTTCTAGACGATAATAAACAAAACATGAAATGTTAAAGGGTTTCTTCTCAGAAAGCCTAACAAACCAGAAAAAGTCTTTCAGTTACGTGAACAATTATTAGCAGCTGAAAAAAAAACACCAATGTAAATAGCATTAATACTAATTAGTGGCAATAACGTACCAAAGTATTTTTACTTAAAGCACTCATATTGTGCTCGGTGCTACTGAAAGAATGACAATTTTGTAAGATATTGTTTGCCATTAATTTTATACATAACTTTATTTTCATAAAACAATTAAAAACAAAAGTAATCTATAATTCATACAACAGACGTTTCATAGCCCACCAAAATCTTCATTCTACTAAATCCACTACACGCTTGCATCAACTTCCTCATAATAGTTTTGAAAGATCCCTGCAGCTCCCTCCACCACTCCCCTCTCCCCACTGCCTCCCTCCCTTGATAGCACTGTCAGCCCGGTACCTCCAGAAGCATCTCTCCCCCATCCCCGTCCTCACTCCTCTCTTCCCTCTTTTCCGTCAGCCTCACCATGAATAATTATAATAAAAATAAGTCGCAGTGAAGCAGACGGACAGACAGACAGACAGGGTTTCCAGTCGCTTCTTCCCTTCGTGTGTTATTCGGTGTTGTGATAACGACGTATCCAAGCTGTTTGCCAAGGAAAGTATGTCTTGGATGGGCGGCGGTGAAGGATGTACTGAGCAGCTTAGTCAGTCGTGTGGAAGAGTGCTATCTTAACAAATCATGGGGACACTTGTCGGCAGAGAGAGAGAGAGAGAGAGAGAGAGAGAGAGAGAGAGAGAGAGAGAGAGAGAGAGAGAGGCTGGCTAGTGGGTGGGGACCAGGAGGAATAGAGTGGTAGCGTCAGCGGGGTGAGGGTGTGGACGGGTGGAGTGTGAGTTGTACGGGCCGACGAGCGGGAGTGCGGCCGCTCTACACCACCTCCTCCCTCTTTGTTGCTGCCACCGACGTCGGCCTCTGACACGACAAATCCACCTCTGTCACTCTGCGTACCGCCGCACGTTATACTGAATGTCACTATTGATATATTTATGAATATTTACGATCGAATCTACCGCCAATCACGTACCGATGTGGCGCTCGTAAATTAAAAGAGGTTGTCGTGTCTACCTGTAGGGAGGGAGCCAATCAAGAGGCGCCTTTAAAGCTGGGGTGCCGGCGCACGGAGACCTGGTTGGTCACCTGGGTAAGCGGGCGGCCAATGAGAGGACGCTTATCTTGACAGGTTGCTTGCAGGTGGGCGGAGCCTCTTTTATTTACGCGGGAACGGGCCTCCGCGCCTATATCTGGCCGACAATTGATCATGTGAGCGTCTTAGCAATCTACATAATTTTTCGAGGCAATTATTGCATTCGCTGCACGAAGAATGGCTGGGGAACACGCCATTACTTATAGTGACCAGCGCTGCTGCTGCTGCTGCTGCTGCTGCTGCTCCCCGCTGTGCTCGCCACCGCCAGTCCGCCACACACTTGATCAATGCACCGCTGGCCTGGGTAAACATAGCTGCTCTCGGCCAGCCTCCCGTCCTGGCCGCCGCCGCCGCCTCAGTCTGCTTCTCTTCCGTTATTTGGATCTCTCGCAGCTTTCGATGATCTGCTACCTGTTAATTCTTCATTTCTTTTCTTCCACTGTGGATAAACATGGTATCCTCGCCGCCACGTGAGCTGTGCAATTCCTTGCCGTCCTCGCCCTGATAGAGAACCCTGCCGGCGCATCGGAATAGACAGTCGCCTGGGCCACACCAATACAGCAGCGGTACTATTCTTCCTTTAATATCAAGCCTCACAATGTTGCTCTTCATTTACTTACCAACTTTCAGTCGGCCAGACATAACGACCTGCAATTCGGATGAGATTTTTTGTACACTTGCAGACGTAATATTGAATTTTATCTTTTCCATCTCCACTCCCGTTCTGAAAATCTCAACGCGCGGTTTGATTTCAATTCGCTTAATATTTCTCAAATATTTCTCTTCTGAATTCTGAACGTTTATGAATTGTTCTACAACTCTGTTTCTCCAACTGTGAGAAAAGAAAATATATTTCAAATATACATGGAATATAACAAAACATCTATTTACTAATGTGAATATATATATATATATATATATATATATATATATATATATATATATATATATATATATATATATATATATATATATATATATATATATATATATATATATATATATTTCTAAGAGATCTGTTCATGTTTATGCCACATTTCCATATTAGTTTAGGTTTTTCTTTTTTGTGTATGTATATGTGTGCACACGCGTTAGGAAGAGAGAGAGAGAGAGAGAGAGAGAGAGAGAGAGAGAGAGAGAGAGAGAGAGGTATACACACACACACACACACACACACACACACACACACACACACACACACACACACACACACACACACACAAACAAACAAACAAACAAGAAAAAAAAACATAATCAAAACAGACAGACAGATAGACAGAGATACAGAGGTACACAAAATCAGACAGACAAAGACACAAAAACAGACCGAGAGGAACGGGTACACAGGCAGGCAGGCAGGCAGGCAGGCAGGCAGGCAGACAGACAGACAGACAGACACACGTAAAATAAGCACAAACAGACATGCAGACAAAGCATGCTGACAGACAAACACAGACAGTTTTCCATACTTCAAAAGACCCCAGTAAGCCCTCAGCATTTTACATACAGACAGTCGTTATGTGTTTATGAAGAATGTGATTATATCTAATCGTTTCTTGGCGCGGTAAGAGGCGATTACCTGCTTTGATTCTAATTAAGATAGCAGTTATTAGGAAGTGGACTGTGCCAACAAAGACCTCATTCAGCAGGCCTGAGGGGCTGGAGTGTTACAGGCCGCCGGGGCCCGGCCTGCCGGCACCCTGTGTGTAAAGCACCAAGGCTTGGAGACTGATTCCTGGAATCCCCCTTCCCCGGGGCGCGGAGGGCGTGACAGACATTTCTTACCGGTATCAGTGTATTCGCCGACGCTTTGTTATTACTGTCACTGATAATGATTTTTCGCCGGTTAGTGATTTTAAAATTTATCTAATTACTAGGAGACTTTGCAACAGTAAATAAGAGAAATGATATGGCATGGCACATATGTTGTATATGTGAATCTCAGCACACACACACACGGCATATTATATATATATATATATATATATATATATATATATATATATATATATATATATATATATATATATATATATATATATATATATATATATATATATATATATATATATATATATATTACGTGTGTGTGTGTGTGTGTGTGTGTGTGTGTGTGTGTGTGTGTGTGTGTGTGTGTGTGTGTGTAATTTCTTTGTTTATAGGCTATATAACCAGATACAAAGGTAAAATTAAAGTAACTATCTACCTTTCCACGCTATTAAAGGAAATATCTGACTACGAAGAAAAAAATCAGGCGGCTTCTCAGATATATATATATATATATATATATATATATATATATATATATATATATATATATATATATATATATATATATATATATATATATATATATATATATATATATATATATATATATATAAGTAATGTTTGAAGTCTTGAACAACGGAAGGCAGTTTGCACGCCAAGCGCTGCCTCCCGGAAGACGCCGTGAACGCAACATGCTGTGCGTTGATCAACACGTTGTGAGCCTGGCGTTTGAGAAGAATCATTTGTCACACCGTGTCTCGAGGCCTGCTGCTACATATGCCTCAGGCCTTCTCCCAACACACACCACTAGCGCCGCCCACCACTGCGGTCTTCATCACCGGGGAAGTATTATCGCCATCCCATCAGTGTGCGAGAGGCCTTTCTTTCGTACAAACTGTCACTACACTGCATGCTTCATAACTACACACACACACACACACACTCTTACTTACATTATATATATATATATATATATATATATATATATATATATATATACGAAATAAATTATCTAGTAGAAGGTAGCGACTTTAGTAATGTAGTGATGACGTTAGACATTAGTGGTGGTACTGACAGCCATGGTGAGGGTGAAGGTGACAGAAGTAGAAGGGATGATTGGCGGCAGTGATAGGGGTGGTGGTGATGGTGGTGGAGGGGGTCGGGCTGTCCACTCCCCGCCACACCCTCGCTCCACGCACACCGGAAGCTGGGCGACAGTATTAATAAATTACGTTGATTTATAACCACTACTGGCGGCCATGAGTCACTATTAGGATGAGGGACATACCTGCTGTGGCGATGACTCCTCCATGTGTGTGTGTGTGTGTGTGTGTGTGTGTGTGTGTGTGTGTGTGTGTGTGTGTTGCTTTGTTTCTAAGAGTATTCATATCACAACGTCACGGTGGGTGGTGGGGTGCAGGCAATGTTGACGTGATCGCCGTGCAATGGAGAGAAACCTGCCACTCACAGCTCCGTTCTTCCCTCTCGTGGCGGGAGTGGAAGGCGTTGAGGCGTCGTTGGCGCGTTCCTTGTGCCAAGAATAGTTTCGGCGGAGTTTTTAATCTCAGTTAATCTAGCACCGTTATGGCCCACTGGAGCCCTGACGTACGAGCTTCATTACGGAATTACACAACATTCTCCTGACACCCACTCCGACGTTCTGTGTTTGTAGTGTTTCCTTTTTGCGTCGCGGCCCACACGGTTCTATTACGTTGTCCGGACTCACTTCCTCTTTGACGCTATGGGACGAAATGAAGTGAAATTGCATAATGTTCCCCTTTGCCTGAGTGACTCCTTGGCCTGTGCTTTCTATCGCTATGTAACATGAAGAAGCATTAACACTACGTTAGGTGAAAATATTCTCTCTAATATGGGGAAAGTCTGTGGACAGAAGAAAAATACTAATACATTCGGAAATATGGAGTGAGCCTAACATTACTCGCACCACTTGAGAGGCTATCCGCGTGCATGGCAGTGCTACTTGGGGCCCTGATGATGGGGTCTTATCATGAAGCAATGTTCTGTTAAAAGGGGAGGTGTCCCGAACAATATTTTAAGTGTTTTAAAGACTGCACTGACGAGGGGTTGCTTTAGGACAATGTTTACAGAGAATGAACAACATTTTGGGGTGCTTTTAAAGAATGCTGACGAGAGGTTGTCTTAAGACACTTTTTAAAGGGACTGAACAATATTTTTGGTGCTTTGAAGGACAACATTGATAAGAGCACAGTCCTTTGAAATATCCAAAACATATTCAGTACACATTAGTAGTGTGTAGTCCCTAAAATACGTTCAATACCTTAGAATATCTCATCAGTTGAATCTTTTAAAACAGCTAAAATATTGAGCAGCCACTTGAAATGACACCTCAAATCTATTCCACGTCATCACATTTTTTTAGAAGAGGGATTATTTTATGGAACTTGAAACATTTTATTTTTTTTATTATATATATATATATATATATATATATATATATATATATATATATATATATATATATATATATATATATATATATATATATATATATATATATATATATATATATATATATATATATATATATATATATATATATATATATATTTTTTTTTTTTTTTTTTTTTTTTTAAGAACTACACTAATGAGGATGTATTTGAAGTCCTCCATTGACTGTTGAGTGCTTCAAAGAACTACATTACTGAAGGACTGTTTGAAGGGATTGTGTTAAGGGACTTCACTGATGAGGGGCTGTCTTAAGAGGCCATTTTAGGGCACGGAACACATATTAGGAGGTTTAAAGATCTACATCACTCCTCCTCCACTTCACTTCACGCCCACAATATCATTCCTACTTTCAACTCTTCTGATAAACACTTTACGAGCCTCCTGATCCTGAATAACTAACTCTCTTTACTATACCTTTCATTCCTCCCTGTGCAGTCTAACGTGGCCACACAAGACTATATACGTGATGTTACTGCAAGATCTTTTCATATATTCCGCTTCAAGTCTTCCTGAGCGGATACACCTTTTTCCCCTCACATATCAAGTTGATGGTATTGGATTTTCATTAGTCCAGAGGGGGATGAGAGAGAGAGAGAGAGAGAGAGAGAGAGAGAGAGAGAGAGAGAGAGAGAGAGAGAGAGAGAGAGAGAGAGAGAGTGTGTGTCATGCCTGACCTCACCCTTGGCTGTTGAGGAAGGCAGAAAAGATGAGGAAATATAACATTAAAAAAAATATATATATAAGGAGAAAATATAGGTAAGGAGGAGAGATAATAAGTAAAGGAAGGTGGAGAGCAACTCTGATATTGGAAGTTTCGGATCGCGTTGACGAAGGAGAAGAAGAAGAAGAAGAAGAAGAAAGAAGAGGTGGAAAAGAATGATATATGTGAATAATGTTATTGAAGGGAAGGAAGAATGGATTGATGGGATGTAGGCAATAGAGAAAGCCAGACGAGGGTGACAAAAGTATACCTGGAGTTGAAGGACGAAGAAGGAATGGAGAGAAGATGGGAAGGAAAGATTGAAGGAAGAAATATTAAGGAAAAGACAGGGAGAAAAGGTGAATGGAAGATAGAAAGAAAATGTGGAATAAATACGTACATGTAAAGGAAAAAAAAAAAGTTAAAAAATAGTTAAAAAGTTATAAGACAACATTGGCTAGGATGACAGAGGAAAAGGAAACAAAGGAAAAAAGTTGGGTGTGGATGAAGGGAGGGAGATAAAGGAAGGCGTCTCCTGAATTAAGAACGAAGGAGGAAGGCGTGCGGGTGCAGGTCGCTTGGTGAGATAAAGTGAGGAGCACATGACGTTTCCTGTTGAAGGAGGTGTTATTAGGACCGAGTGACATCCGGAGGAGAGACCCCTGCTGTCCTGTCAACGGAAAGTCTCGCTCTAGGTCTTGGCTTGCCTGTGTCAGATCGACCAGAACGTGGGACTCCTGCTCGACCAGCTGACCTGCTATTGCTGTTGAATCGGAGTGCGGCGGTGCAGGCTAAGTGAAATTAATCAATGTCACTTCCATTTACAGAGGTTTGACTATGACAATTTAATTCAAAATAGTTCCATCCATCATGATATCGTATTTCCCAAAGTAACCAAAGCTAGTTCAGTAAAGGAATAATTATCTTATGTTTGTGGAATGTCCATGGGGGATATTCAGCGGGAGCAAGGGAGGGGGATGCACAGGGAATGCAGCCAATGTAAAAGCCAATGTAAGGAATGCAACCAATGTAAAATTTCCGACTCAAGTGTTATTCTCTCACCTTTAAAATTTACGTTCCATCTTGACTCCTGCTTCCTCTCTTGTCCCTCTAAGGAGACTGGCGCTCCCTACACCAACTACCGCAGCACCAAGGCCCAGATGCTCAAGTACCCAAACCTCTCCCCTTCGACTCACAATCTGCGCGATTTTTTTTTTTTTTAATGTTAAAATGTTCCACCTGATGAGGCTCTACAGGACTGGGTCGTTGAATAACATGGATCTGATTCGTTAGTTCTTGTTCCTCGCCCTCTTGAAAACCTCAGATTCCCACCAGGCCGCAAGTTTACTGTCGATAGGGAAAGAGAGAGAGAGAGAGAGAGAGAGAGAGAGAGAGAGAGAGAGAGAGAGAGAGAGAGAGAGAGAGAGAGAGAGAGAGAGAGAGAGGGGTGTTTATATCTTAACGACAATATTTAATTACACACACACACACACACACACACACACACGAGAACTAATTTAATCTTCTCCATCTCATAACTGCGTGTTGCTTATATCGTCACCACTCTGGTATGGAGGAGGTCGGGAGGCAGTCTGAGACACATGGGCGGCGGCTGTTTGTTTGGCGGCAGGGACAAGACCGCACTTAAATTCAATGTTTGTAAATAGAAGGTTCGCATTTATACTTATTGCCATTGTTTTTGTTTTTTTTTCCTCGTTGATTTCTCTCTCTAGGACACCTGGCAGCCTTGAGTGTGTTACAGGTTCCTCCAAGGCTTCCTCTTCTTGCCATTTGGTGATATTTATGCCAGATGAGCCTGGCAAGAAAGAAGAGAGAGAGAGAGAGAGAGAGAGAGAGAGAGAGAGAGAGAGAGAGAGAGAGAGAGAGAGAGAGAGAGAGAGAGAGAATCGAAAAGCAGTTGTGACCTATGTATCTGATGCTGCTGTTGTTGGTGGTGGTGTTGTTTTTAATTTTCTTCCTCTTCCCTTCCTCCTCCTCTTCAGTACCATGGCTAAGGTGGCTCCACATATCACACCTCTGCCATCCCAGTCACCGAGAACACTTCGCCTCTTCCCTCCCTCGCGTCACGTCCACTGAGCACAAATAACACCAAGTCTTGAAGAACAGCCTCTTTACAAATAATTTCTATGGCGTGGGGATGATAACCATATATTAGCAACTTGCAAAGAGGTTAATATCATAATGCATGACATCAAAGTATTCACATGTGGCCAGCGTACATCTATCTTCGTTAAAACGTGGAAATTATGGTGATTCTGGTCCAGATTTTTCAGGGTTCAGTGTTATTCTTGTTTGATCAACTTGTCGCGAGAGGGAAGATCATAAATAACCAACGAGCTGGAAATGATGGTGTTTATGCCGAAGAGATGTAGCTCCGTATAATTAAACAACACATTTCCTCCCGAACATCCTTAGAGGAAACGGTGGCTCTTATTCAGAAACTCGTTGGGAGTGACTGTTCTTCCCAGATTATGAATAGAATGATATATTTGGTAATCTGATTAATATCTGTAAAATCTCTAATGACATCCGAGCCGTTTTTATTTTTTTTGTGTGTGTGTGTGTTTGTGTTTATGTGTGACAGGTGGTGTGAGTTGAACGTGTATGGTATATAGTAGGAAGGTTGAGGTGGTGATAGGAATGCTTGGGTAATGCAGTGATGGGGGAAAGGTGGGGGGGGGCAGTGTGAGGCGTGTCAGTAGAGGATTGAGATACCTGTGCTGAGGTGAGGATCTGAGGGCTCAGTCGAAAATATGAAAAGTCTTGAATGATTGCAAGAAACAGACGCGCGCGCGCGCGCGTGTGTGTGTGTGTGTGTGTGTGTGTGTGTGTGTGTGTGTGTGTGTGTGTGTGTGGCTGTGGCAAGGAATTCACGATAATATGGCGGGGAAGGAAATAATCAGTCGGAAGTGGACGAAATAGAGCAACAATTAAATCTTCGGAGTGTCTAATAAGGAGTGACATCACTCCCCTGTCTCACCCTTTGACTCAGGTGCGCTCATGCATAATCTGTAGATGCACATCAACTTTTCAACTTTCTCTGTAACTTGTTATGAGCAGTAAAATCAAGAGACATTTCCCCTTCAATTTCTGTGTCCCTGGCCAGCCTTAATGACATGTACATAAAAAAAAAAAAAAAAAACTTAAAGGAGAATTTACAATTAGAAACAATATTAAATGGAAATTTGAAATAATAATTATACTCTGATACATTTCATGCTCCTTAATAACCTCACCCTGTTTTGAGTTATTATAAATCACATCAAGGGGGAAATTTTATGGGCAAGAAACTTCCCCCTTTAATAGAAAATCATAAATCCTCTTGTTGCGGTACATTATGATGATCGATGATGCCACATTTATAAATCTTCCTTAGTTATGCAAGTCTTCCACCTCCCTCACCGCCACAGTCTCCTGATATTAGCACTATATACTTGCTGTGCGAGAAAGAGAGAAATAAAAAATGTTCGTCTATCTGTTATTCTTATTTCAGCCCTCCACTAGTGACAAGTAGTTAAGCTATTATCGCTAACCTGAGAACAAGTGCGCCTCACTCCGGAGCACCACTCCCTTGGGGTGAGAGGTGGCCGAGGTGACTGAGGCAAGAGTGAAAGGCACGAGGAAATCACCAGAAGAAGAGTGTGAGAGCCAGACAGGAAGGCAGATGGTGGAGGAAGGAGATGGGGATGGACGGGGGCGGAGGTGGGTGTGGTTTTTATAACTTTTGATCCGCGTGGCTCAGCTTGCTGGCGGCCATGA